>NC_043702.1:164088592-164156530 GCF_006229205.1 Suricata suricatta
CAATGTTCATAGCAGCACTGTCAACAATAGCCAAAACATGGAAAGAGCCTAAATGTCCATCACCTGATGAGTGGATCAAGAAGATGTGGTATATATACACAATGGAGTACTACATGGCAATGAGAAAGAATGAAATCTGGCCATTTGTAGGAAAGTGGATGGACCCCGAGGGTGTCATGCTGAGCGAAATAAGTCAGGCAGAGAAGGACAGAAATCATATGTTTGCACTCATAGGTCTAACAGGAAAACAGGAGAGACCTAGTGGAGGACCAGGGGGAGGGGAAGAGGGAAAGAGAGTTGGGGAGAGAGAGGGATGCAAAACTTGAGAGACTATTGAATACTGAAAATGAACTGAGGGTTGAAGGGAAAGAGGGAGGGGGGAGGGGAGGTGGTGGTAATGCAGGAGGGCACTTGTGGGAAGAGCATGGGGTGTTGTATGGAAATCAATTTGACAATAAAATATTAAAAAAAATTTTTTTTAATTTTGCCAGAGTTTTGCTCATTATGTGGCCTATATAGATGCTTGATTGACATTATTATGACTTGTGAGTCAGCAACTCACAGCAAGAGCTCAAAGTCTTTGAATTCAGCTGACAAAGGAAGGATTGCACCAAATGTATGCCACTGTCTATTCTACTTAGGGGTAAGTTTAGTCCTGCTGGAAAATGTATGCTTTGTAAAGGTCAATCCAGATTGCCCAGAAGTTCTTGGGAGATCTGTGTCGCTGGTGAAATTTAATTATTTGTTTCTTGAATAACATAAATGTTTCAGTTTGGAATCATATGAAATCAACAGTGGTCATCAGTTGGTGGCCATATTTATCAACTCAAGAATAAAAATTCTAGTAATTTCCTTAGACCAACACCATCACCAAAAGCTGCCTACATATATTAAGTGTGATTTTTTTTATTTTTTATAGTTTATTTATTTTTGAGACAGGGAGAGACAGAGAATGATTGGAGGAGGGCCAGAGAGAGAGGGAGACACAGAATCTGAAATAGGCTCCAGGCTCTGAGCTGTTAGCACAGAACCCAACGCGGGGCTCACACCCATGAACTGTGAGATCATGACCTGAGCCGAAGCTGGATGCTTAACCGACTGAGCCACCCAGGCACCCTTATTAAGTGTGTTTAGAGTGGATTTAATCATTATAATAATTTGATAAAGTTGGATTATTCTAGTGGATGAAAAACCACCTTTGATCTGAGGCCTCAAGGTAGACATACTGTGTAGTCTTACGATAATTTACTTGGTTTCCTTAAAAGTGTGTCACTACACTCTTTTAAGACTGGTTTAGTCTTAAACTAAAATTGCCACCAAGGCAATTTTTTTATATAAGTTCTGCCAATTTTGCTTGTTATGTTATTAAAGATTCCTTGGTCAGTGAGTCAGCACCAAGCCAATCGCTTCATTAATTCTCCTCTGATATTGACTTGTGCCCTCTTCATGACTCACATTGCATTTCTAATAAATGGTTTCTTTCTTTCACTCTATTCCCACATGGGAACACTGCCCTGATTCCTTGTAACCTGCCCAATTACCTAGTTCCTCTGGAAGATGATCCTTCCTAGCCTTTCACTTCCCATAGCACATTTCTTCTGGGAATTGTGATCTTCTGACTTTCCCCAGTTCCCATGACTGGGTCTTCCTTACTTGCCGCTTAGATGCCTTGGGGACAACTTAACTACTTAGGACTCTCCCTTTAGGAGATCCCTGACCTCCTGCTATCCTTAAGGCCTTGGGACTTGATGTTCCCATGTTGGGCTGTCTTACTGACCACTGAACCCAGATGGGAACATTGTTTTCCCTCTGCTACTTAGTTCTTTGCTAGATTTGGAGAGAAACTAAAAAGAGAGAGGGAGAAAAACATGTGGCAGAGTGAAGAGGGGAGAAGAGGAAGAGAGAGAAATTGTTAGGTAGATAAAATCTGTCAGTCTCATCAGGTAACTAACAGGAAATGAGCTGAGGGGAGACAACTCAGGTCATTCATGAACTCGGAGACTGATCATCTCACCTAAAACACTCCAGTGCTGCTTACAGGAGGTTATATGGATCAGTACTTGGGGCTAAGACCCATTTCCTGAGATTTGCAGTTTTAGGAAGTCTTTTATGTCTGTACAAGCACAAGAGCACACAGTTTGACTGTTCATTGCGGAAACTGTCTCGCTTAACATTATATTAAGGTGGAAACAAACTCTGTCCTCTTCACAGACGTGTGTCAAATTTCTACCATGTGAGCCTTCACTCCTCTGCCAGACCACCATTCCTCACATGCTAGCCTGGCACTTGAGTTACTTTTCTACTTTAAAGGGTCTATGTCGGGACATCCAGCGGCCTCAGTCGGTGAAGCGTCAGACTTTGGCTCATGTCACGATCTCATGGTTCATGAGTTCAAGCCCTCCATTGGGTGACCTCAAGCCCCCGGCTTCTCTCTCTCTCCATCTCTCTTTTTGCCCCTTGCTCACTGTGCCCTCTCTCTCTCTCTCTCAAAAAAAAAAAAATCACACTCAGGAGTGCCCGGGTGGCTTGGTTGGTTGAGCATTTTACTCCTGATTTCAGTTCAGGTCATGATCTCACAGTTCGTGAGTTTGAGCCCCACATTGGGCTCTGCACTGATGGTATGGAGCCTGCTTGGGAATCTCTGTCTCACTCTCTCTCTGCCCCTCCCCTCTTCACTCCCTATCTGTCTCTCTCTCTCAAAATAAATAAGTAAACAGTAAATAAAGGGTCTGTGTTGACCCAACCACATATTCCCTTTCAATCTTCTTTGTTATCACTCGAAGTATGAGTGAGGTCACAACCCTGCGACCCAGCTACCCAGTCAGGGGAAGCTGACTGAGTTCATGTGCAGCTGTTTTTCTCTCGTGTTCTAAATGGATCAGCTCAGAACTGTGGGTGTTTTACAAACGCCGTGGGCCATCACTATTACATGACACGTGGCTATACCTGAGCGTGTCCTGAGGGCCAGGTACAGTTGTGTGTCAGTGAACCATCTTGGTGAAACTAAGTAGTGTTGCAAGTTTCTGTGGTATTAATGCACCCACCATGGCCAATGTCATGCTACCAAAGTTGGGAAGACTTGAGGGTGAGACTTGGGAAGAGGCATGACTTGGTTCTCTCAAGCCAGTAACAGCCGCTCTGGCACACAGTAGGTATTTTACAAACACTGTCTTCTTCAGCTCTTATTAACATCCTCCAAAGTGGGTACTATTATTATGCCCATTTTATAGATCATAAAACTGACCTTCAGAGAAATCACCCAACTTTCCCAAGGCCACACACCTACAGAGAGGAATAGCAGAAACCTGTATCTACGTCTGAACACTCTAAAAGTTTGCCCATTGATGAACATTAAAGATCCAGGATCTGTTCATTTCACCCCTTTGTTTGGATGGAGCACAGAAGGCTCTAGAATCTGCAACATTTTTTAAAGATATACTTTATTTTTTATTTTTTATTTTTATTTAAGTTAGTTAGCATACAGTGTAGTCTTGGTTTCAGGAGTAGAACTCAGTGATTCATCTCTTACATATGACACCCAGTGCTCATCCCTAAAGGTGCCCTCCTTAATGCTCTGCACCCATTTAACCCATCCTCCACTCAACACCCCTCCAGCAACCCTTAATTTGTTCTCTTATTTAGAGTCTCTAACAGTTTGCCTCCCTCTCTGTATGTATCTTATTTTTGCTGCAAAAACTGGACAGTGACATGCAGAAGAATGAAACTGGACCACTTGCCTACACCACACACAAAAATAAATTCAAAATGGATGATGTGAGACAGGAAACCATCGAAATCTACCAGAAAAACAGGCAGCACCCTCTTCGACCTCAGCCATAGCAACTTCCTACTTGACATGTCTCCAGAGGTAAGGGGGGAAAATAAATTATCGGGACCTCATCAGGATAAAAAGCTTCTGCACAGTGAAGAAAACAATCAACAAAACTAAAAGCAACATTTCCCCCCCTCTTAATGTTCCTTCACGCAATCTCTTCCTAAACATAAAAAGTGTCTTCAAATTCCTCATGTGGTCTATCAGTTCAAAGTTAAATATGAAAGTTAAATACCATAAACTGTGAGATCAGTGTTTCCACTTACTGTTGAAAATTCTTTTCTGAGTGAAGTTTGTGTTTCGCCTTGTACATAACTACTTACTGGAGGGAGTCCAGACTTATACTCATCAACCAGGGATGCTCATGTTGGTTGTTTTGTGCAGAAGCAGAAGAAAGGGCCTTATGGATCTTGTTTAGGAAGGCACGCACACTTTCACCCTCTAGTCAAATCTTTGTAAGAATTTAGTAGGTTAAAAATAAGTCAAAAATAAGTCAAACTTTCTTTATTATAGTGAGTCATGTGTGGCCAGAATGGCTCTGTCACTAGATCAGAGTTTAATATTTCTTTCTTCGGCATGAGTGCGAAGACAGAACTATAGTTTTAAAGGGTCATGGATTAGCTTTTTTTAAGTCAAATGTGTTGTGCATGAACAGCCTGGAACAGGATATACATAAGTTTGGGAAATGAATTCACAAAAGGACAAAAAAGACAAGTGGATTCACTCATGCTAATGCCTCCAGATGGTGCTGAGCTCAGAGCACAGCCCTGTCCTTGACATGTCTTGAATATGTATGTCTCACATCTCAGAGGGCGTCTGAACAGGCCTAGTGTGTTATTGAGAACTTTGCCATCGCAGAGGCATTCCGAAGAAGTTTACGTCAAAAAGGGAAGTGGGAGCCATTTTCTCGCAGCTGGACCTCCGATTCCCTATTTCAGTTCCTTGGACTTGGGAATGCTTTCAGCCCACAGGAAAGCACTCAAGTGCTGAAGGTCAATAGGGAGAGGTTGAGGGAGGACCTGCACTCCCCGGAGATATATGGCATCTCTAATAGACTCCTCCGAGGCCTCCATGCCAGCCATCTTTGCATTGGTGACCAGATCTTGCAGCCCCCAATGCCCATCCTTGTCCACCAGTGTGCCCCTGGGTCTTCAGCATCAGCTCCTGATGAACAGTTACCATGGCAACCGGAGCAACGCCTCCAATCTGCAGCCTCCTAAAGGCAGAGATGAAAAGGGTAAAGGAAAGATGATCTAAGAGCAATTAACCTTCAATATGTGCATTTAAAAGTAACTGTGATGTAATCACCAGTAGTTATTTAATTCACAAATCCAAATTAAAGGGTCAAATTTTACTTTGCTCTCGATGGTGTATATTATTTTCCTTTTTGGTGTCCAGATAATTTATCTTCTTCCTTTGGTTAATTGGTTCTAATTTTGAGCAACAGTGACTAAAAATACTGTTTCTCACGCTGGAGGCTAGGACTCTTCCGGAGGTCTAAGTTCCTGCTACAGAGAAAGAGCAGAGAATGGAAATCTGCGGACTTTCAAACAGAAAGAGCTAGCAGTTTCCAGGGTTTTCTTTCTCTAGTTTTGCCAGCCTCCCCACCTGCCTGCTTTTCTTTTTCTGTCCTGTCATCTTCACAGATCTAAATGACACTAACTGATAACTGACAAGAGAAAATATAAGCAAGGTAACAGAGAATGTGTAAGAAAGGGTAATGGAGAGGAAAATGGTTCTGGATTACTATTTACGGCTGCTTCTCAAAATGTCTTCAATCCCTGAAAGTTTATGACTTCTTTTTTTGTGAAACCCTCAACTGTAGATCACCATGACCTCTTCACTGTCAGAGTTTTATTGCGTTTTATTAATTCATCGACCAATATTCATTCAAACTTTATGTGCCAAATATACAGAGAGAAACATGACAGACAAGTTCTCATAAAGATTATGGGTATCATAACTTTTCCTCTTCAACTATTTGGTTGCTTGGGAATTAAAATAATCTCTGTCAGGGGCGCCTGGGTGGCTCAGTCGGTTAAGCGGCAGGCTTCGGCTCAGGTCAGATCTCATGGGTTTGAGCCCCGCGTCGGGCTCTGTGCTGACAGCTAGCTCAGAGCCTGGAGCCTGTTTCAGATTCTGTGTCTCCCTCTCTCTCTGACCCTCCCCTGCTCCAGCTCTCTCTCTCTGTCTCTCAAAAATAAATAAAAAGCATTAAAAATTTTTTTTTAAATAATCTCTGTCAAACCAAGAAAAGAGCATCAAGGTGACCAAGGTGGGCAAAATGATTAAGATTCAGAGTCTAACTGCTCAGTAGGGTCTAACAGGGTAGATTCTGAAAAGTATGTGGTTCAGCCAAGAGATGTCTTCTGGGGAAAGTGGGGCAAGTGTGTCCCATGAAGTGAGAGGACAGCACAGTGGACCACAGTACAGGTAAGCTCTAATCCTAGAGTAGAAGTTCTTTGCTCTTTTTACTGTTTGCTGTCCTTGAGTGGCCTTGACCTCACAGGTCTCAAACCCAACAAGGATACCCAGATCTACATCAGAGCCATGATCTTCATTGGAGATTGAAAAGGTGAGATATTGAGACTATTATTCTTTTTTCAATTTTATATTCATTATTTCATATACTTGTCCTTTAAAACAGTTGAAGAAGAGCAACAAATATATTTATATGTGTTTAAAATTTTCTTACATAACTATTTCTATTGGTTTGTGGGGATTCAAGATACATTTCTTTTCATCCCAAAGGACATCCTTTAATAGCTTATATAAGGCAGGTCTGCTATCAGTAAATTCTTTTAGTTTTTGCTTATCTGAAAGTGTCTTTATTTTGCCTTCACTTTTGGAGGATGGTTTTACTGGCTGTAGAATTTTCATTTGACAGTTGCTTGTCCTGGTGGCACTTGTCTTTTCAAAGTTTGACCAGGTGTGTCCAGGGGTGAATCTCTTTTGAGCTTATCCTACTTGAGATTTGTGGAGTTTTTGGCTATGTGGATGAATGTTTTTAAAACCAAAGTTGGGAAGTTTTCAGACATTATTTCCTTGAGTATTATTTTAGTCTCTCTCTCTCTCTCTCTCTCTCTCTATCTCTCTCTCTCTCTCTTTTCTCTTTCCTTCTCTCTCTCCCTCTCCCTCTCTCCACTCTTTCTCTTTGTCTCTCTCTTCTCCCCTCTATCTCTTGTTCTGTACTCCTTCGAGGACTCCTATTATATGAAGATTGGTTTAATTAATAGTATCTCACAGGTCTCTGATACTCTGGATATTTTTCTTTGTTCTGTTTCTTCATGTATTTCAGATCGGATCGTCTCTTTCTCTGTACCTTAAACTTTGCTGATTCTTCAGACAGTTCAGAACTGTTTTTGAACACTTCTAGTGAGTTTTTCACTTTTGTTATTGCACTTTTCAACTCCAGAATTGTTATTTGGCTCTTTCTTTTTAATTTCTTGGTGTGTGTTCATTTATTTTTGAGAGCTAGAGAGGCAGAGAGAGAGGGAGACAGAGGATCCGAAGAGGGGGCTCCATGCTGACAGCAGGGAGCCCAATGCGGGGCTTGAACTCACAAACCATGAAAGTCAGACACTTAACTGAGTGAATCACCCAGGTGCCACTGGATCTTTTTCTTTAATAATTTCTATTTATTTATTGATATTCTCTACTTAGTGAAGCATTGCCGTAATACTTTCGTTTAGTTATTTAATCGTGGTTTCTTTTGCAGATTTAGAATAGCAAATTCAAAATCTCTCTTCGTTAAGTCCAACATCTGGGCTCTCTTAGAGAGTTTCTATTCAGTGCTTCCTTTCCTGTGTTAGGGACATGTTCCTCTTTCTTTGGAATTCTGGTAATTTTTAAAAACAACATTTTACATAATATATCTTAACATCTGGATTTTGATCCTCCCAAGGGGTTGTTTTGCTGTTTTATTTGTTTGCTTAGTGACTTTTCCTGGACTAATAGAGTCTGCTTAATATGCGGCTACTGAAGTCTCCAGTCAGGTTTTCAATTATTGCTTTTTTGTGTAAGCCAGAATCCCAGCAGTGAGTTCTGGCTCAGCCATCACTCAGCGGTTATCTGATGATTGGTTCAAAGTCTGCCTTAAATATCTTGAGCCAACAAGCCTTCCACCTATTGCCTAGGGATCTGTGTGGGTTGGTGCACACATCCGAAGCTCAGATGGCTCACAGTTCTATCTCTGCTTTATTTAGGGGTCGTGGGACTCTCTTTTTTGAGTGTGCATGCATTCCTGTACATGTACAGAAACTTCCAGATCCCTAGAAATATGTTGGAGCTTTTCAAAACCCCCAGGGCTCTCATGTCCCTATATCTCCCTTTTAAATGTTTGGCTGATCTCTTGCTTATCCAAGCTAGTACTGTAGCCTTAAGCAACGGCAGTACTGGCCTTCCTGATTGCTTGCTGTGTTGCTATTGTTTTTGGCAATGCCCTAGGGTATGGGATTTTTCAGGGGAGCTTCAAATCAAAAGAGCCCTCTCCCCAGCAGTGAGGCAGTCTATCTTCATTGTTAATGGTGCCCTGGATCTGGGGGATGAGGTGCGAACAACTCCAAATGAAAATGCTACAGACCTCACTGTTCTTACTGAGGGTCCGGAGTTTTCTTCAGTAAATGCTTTTCAATGGGCTGTATGGCTTTGGCGAATTTCTAGAGTTCTGAAATCATTGATAATTTTGTGTTTTATCGGTGATTTTTAAAGGAAAACTTGCCAAGGTCCTCACTCCACGCCAGGTAAGCACCCCCATATGACACTTGGAACTATAATTAATTATAAGGAAACTCCAGCCACAAAAGCAGGTATGTTATTGGCTGGGATGGTAGCAAAATAATTGCAGGCAATTAAAAAGTCTATCTGCATAACTTAAAAACAAATTGATTCAGTGTGAAATATATGGAAGAAAGAAGTTTTGTAGATTTGTCATCAGAAAGTATACTTTCCCTTGGAAGTCTCATACTACCCTTTGTGTATCCTACTTAGTGTGGTCACCAAATTACTTTCCTTTGTTTTTTTTTTTAAGTTTATTTATGTACTTTGAGAGAGAGAGAGAGAGAGAGAGAGAGAGGGAGAGTTCACGTGCATGAGCTGGGGAGAGGCAGAGGGAGAATCCTCGCTATCAGCACAGAGCCCAACATGGGGCTTGAACAAACGAACTGTGAGATCATGACCTGAGCTGAAATCAAGAATTGGACGCTGAATGAGCCACCCAAGTGCCCCTATGTTATTTTCTAATCATCTGTTAAGGACTTGCATTCTTCACAAAATTAAAAACTCTTCAAAATAAGGAATTGTGTTTTAATAATCTAAGGGATCTCTCAATGTGTGGTCAGAGCCCACAGTAGATAATAAATTCTTGCTCAGTATTGTTGAATGTTGGGGGTCCTGGGTGGTTTAGTCATTTAAATGTCAACTCTTGATTTTGGTCCAGGTCATAATCTCATGGTTCATGAATTTGAGCCTCACATTGGACTCTACACTGATGGTGCTGAGCCTGCTTGTGATTTTCTCTCTTCCTTCTGCCTCTTCACTGCATGCTCTCTCTCTTTCTCTCAAAATAAATAAATAAACTTAAAAAAATATTGTTGAATGTCGTAGATTCTTTTAGAGACAGCCCAAGGCTGAGGGCAAAGCGGATGGCACATAAATTGGAACAGTCTGGACTTGATTTCCAAAAAATCAATTATTTTGGTATATACATTTCAGAAATTGATTTGAGTTTTTAATACACATTCTGCAATTAATTATCTTTTTTATACACATTCTGCAATTAATTATCTTTAGCCTAGTCTGGTATTGACTTCTGAGACATCTTTCTTGCAAGTAGCATACTCCCTAAAAAACCATCCTGGATACTTCTGCCATATTGAATGGCCCCTCCGTGAGTTGTGCTAACTTCTGCTGTGTGTTTGCAGTAGCTTGAGTCAATTATGGTTATCAACTGTTCTGAGAACACCTGATGTAAAAAGTTCAGCACACTTGTTAATTAGGGAATGATTAGTTATGAAGTATGTAATATCACTCTCATTACCATCAAACCATCAAGGCACACTCCATTCCCTCCTCCGGCTCCCCAGATCCTCTCTGGAAAGCACAGGTATTGATCTGTTACTATAGAGACACAGGTATTGTTCTTTTCATCTCAAGTGTGAGACTGGCTTTCCCCTTACTTGTACATTGTGCAGCAGATTGGTAATGAAAATGTATCAAAGTTGAGGTTCATGGAAAGGAAATAACTTCACTGTATAAGTCCAGAATGTGTGGGGGCCTGTCTCGGATCTGGTGTCAGCCTCGTGAGCATGTAACATCTATGTGGCCATGGGAAGCCCACCCACCACTTCTGGACTGACTAGTAGGCATCTCCGTGTCCACATGTGAGCCCCACTTACTTCTGGCTCCAAAAGAGAAAGGGGTTTTCTCCCTCATGCCAGACTATGACCTACCTCTGATTCTCCATTCCCTGACTGAGAATGATTCCCTTTTCCCAGTATGAAGCAACATAAATATTTCTCTCTTTTCAAGGATCTTTCACCCCTCCCCATGAGGTTATGGTCTAATCCTGTGATCCCCAATGAACACTTACAATAAAGTACAACATCACTACTGATTTCTCAAAGCCTGAGTCAGTAGGTCTGAAATAAAAGAATCTTATACAAATTATACACAAAACTTTTCATCCCTTCTCATTATGTATTGATAAAATCTTGAGATCCAGTCCTACCTACTGTCAGTTTATCACATACATTTGCTAAGTATTCTAGGCAAGGTGACTTTCTAGATACCATGGTAATTATCAAGACAGTCAAGTTAAATTTCCTGAAAATGTTATGCGTTGAAGAGAGAAATACTTGCTGGAAATTAGCTATCAATGACTGTTAGACAGAATTTGATAATTGTGTATACCAATATGGCCACAGGGAAAAGAGAGATTCATTATAGTAGGAGAGAGTTTGGGAGTGTAGACCAAGGAAGACTTTGTGGATGAATTGATATTTGAACTGGATTTTGAGGATAGGCAGGATTTTACTTCTTGTGGAAGAAAGAAACTGGATGTACAAAGGCACAGTGGTGAGAAAGAAGTGAGTGTGCCCAGGAAATGCCAGTAGGAAGAGTGGTAGGGAAAAGGGCTGGAAATAGAAGGAAGAAGGGCATGGTCACATAGGGCCTCAGATAACTGCTAGGGAGTTTGGATAGCTTTTCTATTTTAATTTTTCTGTTACTGTTTATTTATTTTTGAGAGGGGGAGAGAGAGAGGGAGAGAGAGAGAGAGAGAGAGAGAGAGAGAGAGAGAGAGAGAGAGAGATAGCAAGAGCAGGGGAGAAGCAGCAAGAAAGGGAGACACAAAATTTCAAGCATGCCACAGGCCCTGAGCTGTCAGCATAGACTCCATGAACTCCAAGATCATGACCTGAGCCAAAGTTGGACACTCAACTGATGGAGCACCCCAGGTCCTTCTGGATAATTTGTCTACAAAGTGAGAAGAGAAGAAAGTAGTGAGGTAACCCTTAGGTTCCCAAAAAGGTAACTAAGCGTTCTGTAGCTCTGCGGGGGTTTTGTTTGTCTTGTGTGTTAGACTAATGTTTTCCATGTCAGTGACAAGCTCTTTAATAAAATGTCATGTTGATAAGGCCACAGCACCTGGCAGATGGATTTCCTAGGGTGAGCGAACAGAAATGTCTGCCAAACTCCTAGAAAGTACCAATTAATGAACCGGATAGTACCAAGCATTGGGTTTAAGGGAAGGGGATGGAAGGGGTGAGTTTAAACAAGAATATCTCTTGGGGGTTGTCTTAAGAGCTACATTCAAGTGCTTCGGAATGTGGTTAGTGCCAGGACATCATTCCAGATTACACATGACTTACATTTTTTACTAAATGTGTCAATAGAGACAGTGTTGATACTCTGAAGCTATCATTTCTGGAGTTTTAAGGTCTGGTTTTTTTTTTTTTTTAATCCCACCCTACCATTCTCCTCCATGACCCAGCCTGTGGCGATTATAGCTGTCTCTGCTCAGCAAGCTGATAGATTCCTCCGACACCGAAGACAAAGGCGACGTCTCTAGGAGACCAAGCTCACTTGGGTACGTTCCTTCTGTCTATTGCTGCTTCCTGCAAGCAGACCTGTGTGGTATCAGTACAGACACTGGCTGATAGTCCATTTCTAGGTGCACGAAAGGGTCTAAGAGATGGAGTCTGGGTGATCAAAGGTTAGAATTTCCAGCAATTTTGATTGTTAATGGGGCCATGGCTAAGATTATTGGAAATGAGGACTGACCTGGAAAGTCTGAGTGGTGCCAAGGTTGAAAGGCATAGATTGGGAACAGACCAGAACGGGGAGGAAACTCAGCAGATGCTGGTCAGGAACAGTGGTCCAGAGGACTGGCAGTGGTGGTCTTGGAACGTGTCCTCACCTAACTTGTCCTCACAGCTCTTCCTCCCATACCTCCACCCCATATCAGAGCCCAAAACCAAGAGTCCAGCTTGGGACGGAGCTCTGTGAAATAGAGCACAAAAGCTGCCAGTCTTCTTGGGGAATAACAAGACTCTGTTTGTCCTGGAAGATTTCCTTCTCCTCTTTCCCAATGTCCTCACACATATCAGCCCCTCATGTTAACACTGGAACCAGCTCCTCTCTCCTCCCGTCTCTGCAGCATATGGTTTGATTAGAGGGAAAATATTTCGTGTGTATACCTCCGTCAGCCCCTTGCTGGCCCAGTCAATGGAGCTGTTTTCCTCCCCCCCGACCCTCCACTCAACACAAAGCGTTTACCATCTTCAGATGAGTCCTACCTTGATGAAGGAGTAAGGTGCCAGGCTGTGAGAAACCTTGAGTCCTCTCGGAAAACTTGTTTTTGGGACAATGCCAACCCCATGTTATAGGGATGGCAAGGCTGCAGATGGAACTTGGAAATAAGTGGTTGCCCTGGGCCAACTCCACAGACAAATGATGAGCTAATTTCTCCTCAGTAAGAGCATTCTGTATTTGCTGGTCAGAATCTGCCAAAAAGTTCAAATTCATATGCTTCGAGCTGTATCTCCCCTTATGTCTATCTGGCTCCACTTAATGTTTGAACAGCCCATTCATGGGGCCTTAGGCTGAACTGTGTGCAGTCGTTTATTCATGGCTGAGGCGGTAATCAAGCTAATGAAGGAGCACAGAGGAAGGAAAGAGAGTCCACTGAATTTTGTGGTATGGTGTGTATGTGTGTACGTGTGTTCAACTGTCCATTTGTCACATGTAGCTCATCCTCTTCGTGAATTATTTGATGCACATTTTATCTCTAGTTGACTTTCCGTTTAGAAAATGTCTTTTCCATCTCCCCCCTCCCACGTTTCTTTTTATGAACTCAAGGAAAGTAAGTTTATATTGTCACCTAGGTGAAACCTAATTAGAGGAATCAGCTCTCTCAAAAATCACTGTAATGTTTTCTAGAACCAAATATGAACATTTTTGAATTGTCTGACATTTTGAAATGGTCTGTATTTCTGCTCATTTCCACACCAAAGATAATCAGGAATCCAAATCAAAGTGCAATCTAGCTTAGTCTTAGAATAGGGGAGACCAAATTATATCCCTCAGCTTGCGTGCTCTTACAATTTGTTACAAAACAGCTTTATGGAGGTATAATTCACATACCATACAGTTCATTTATTCAAAGCATAACATTCAGTGGTTTTAAGTAGATTCACAGATACATGCAACTAACACCACGGTCAGTTTTGCAACATTTTTTCACCTCACAAGGAAACTGTATCGTAGAGGCACTATCCCCCAGTTCTCCTTCCCAATGTTCTAGCCTGAAGCAGACACTAATCCACTTCCTGGTGGTACAGATTGTCCTGTTCTGGACATTTCATAGGAACAGAATCCTCCAGTCTCTGTTCTTTTGTGACTGGTTTATTTCACCTTGCATGTTTTCAAGGCTCATCTATGCTGTAGTGCGTATCAGCACTCTGTTCTTTCCTTAGGCCAAGTAATACTCCATTGTAGACCTATATCCCATGTTGTTTATCCATTTGTCAGTTGATGGGCATTTGGGTTGTTTCCACTTTTTGGCTATTCTGAATAATCCTGTTGGGAACATTCAGGTACAGGTTCTTGGTGGACGTGTGCTTGCTGGTACATTTTCTCTTGTCAACCATAACAAAGCCTTCACCCATCTCGCAGCTCATCCATGTGTTTTCTGGATCAGATCTAGCAGACATTCTTGGCATCCTGCCAGTCCATACATACAGAGATAAGAAACAATTCGATAAATAAGTAATTGGGGGAAGAAAAGACAAAGCAATGCAGAAGAACTCCAAATAATTTATGTAGGTATTTGACCCCCAGGGAGGTAGAGAACAACTTCTTACTCATGCGTGGGCTGTACAAAGTGACATTCTTCCAGAGAAGATAGTGCAGAAAGGGGGAGTAACAGAGTACCCCTGTACAGTGGAAATCTGAGAAATACTACCTCCACCAGATGATCAAGGGTACCATCCACAGGGATAAATCACATCAGTAATATGCACTCTTGACATTTACGTTGTCTTCCTCCTAGAAATACATAACCCCAGTCTAATTATGAGAAAAATATCGGACAGATTCCAATTGAGGGACATTCTACATAACACATGAGCAGGATGCCTCAAAGCCATCATGGTCATCAAAAACAGTCTGAGAAACTGCCACAGCCAAGCGGAGTCTGAGGAAGCATAAAGATTAAATACAATATGGTTCTCAGGGTGGGATCCTGAGAAGGAAAAAAAACAAAGGAAAACTTAATAAAATATGAACTTCAGTTGATAATAATATATCAGTTTTGGCTTATTAATTGTGACAAATCTATCATACTAAAGTAAGAGACTAAGAAGAAGGGAAACTAGATGTAGGGTATTTGAGATTCTATCTAGTTTTCTATAAATCTAAAGTTATTCTTTAAAAATCCATTTTAAAACATAAAGACATCATTTTATTAAAAAATATGAAAATTCATTAATTTCCTAATTCATACTTTCTTTTGCAGATTATCCATTTCTCTGCAGCCAGAGCATCAGGAAAGACTGCATATGAGAAATTCTCCATGGTGAGGAAGTCAACTTGGATGGTTCCAACGAAGAAAGAGAAAGAGGCAGAAGGCCGGGGTCCAGGAAACTGTACTCTGACCCCAGGAAACAGTACTCTAGGCTCGAATTTCCTGTGTGACCAGGGCAGTCACTTTGTCTCTCTGGGCCTCTCTTTTCTCACAAACCTGTGAACCCATGGGTTGGAATGGTTCAATGCCAAGTGTAGGCTGGCCTAAAGGTTTAGGGTTCTGCTTGTTCAGGGCGCCATGTTTGACAGTGCTTTTCTTCACAGACCCAGTGTCTGGCCCTTCAGCATATTCTGTGGTCTCTCCCTGAATTTGATTGCTTTTCATTTCTGAAGCTGATACTGTCTTGGTCCAAACAACCATCATCTCTCCTGGGATTATTTTAAGTCTCCAAAATCTTTTCCTTGCTTCTCTCCTTACACCCAATTTCCAGTACAGAGACCTGAATGGTCTTTTAAAGCCAAAGTGAAACCATGTCCCTTCTCTGCACAAAACCCTCGACTGACTTCCCATCTCGCTCACTGGGAAAGCAAACCTTCTTTCACAGGCTTCCAAGGTCCTACGTGGTCTGGACTTCCATTTCTCTCTGATCTCATCTGCTGTGTCTCCTTCAGTCACTCCAGCCATACCGGCCCCCTTTCGAAAATACACGAAGACATTCCTGCCTCAGGGCCTTGAAAATTGTGGTTCTCCCTGCCATGAGATGCTCTTTCCCTTCTCTCTTTCTGTCACTGACCCAGAGAGGCTGTTCTCGGATCCCCCTGCATAAAACAGCAGCTTCCCCCCCATTCTGCCTCCAGCACTACTTCCCTCTCCCCTCCTCTGTTTTATTTTTCTCTTAAGCAGGATCACCATCTCGAGTCTCATATGTTTAACCATTTATCTGCTTACTTTTGGTCTCTTGCAAAGGCGAATATAAGCATCTTGAGACACAGGGACTTTGTGATGGTCACTGTTGTCTCCCCGGTGACAGTTCCTGTCACATAGTAGTTCCTTAATAAACATGAACTGAACAAAGGAATAGAAGTGAATCAATGAACAAATGCTTCTATGGTCCAAGAAAACTTGGGTCCACTTTTCCGGCCAATGACAGTTCTCAGTCTCCCCAGCCCTCAAATATTTGAGTTAAACCCCTATTCCCTGAGGGTTTCGACCTCCACACCCTCAGGCCGGGAAGACTCTTTCGTGTCTCTGTCCTGCCAGTCACATCTTCCTCTATGACGACATGTGAGGACTGGCCTCACTGCTTGAGTAGAGATAAAGCAAAGGACAGAAAGTTCAGCATTTCAAAAAGAAATCAGCTAAAATTCTGGAAATATTATACCTCCACTCACTTCACACATTATGTTGAGTTGATTTGTTTCCAGGTTTCTTTCCCTTCACAAACCATAAGCAACTTTCAGAAAAGGGTTATGTTATTCACCTCTGTTTCCTCAATCGCAAGAATGGTGCCCAGCACATAAAAATCTCTCCAGTCAAGATTTATTGAGTCCATTTTAATCAATAAAATAGACAAAGTTCTGGGACTTCCACTGGAAGATTGCAGAATTTTCTATTTCGGTTTGGTTTTAGGTAGAGAGGAAGGAGGTTCTCTCTGCGAGGACTTCTCAGTGGGAGGAAGGTAACACCAACAGTCCTGGTATAGAAGAGGCACGAAGACAACTCTACCGGGGTTGGAGTCCCAGCTCTAGCACCATGGTGGACCTTCAGGCAACTTCCTTAAACTTCCTCTCCTCCTAATAACCTTAATGGCAAATATATTATCCTCAAGCCGCACAGTAAGAAGCGGTTGAGCTATGATTCAAGCTCAGGCAGGCAGTGCTGGCTTCCGAGTTTCACCCTGTTGAAGACCATACTGAAAAATAACTTTGAAAGGATTTGTCTTAATTTTAAAAATCAGGTATCCATCGAGGTTTAAACTCCTATTCCCAGGGCAAGAATATTCTAGAAGATATGACACCAGAGATATGGAATATTATTTAGAAACTGCCGTGGGGTTGTTAGGAGATTTATATGAGCCAATACACATTGGTACGTAGAACAGAGACCAGTGCACAGTGAGCATTACTGAGCTTTGGTGATTGTCAGTATTATTTAGGGACCATCTCAGATGCTGTCTGACCAGCAGGCCTACCTACAGGCTACCTAGCGATTTTTAATGAAAGAACCTATTTCCTCTGAAAACCAGCACATTATAAATGTACTGAGCATGTCTCAGGGGAAGATGAGAACTTTCCTTTTATGGCATATAGAGAAAAAGTAAAGGTGTGGCAAAAAACAAAAACAAAAACAAAAAACACTGACAGTCAAATTGCTGGAGCTAGAGCCTCACCCAGAGTGGGGCCATGGGTTACAGGTTTCTTTGGTTTGGATGCATTTCCCGCTGGTCATTACATCCTAGAACCTTGGAGAAGGTTGAGGTATTAGAGATTTCTGGATGTCACCTCCGTCCTCCTAGTCTGTAAACCTGTTAGATATTCCTAGTCCCCTCATTTGCCCTTCACATCCTATGGCAGGAATCAGAGGCGTGTAGTGGAGACACTTTGGAATCCAACAGACCTGGGACCAACTCCCATGTCTGCCCCTCTGGACTCTGCTGCTGGGCAGGTGGACTTTTTTCTGTCTCTGTTTCTTTAATAGGAAAAGAAGGATAGTAATAGCTACCTTTGGGGCTTTTGTCAAGAACAAATGACAAAAATGACTGTAAGTTCATTAGCACAATGTCTGGTGTTCAATAATGGTGATTGCCATCATTATTTTCTGCATCTGGGGCAGGTTTTCCTTTGGACGTCTACATCATCAATGCCCTTCTGATAGTGAGTGGCCAAGCTGAAGACAGAGATAGAAATGACAGAGATAGAGATACAGAGACACACATAGAGATAGAGACAGAGACAGAGGTCAACATAGAAGACAGGATATGTTACACATCAAGCACTGTGCTAGATCCTTGGCACGGAATCTCTCATCAATGCATCAAACAAGACTCTGAGGTGACGTAACACAGCACTTACAAATGAGGGAGCTGAGGTTCAGAGAGGCCAAATGCAGTCAGGGTGTGTGCTCACCTGGCCGGGAGCTAGAGTGAGGTCCTATCTGAAGCCACACTGCTGGGGCTGGGAGTGGGACAGGGGGGTAGAGAGCCAGGAAAGTAAAACTGGTTAGAGTCTTCTAGAAAGAGTTGCATGTTAAACCCCGGCAGCCGTATGCAAAAGTCAAGTCCACAAGACAAGCAAGATTGGCTTCCTTAGATTATTTGGAGTTAAGCAGGATGGTGGTGATGGAGGCAGGGTGGGATGGGGTTTCCTGGGCTACTTTTGTGAATGTAAGTGTGTGGGTGCCCGAGGAAGGGAGGCTGAATTGAAGAGGCTCCATCAAGGCAGACGTGCAATGGCACCTCCCACAAGCTAGTTCATTCCGCATGTGCTGAAGTTAGATTGAGATTTGTCGGGGCTGGAAACAGAATTCATCTGCCATGGAGGGGAAAGTCTAGTCTCCCCAGTGCTCTGAAAGCCCTTTACAAGGATGACGAAGCTGCCACCACCACAATCAGAGATGACCTTGGGTTGACTGCAGTGGAAAGATGGCTCAGCTTCCTAGAGCTGGCTCTCCCAAGTGGGTGTGGACAGATGGGGGTGCTTTGCTCTGCATCCCAAGTGGGTGTGGACAGATGGGGAGAGTCTCTGCTCTGCAGCTCGGAGGCAGCTGACGCTTGTTAAAGCAGGTCTGGTGATTCAGTTGAGGGAGATTCACGGTCTCGGAGGCTCGTTCTCTTTTCTCACACTTCTACTTTGTAGCTGTGTCATTGCATATTGAGGTTTTCCTCCCTCTCCCCGGGTCCTGGCAGATGGAAACGCCAGGTCTAGCATGGGAGGTGCCATTGCACGTCTGCTCTGCGGCTCAGGCCAGCAGCTGGTTAGCTCAGATGATTGTAACCGTGGTTCTAACAGCGAATCCAGGCGTGTGACCTCCAGTGGGGGTACTGGTTTTACTACTCAGCCTGCTATTCTCGGCGAGATCTCTGCTGATGGGGAGTGCTTTGGTGGGAGGCATCTCTACATTCTGCTTCTCAACATTGACTCCATAAAGACAGAATCCATGCTGCTTTCGTAAATGAAACTAAAGGAAATTTGCCATGACTCTAAATGGCACTCTCACTGAGGATAGACAGATGTCGATGTAGACGGGACACCTGGGTGGCTCAGTCGGTTAAGCGTCCAATGGCTCAGGTCATGATCTCACAGTCTGTGAATTTGAGCCCTGCATTCGGCTCTGTGCTGACAGCTCGGAGCCTGGAGTCTGCTTTGGATTCTGTGTCTCCCTCTCTCTCTGCCCCTCCCTGGCTCATGCTCTGTCTCTCTCGGTCTCTCTCAAAAAAAACAAACATTAAAAATAATTTTTAAAAAAGATGTAGATGATGTAGATGTAGATATGCATGTGCGTGTACACATACACACATACACAATTTGGGTATTTCATGCAAGTTCCATGTAAGACCTTAGCTTGCTTTCTTATTGCTCCAAACTGCTGGCATCAGAAAGAACCACTCTGCCTTTCCTTACAAAGATATAATTATAAGAAAGGACTGACAGTGAGGAGTTTAATTAGATGTCAAAAGAGAGTGACAATCCATATTTAGCTGATTCTGACACTTTCTGACAAGAATCTTTCTGAGCACAAACCATTCATATTTACTTAAATCTTGAGGCAAAATAAACTAGATGAAAGAAGCATGGGATTTAGTGTTCCCATGGTTGGAATTAATGTATGTGTGTATGTGTGTGTGTGTGTGTGTGTGTGTGTGTGTGTGTGTTTCAAATATATACATTTCAGGGGCATGTAGGTGGCTCAGTTGGTTGGGTATCCAACTTTGGCTCAGGTGATGATCTCACCTTTCATGGGTTCAAGCCCTGTGTCAGGCTCTGTGCTGACAGCTCAGAACCTGAAGCCTCCTTTGGATTCTGTGTCTTCCTCTCTCTCCACCTCTCCCCTGCTCATACTCTACCCTTCTCTTTCTCCAAGATAAACAAACATTAAAAAAGAGAGAGTTTAAAGAAAACCAAATATATGCATTTCATATGCATAGATATATATTTTCACATATATACATTACTGCTTTATTTGTTTTTGGGATTAAAGAAAGTAACAGGAGTGATGGAATAGAAATACTTTTGGGTAATTCTCCCACTAGGTACAATTAAAAACCCTGGGCATTATAGATAAAATACACTTTACGTGATTTTGAAAAGAAGAGACAAGAAGGCTGAGTGGTTAAGGACCTTGGGACCCAAGGGATGACACAGAGGTGAGTTTTCTTTTTGCTTCCCATTTCCCGGACTCAGATCTCAAGAAGCTGGCATCCCCAAACACCAGTCGGCACAGACAAAAACAGTTCTAACAAAATCCTGCTCTCCCTAGCCGAAGGTCCAGGAAAAGAGCAACCCAGTAGGACAGAAAACTATTACACAAGAATTAATAATGGTTTAGCTCTGCCAACACTACAGAAGACGCTGTGGCCCCACCCACGTTAGCAAAGGCTGGGGGGAGGGGGCAAGCTTCCCACTTTCGCCAGCTCTAACTAGGTGCTTTGAGTCCCTGTCCCTTTCAAGGGGAGTGATGTCCCAGAAGGTCCACGAGGAACTTCCATTCCTCCCTGGTGGCACTAAGGCTTGCTTCCCACTCCCCTGGCGTGGAGTCACAGGAGGACTAGTAGAGTGGACTTGTACCACTGCTCACTTATAATAAGGTCCCTCCCTGATCAGTGGAGGCCACGGGTGGAGGGGGGCAGAAGGGAGCACTTCGATGCCTCACAGTCACGGGCCATCAGCAGAGCCTAACAGGGAGCCAGACTCCCAGCCTTGGCCAGCAGGACTAGGAGTAACCCGCCTTCAGTGTCAACAGAGACCTCTACGCCCACCACATTTCTTTCGGAGCTGTGGCAGAGGAAGTTGGCTGAAACAAGTTTAAGTAAGAGCCTGCGTCTTATAACACAATCCCCCAAATGTCCAGTTTTCCACCGAAAATCATTTGTTACACTAAGAACTGAGAAGACTCAAATGAAATGAAAAAAAGACAGTTGATGGCTGCCAGCAGCAAGCTGACAGGAATGTTCGAATTATCTGACAAAGATTTTAAAGCAGCCATTATAATAGTGATAATTGCTTCACTGAGCAATTATGAACACATTTGAAACCAAAAAAAAAAAAAGGAGTCAGCCAAAAGACTCAGGAGGAAAAAAAATACTTTATTTCCCCAAGCATTAAAAAAAACCTGCTACCAATTTCTACAGTGATGAAGTAAGCTCAACGTTTTATTTGCACTGACTTGGAAATCTCACTGTCAGGGACAGATAACTTGAGAGGGAAATGAGTGGTTGGCATCCGATCTTGGTTATTGGAAGGCCAGAAGGCAGGACACCAAGGTTGGGATCGGGCCTGGCGTGCGGAGAGCAGCAGTTAATGGTGGGTTAGGCCCGAGGTGCGGAAGGCGAGCCAAGAGCAGAGTCAGAGATGTCATTTTATCCCAGGGAGGACAGCATGGACGTAACCTCCAATTAAGCAGCCACAGGCTAGGCTTCAGATGGAAGGGTGTGCGGCGAGTGTCTCCTAAGATCGAGCCCAGACGAGCTGTTATGTAGAAGCAGCAAAGTAGATAAACAGAAATATATCTTAGCCTAACTCAGACAGGGCATGAACTGGAAGACGGAGAGAAGCAGAAGCCAGCTCGCCTGGGTTCCCCATGTTGCCAGGGCCCCGAACGGAAGCCAGGCTCTTCTAACAGAGGTTCAGGCAAGGTCAGGAGCAGGAAGCAGATAGTCTTAGCTAAACCATAGAGCTATGCGACTCCAGCATGAGGAGTAGAAGTGGGCGAGTTATTTACTGTTAAAGCTACTAACCATCTTCCACATACATAGACCCATCACTTAGGACTCTTCTCCAGAGGGAATTCCGGCACTGAGGGAATTCCGGTGCCATCCATGATCTTGTAACCTATCCAACCTCATGGCCATCACGTCCTGGTCAGTTTCCCAGGTGGGTTCACGTAGTTCATGATGCTTTAGTGCCGTCTCCCCTGCAGGAGTAGGCTTGTCGTTCTACTTCTCAAGTGGGTACAGCAGGAATGCTAGGTGGCGATGGAGGAAAAGACAGAGGGCTAGAAATCCAGCCCGGTGACTTCTTGCAATCTTGGGCTCTTCCGTAATTTCACCACACATTGTGAGGCCCCCTGTGGACGTGGTTATTGTATGCTACCACTCGTGTTGATCAGGCTTTATTGTTGTTGGTATAGTTCCCTGCTTTTGCTAGAGCCTTTTGGCTTACAGATTCCTCCATTTACTGTTCCACATTATGCAGAAAGAAAGAACTGAATATCTACACCGCATAGAACAGAGATACACTGGGCAGAAGAAAGAGAATCTGGAAATATATAAAGTTACACCCCTATCTTCTGCCAAAACTGTTCCAGCTGATGAAAGATTTACATGTTAATTAAAAAGGAATAGAAGACAATGCAGGTGATTATAGAGTAAGGAAGATATTGCTAAGAATAACAAGAAAGATAGACGTCATAAGAGAAAATATTTAGATGGTCCAAAACACGCTAAAAGTGAAAATGTCTTCATATCTTGGTTATTTGTGGGTAGTGATATTTAGATGTTTATATGTTATTTATCTTATTGCTTCTCTATACTTTTAAATTTTTTAGTAAACATATAAAAAGAAAAACTTATTTTATATGCCACACACAATAAGCAATGTTGAAAGTCAAATATTAAACTAAGGAAAAAGAATTGTAGCACATAGAGGATTACCTTCTAGAATACAAGAAATGAATTCTTCTCAGGGCACCTGGGTGCCCTTCTCAGTTGGTTAAGCATTCGACTTCAGCTCAGGTCCTGATCTCGTGGTCCATGAGTTCCAGCCCCGCGTTGGGCTCTGTACTGACAGCTCAGAGCCTGGAGTCTGCTGCTGAGTCTGTGTCACCCTCTCTCTCTGACTCTCCCCAACTTGTGTTTTCTGTATCAAAAATAAATAAGCTTAAAAAGAAAAAAGAATTCTGGGGGGTGCCTGGGGAGCTCAGTTGGTTAAGTGTCAAACTTCAGCTCAGGTGGTGATCTCATCGTTTGTGGGTTTGAACCCCATGTCAGGCTCTGTGCTGACAGCTTGGAGCCTGGAGCCAGCTTCAGATTCTGCATCTCCCTCTCTGTCTGCTCCTCCCCCAGTCACACTCTCTCTCTCTCTCACTCTCTCTCTCTGTCTCTCAAAAATAAACATAAAAAAAGTTTTGTTTTGTTTTGTTTTAATTCTTCGTCAATGTGCCAAATGCTCAGTTCCCAACAGAAAACCAGGTACAAGTCATTAATAGAGTGGCCTCGGGGCGCCTGGGTGACTCAGTCGGTTAAGCGTCAGACTTCAGCTCAGGTCGTGATCCCACGGTTTGTGGGTTCGAGCGCCGCTCGGGCTCTGTGCTGACAGCTAGCTCAGAGCCTGAAGCCTTCTTCGGGTTCTGTGTCTCCCTCTCTCTCTGACCCTCCCCTGCTCGCGCTGTCTTTCTCTCTCTCAAAAAATAAATAAAAAACATAAAAAAAAGAAGTTTAAAAAAATAGAGTGGCCTCAAAAAAGTCACTACAAATGAGCAATAAACTTAAAAAAAAGCTTAGTGTAATATCTATTTAAATAAATGCCAACTAAAACAACAATAGTACACATTTGGGTGGATGCTTATCAAAATGCCAGAGATTAAAAATATTTTATACGTAGCTCGCCTCCTCATACACTGGTATAAACTTTTAGTGATGTGTCAAAAGATTTGTCATTTTGTTTATCAGTGAAATAGCAATTCTAATGTTAGTGATTGAGCTTCAAGAAACTATCAGAAATGTGTCCAAAATACAGATTTTTATCCAAATAATTATTTCCAATAGAAAAATGACTTCCAAAATAGGGGATTGGTTAAGTGATTTATAACATCCTCAGGAAAACCCTTTCTAAATGAATTTTCAGAACAATATCTGATATGAAAAATATGCCGCATATTTCATTTAGTAAAAAAGCAGTACCCAAAACAGTAATTTTGTTTTAAGAAGAAAACGTATAGAAACAAAAGGAAGCAAGAGGTATACATGGTGTGTGACTAGCGGTTACCTTTAGGCAGTGGAATGATTTGGCTTGTCTCTGTTTAATACATTTTCCTCGATTAGCATAGATTCTGTGGGAAAATATTTAAATTGTTTTTTCACAACGTTGGCAGCCAGCATGAACAGATATAATAAGCCGCCCTCATTGTGTGGCCTGTCGCCCCTCCACAAAGGGGTGATATTATTTTGCTGACAGCCTTGAAGACCACTCAATCTCATGTTGCAAATCTGGCCACATGGGAAACAAGCCCACGCAAGGAGAGAATTTCATACCATTCTCGGGTCTGAACATTTCCTCATCTTTCAGGCTCAGAAGGAAGAACGCAACGTCTTCCCTTCCGTGCAAAGGGAGAGAAGAGCTCAGGAACACAAATGCTACAGTAATATTTTGTCCACAGATTCAGAAAGCAAAATCCAGCCCAGGAAAGACGCTCCCTTGGTTTGTGCATTGTGAATTTCTTAGGGAATTGCAGGCAGGGGAGTGGGGGGGAGGGTTCCATTTGGTTGGTTTCCACTGAATAGAACTGAGCCAAAAGAAAGCCCAGAACTAATTGGCTCCGTAGGAGGGGGAAATGCTATCAGAAATTTTCTCTTCTCTTCTCTTCTCTTCTCTTCTCTTCTCTTCTCTTCTCTTCTCTTCTCTTCTTTTCTCTTCTCTCTTCTCCTCTCCTCTCCTCTCCTCTCCTCTCCTCTCCTCTCCTCTCCTTTCCTAAGAGCAGCGGGAGCGGAGACGTGACATTGGTGTTCTCTCCTGGACAGGGGAGCGACCAGAATAGCAACTGAGATTAGCATCCGGTGACCAGCGTCGCATTTGCATCTGAAAGTGCCTGCACAGACAGCTGAGGCAGCATTTGTGCTGGAGGAAAGGAGGCTTGAATAAACCCTCCCGAGCTGCAAGGGAGCAGGGTTGGACCACTCTAAGTCAATCAAGCCTCACACAGCTCTAAAGTCCATGAGAAAGCCTTCTGGATTGGCTACAAAGATCCCATCTCAAAAGAAATAGCCTCTATCCCAAGTGAACTGACTAGCTCAGTGAAGGATGGCAGTGTGGACATATTTAGATCCTCAATTTCTCTCCGCTCACTTTGTCTTTCTCTCTTCCTTCCTGCTCCAGATCGCTCTGCCTCACTCACCAGACAAGGTCTGATAGTCCTTGGTCTCAACATTTGTAAATGGGGGCGGGGGTGGGATAGTCCTTGAAGTTGGGCAGATTAAATCTCTCCCGCCCCGGAAATCCAATGAATGTGTTCCCTCCCCAAGGATGTGAGTGTAGTACCTTACTTGGTCAACCGTTGCACACAGCTCTGTCCTCTGTGGGGCAAAACAGCAGGGACAAAGGAATGGAATTCCACTTCCTCCTCAGGGAAAGAGGAGAGCTTGCAATTGTGAGTTTTCCCAGGCTTCTTCTGGGATGCCAAGGAAGACTGAGTTGCATAATCTCACAAAAATGTGAGATGCAACCTACGCCCCCATAAACTAATAACATAGGGTCAGGGGGGTAGAGAAACCAAGAAACATGTGTGTGATTTCCTGACCCAAGCTCAATGAAAGGCCTTGACTGTGAACCCTAAACGCCTCCAGACCAAGGAACTACAGACCCGAGAAATGCAATTCATCATGGAGGGATCCTGATGCCACATGGGTTCTTTCCTAACAGGTGCTGGGAGAACCCAGGAGCTGAATGTCTTTTCCACCATGTAGTAAAATCAGAAAGTCCATTTTGGAGATCTTGGCCATTTTTCCAACAGAGATTGTATCTATGAGCAAAGATGGCTTTTAATAATATATTTCCATTTTAGAGATCTCCTTCTTGATACAAATTTGTATTTGTTCATATTTAAAGTGTGTTGATGATCTGCTGTTGATGAGCAAGTCTGGGCTAAAGAGCAGAGGCGCTGGGCTGGGAACTAGTCAGCTGCTGCACGGGCCTCCCCAGTGCAGGCCCCGCGCTGGCCCAGGCCCGACCCACACGATGGAGTGCAGATGTCTGGGCTGGCGACTCTGGGAGGAAAGTTACAAAAGGAGCAGCATTCTATAAAATTACACACTGTTTATTGGGCACCTACTTGCATTAGAGCTGTACACTTAGAATGCAAAGATAGATTGACATAACTCCTCCCCTAAGAATGTCACAATTTGATAGGAAAACACAAATTAAGCAATGCATTCATGTAATACGTTAAGTGCTAAATTTGTAATATGAACGTTGGTTTTTTATACAGATCTCAGGGGTAGCGGAGGGCCTTTTGAAATCCTTCAGCAGGAGCGCCTGGGGAGCTCAGTCAGCTGAGTGTCTGACTCTTGATATCAGTTCAGGTCATGATCTCACGGATCATGAGATTGAGCCCCGGGGTGGACTCTGAATTGACAGCACGGAGACTGTTTGGGATTCTCTCTCCCTCTCCACTGCTCACACATGCACGCGTCCCCTCTCTCTCTCTCTCAAAATAAATAAATAAACATAAAAAAAAACCCTTCAGCAAAATTCATGGTCCAAAAGAATTTATCTGGACTTATTATAAGCATCTCTTTTTCTTGGTCCCTGAGTCGGTGTGTCCAAAGTAGGCTACCTTGACTGTGCAGATATAGAAGTAAAATACTATGTTTATGCTTTTGTTGTTTTTAATGTTTATTTATTTATTTTGAGAGAGGGTGCACACGTGTGCACGGGTGAGCACATAGAGGAGGGGCAGAGAAAGAAAGGGAGAGACAGAATCCCAAGCAGCCTTTGTACTGTCTGCACAGAACCTGACGTGGGGCTCAAACCCATGAAACATGAGATCATGGCCTAAGCCGAAATGAAGAGTTGGATGCTTAACTGACTGAGCCACCCAGGCGCCCCCTTTAGGCTTTTAAATGTATCCTCCTGAATTTTATTTTTTGGGTATATTTTATAACATGACATAATGTTTCAGTAGTAACTATTTATTTTTAATGTTTATATATTTTGAGAGAGAGAGAGAGAGAGAGAGCACTCGGGCTGGGGAGGGGCAGAGGGAGAGAGAGAATCCAAATAAGCAGGATCCACACTATCAGCACAGAGCCAGATATGGGGCTCGATCTCACGAACTGTGAGATCATGACCTGAGCTGAAATCAAGAATCCGTGCTTAATGGACTGAGCCACCCAGGCGCCCCATAACTATTTGTTATTTACAAAAATAATGAACTCTATCTGGGAGGTGCATGCCTAGAAAACCTAAACATAACAATGTGAATGAAAGTTTGAAAATATTTACATTCAGTTGTCCCCCATCTTCAAGGCCCTAGATCATCTTCCCTCAGGCCTTTAGGCAGCTTGGCCAAGTCTCAGTGCCGGTAGCTCGCCTGCCCATATTCTATCACCTCCGCTCAGCAGAGAGGACCCTCCAATTACCTGCATCCTTCCTCCTTTGAAGGTTCCCTGTAATTACATGAATTTCTCTCTGTCCTTTTATGTCATAAATGTGTGAGGAGGCAGACACCCAGATGGGTGAGGTAGGTCACTCAACATTACAGGATTAGTATTACTAATGTACTTCCTGGCAGAAATTAAGAAACCGAACAAAACAACCCGAGCATTGGCTGAGGTGTTGGACTAGTAATAAACTGGCCAATGTTTTAAGCAGAAAAGCAAAAATCACAAAACCTGTTGCTACAAGATCTATAAAAGCCACGAGGTGCAGGAGACAGGGTAAGTGAGTCAGCATAACTAATGGCTCCTTGTGCAATTTCGTAGTCTCCTGGCCCCGTTCAAACGCCAACTTTGCCAGTTGGTACCTGTGAGGTATAGGCACTTACTGGACACTTGGAAGTGTATCGGGTACTGTTCTGGGGCTACGCAGAATACTTAGCTCTGGCTGACTTGAGCACTCCCCAAAAGTCTGTTACAGGACCCAGGACCATTCCCAGAATCAAAGGGAAGAGCTAAAATGGCGACCGTATGAGGACGGTATCTGATGCAGTTTGCAGGGTCTTGGCGGTGGTGTTGGCCTCTCCCTGCTGAGCCCTGGGCTTTGACAGTTCTACTGTGACTGCCTTTGAGTTCTGGAGAGTCTCCACTCAAAATCCCTAGCCTCAGGATAGAGATTCGAATTGGCCTATGGTGGTCCCATGCCTATCTGTGTGGGCTGTGATTGGACAGGGCTGGGATTTAGACTCTCACAGCCTAGGGGCGCCTGGGTGCTTCAGTTGGTTAAGCATTCAACTTCAGCTCCAGTCATGATCTCACAGTTCAAGTGAGTTCAAACCTTATGTCGGGCTCTGTGCTAACAAACAGCTCAGAGCCTGAAGCCTGCTTCGGATTCTGTCTCCCTCTCTCTTGCTCCCTCCCCTGCTCATGCTCTGTCTCTCTCTGTCTTTTGACAGTCAATAAATGCTAAAAAAAAAAAAAAAGTTTTTTAAAATGCAATAAACCCTTGCAGCTTAGAGAAACAGGAATCCTTATGCACTGCAGACTGGTGCAGTCCCTCTGGAAAATAGTATGGAGGTTCCTCAAAAAATTAAAAATAGAAATACTCTATGACCCAGCAATTGCACTACTAGGTATTTATCCAAAGGATACAGGTGTGCTGATTCAAAGGGGCACCCCCTCCCCCCAATATTTATAGCAGCACTTTCGACAGTAGTCAAAGTATGGAAAAAGCCCAGATGTCCATCAACTGATGAATGGATAAGGAAGATGTGGCATATATATATGTGTGTGTGTGTGTGTGTGTGTGTGTGTGTGTGTGTGTGTGTATAAATGGAATATTACTCAGCGATCAGAAAGAATGAAATCTTGCCATTTGTAGCAACGTAAATGGAACTAGAATGTATTATGCTAAGGGAAAGAAGGCAGTCAGAGAAAGACAAATATATGATTTCATGCATATGTGGAATTTAACAAAACAGATGAACATGAGGGAAGGGAAGCAAAAATAATATAGAAACAGAGAGGGAAGCAAACCATAAGAGACTCTTAAATACGGAGACCAAACTAAGGGTTGCTAGAGGGGACTTGGGTGGGGGGATGGGCTAAACGGGTGGGGGCATTAAGAAGGAGGCTTGTTGAATGAGTACTGGGGGTTAAGTGGAAGTGATGAATCACTCAATTCCATTCCTGAAATCATGATTACACTGTATGGTAACTAACTTGGATTTAAATTTAAATAAATAAATACGTGATAAATAAATAAGTGACTTCTGGCCCCCTCTAGCATGGAGAAAAGGCTGGTCCACAGGGAAGGAGGAGAGTTGAGCTGACAAAACGCAAGGCACGACGGCCACAGAGTTCAATTGCCTCATCTGGAAAATGGGAATAAAAATACAGATCTGCTAGGGTTGTTTTGCAAATGAGCCGAAGAAGATAATGTTTGCAAAATCCTTAACACAAGGCCCGGCGCTTAGGAAGTGTTCGGTAAATAAAAATAAAATTTAAAAATAAAATTAAAAGTAGCCATTTTTATTATTTTATTACGAATTGGGTGAGACCATGTGGGAATTCTTCGAAGGTCAGACTCTCTCCTGATACAGCTCTGCTAGAAGTGGTTTTATGGAGGGAAATCTCCCAGAAGGAGCTATTTGACTGGGTGCCAATGAGGGCATAAATCTCTGGAAGGGAATAATTAATTACTCCAGGGAGAAATTTCGGCTCCTTTTATCCCTGCTTTGTGCATGGAGTCCTTCTCCTCTTTTTAATCATACTCCTTAAACTGTGTGATTCCAAATGCACATGTGCAAAAGAAAGAAATTAATTAAAAAAATAATACACCTCCCCTTCCCCATTTGCTTTTTCCCTAGATCTTGCGGTTCTCTTCTTTGTTTTCCTGAACCCTCCAAGGGCACGTTTGTTTTGGGAAGGAGAAGAAAATCCTGTCCGTGGGGACAAGCTACTCACTAGAAGTGTCAACACAGCACTCAACAGCAAGTCACTTTTGCAAAAAAGAGGTGATCAAACTCATAGACAGAATTTTCAATCATTCATGGAATGCTTTAGTCATTGGATTGCACTAAATGTCTTCTGAAGCACCAGGTACATATAACCTCAGACCTGGTATGAATTTTTTCCAAGGTTGACAACCCATCCCCATCGGAGCCTTATCAACAGATGACCCGTGTCCCACAGTGGGTCATGGTTTGTAACGGCTGATGAATCTGCGCGGAGAGGGAGGCCGTGTGGGGGTGCGGGGCGCCTGTGAACTTGCACCCGGGGCAGGTGGGCCGTGCGGCCCCACCTCTGCCCTGGCAGCGCCTTTATCGCCCTGGCACCGTGCTAATCTCTTCCCCCGGGGACAAGTTATCCCCGAACAGAAAGTCCTGGGAGACAAGGGCCTTGAGCTGGGAGCTAGTTAAAGGGCTTGTTCAAGTTCAGGATGACCAGAAAAGTATTCTGAGGAGGACCCAGCCAGCCTGTGCCAGGGGCAAAACAAACAGATGGCTCCCGCAGGGGTGAGCGGGGCGTCTGCGAGTGAGGGAGGCTCCTGCTGACCAGGCAGAATGGGAAACAGGAGAGGGAGCCGCGGAAATCAAGCAACAGGCTCATTTTTGTTTGGCTGAGCTGAGAATTCAGAAAGGGCCAGGAGCAGAACTTCAGCAAAACGGTCCTTTGATCTGTGGAGGAGTTTCTGGGGCTGGATTTAACTGTCTCTCCCTCCTCCCCCCACCTCCTCCCCCTGCCTCCTCTTCCCCAGGACGGCAGGCCTGGCCTCAAACAGCCTCCCCCTCCCCACTCATCTCACAGCTCACCTCCTCCTTCAAAGCGGACAATATTCTACACAGACTTCTGGGAAGATTCCAGTGAGTTCTTTCCCTCCTCCTGCTTATACCCCTAAACATAAAGCACACTTTCTTTAGACAATTTTCATACGTCAGATAGCTTACGGTGGGCATGAAGTAAATGACAAAGAACTTGTTCTTCTTGTCTATTAGACAGATACTTAGGGCCGTGGTTTTTTTAGTCTCTCAGGCCATTATTAAATCCTTGGAGAGGACAGCAAAGAGTTTAATAAATGGTAAATTTAGTGGATGAGTAAAACTTTACCCCACTTTAAGCCAAGACAAGTCTGCTATACACATACATGCATACACACAACATATATACATACATCAAAATGCTTATAAGAGTTTTTCTTTCCCATAGCAAGGTCCCTGAGCACATGTAAAATATGATTTGATTTGCATCACGTGACTTGAACACAACCTTTGGGGAATGCATTCCTGGCATAAGTTGTGGTAAATGTACAAAAACAATGTTTAAATGCTATCAGAATCTTTGGCTGGAGAGTAGTCAGCTACATATATCTCTGGTTTACAAGAGGCTAAACATCCAGACAGTTTCCAACATTTCCAAAAGAAAAAAAAAAAAAAAAACAGTTTCCCAAAACCTTCCCTTGGCCTGTCATTCTAGGTCCTTATAATTTGGCCCAAACCTTATCTTTCCAATCTCCTTTCTCATTACTCTCCTACATAATCCTTCTATTTCTGTTTCTTACAAGCCAATAGTGACACATTTCAAAGTACACACAACATTTATGAAGATTTGAGAGTCAAGGATGAGCCTTAGGACTCAGGGCCTGTGGTTCTCAGGCCCTAAGCTTAGAAGAATGGCTCTCCCAGTGAGAGGTCATCCATCTCTCTCTGTCTCTCTGTGTCTCTGTCTCTGTCTCTGTCTCTCTCTCTCTCTCACACACACACACACACACACACACACACACACACACATTTCTATAGAACCATGAGGCACCAATAGTTAAGGGGAGAACACGGTCTGATGCTGAGGAAGCAGAATGGATGTGATGGGCTGATCTTTCTTTAAAAGACATCTTAACCCAAGCAATGTCAGGGATCACTGGCTTGAGTCTCGTGTTAGGCTCAGAGCAACATGGGTTCTGTCTTTCTCAGTAGCTAAAGCCTGCTTTGCTGTCTAGTCTTCAGCTTAAGATCTGTGTGGAGCTTCTCTGCTATTCAAACTATCTTGAATGTCAGAGCTTGAATTCTACCTGTGACCGTGACACAAATTAAGCCTATGTGTTCAACGACACTTTGCCTCTGTCCAAGAGCAAGTGGATCCCAGCTGAAAACTCTGACCTACTGCCCTAATCTCTATGCTCGTGTTCAGAAGTCAAGCACCCATCGTCTGTGAGGTGGCCCATATCTTCCTGTGTCATGGCGTCCAGCACAGGGCTACACTCAGGAGGAAGAAAAAAATATCTGAGTAAATAAAAGAGTTCAATAACTATTTGTGTGGAAAACAAACAGAAAGATAAAAAAATCATGTGTACAAGAAGCTGGATTGTTATGTTTTAATTCGAATGTGTTAAAACCACACAGACGAGTTTGTGTTTGGTGCTCTCTGCTTCCACTCTTTCTAGGAGATGAGGCAACCTCTGGTCACTGCTGACCCTCCCTGGCAAGGGGGCGGGGCTCAGAATTGCAAAGTCATTGGATGTGAAACTGGGGTCAGGAGCCTTGAGTGCGAGTCCAAAATTCTAGAGCAGTCTTGTGACGTGGATCAAGTGAAATTCTGTGAAGCCCAGTTTCTTCATTTGCTGGTGATAATGAGGTTTTGATGATAAAATGAGATACTGATGTGAACCTACTTTGGACATTGTCACTTTCTATATCACTTTTTCCCTGCTGGTAATAGAAAAGCAGAAAGAGCAGAACCTGTGATGATCTGAGGGGTCAGCTCATGTAGCTTCTCACGTCAAGATGAAAACCTAAACTGTGCAAGGTGTGGTCTATGTATTTAAAACATTTCTGGAAAATTCACAGACATCTTTAGTAATATGCTCAAATGGTTAATTACTTAAATTCTGGAAAGCTTTTGCCTGTAACATAGTTTGTGCTGCCTTGGGTCCTACAGCACCTACCAAAACAACCACCAATTAACTCCGGCTGTATATAAGCCCCTTCCTTTTCTGTCCACAATGTGTGTCTCCAACTATCCTTTTTAGGGGTCTAGGCAGGATGTGCAGGATGATAGATTATGTGGTTCCCTCTTACTGTCCCCTGGTCCACAATGGGAGTGGTCCCGTGGAACAATGAGAAGAAACATTGTCCTTCCTGACCTTCCCTGAAGTAACCTCATTACTGGACCTCCTTAAAAGCATGAGACATTTTTAATGAAGGGCTTTAGGTGATCATTCTAACGTTGCACAGAGAAGATTGTGATATTGTGATTTATAATAAGAAATGAATATCTATATCTATATTATATACCTATATCTAGCTAGCTATCTACCTATAGTCTTCATTTCCGTTTCAGGCACAGAGATCCTAAAAGCCTTGGAATTTCCTAAGTGATGAGAGGGTAAAGAAGTCTTATGTCTTTTGTTATGTTAATGGGGTGAGTTTTGGACCACAGGTAAAGTTAGGGCTGTTTGCAAGAAGAACCAACTCTGTGTTTAGAGAGTTGGAACTTTTAGTCCCACCCCTTGAGCTTGGAGAGGAGAGAGGGCTAGAGAGTAAATCAACTGCCAATGACCAATGATTTAATTGATCAGGCTTATGTAATGAAGCCTCGTATAAACCCAAAAGGTAGGATTTGGAGAGCTTCCCGGTTGGTGAGTACATGGACATTTTGGGAGAGTGGCACACTTGGAGAGGGTGCTGAAGCTCCTCACCCTTTCCTCATGCCTTGCTTAATGTATCCTTTCCATAAGTAAAATGTTTTTCTAAGTCCTGTGAATTACTGCAGCAAGTTCATCAAATGCAAGGAAGAGGTTATGGAAACATAATGTATGGCCAGTCAGTCTGAAGCACAGATGACACCCTGAACTTGCACTTGGCATTTGAAAATGTGGAAATGAGCCCTTCACTTGTGGGATCTGATATTATCTCTGGGTAGATGCTATCAGAATTGAGTTGAATTGTAGGACATCCAGCAGGTGTCTGAGAATTCTTTGAGTGTGGGGGGACCCTCCCACCCCAACACACACACATTGGAATTCGTGACCAGAACCTTTAAGGATGAAAAGAGAATGGGCATATCTTCCAGGTTATTTCCTTGGCCCCTCTAGATCCTATGAGGGTCAAAGTCTCACTGCCTCACCTCACGAGAAGAGGCTTACCTTGATATTTACTACACAATTTGAGGGTGCCTTGCAGACTTTGCTTCATGCCAAACATTCCACTCACCTCCCCGTTCCAAGGGCCCTTTTTCTTTGATAGCTTGCCACTTCCAGTGTCCTCACTTGCCCTCTGAATGCCTTCCATATAGATCAAGTTGCAAGTTCTCTTTCCAGTCTTTTACATTCCACAGCCTCATGACTGAATGTCAGTGGTGGAGGGGTGGGGGACCATCCTTCTGTTTGCCTGTCCCTCAGGATCCAGTCCTGTGTATGGGTAGGTAAAAACTCTAGAGCATCTTCTCCAGGCTGTGGCTACTTGCCATAAATGTATTAAAAATCAAACACCATCATGAGGATTGGTTTCCCTCTTTTTGGTCTTCAGGAGAAATTGTTACTCCTCCGTTGATATAATTTTGACTCTCTTTCTTGTGAAATACTTTTTGAGAGAGAGAGAAAGAGAGAGAGAGCACACTAGAGAACAAGTGGGGGAGGGGAAGAGGAAGAAGGAGAGAAAGAATCTTAAGCAGGCCCCACACCCAGCACCAAGCTTAATGCGGGGCTCCATCCCACAACCATGAGATCATGACCTGAGCTGAAATCAAGAGTCAGACACTTAACTGACTAAGCCACCCAGGCACGCCTCTCGTGAAATACTTTCATCAGCATTATTATGCAGAGAGAGAACTTGTGGCTGTCTCTCTGCTGAGTTATTTCACAGCCCATCTTGTATAAACTTGACACTGGAGAGCAGCATGTCTAATTGCTTCTCCTTAAATCCTCAAGGGTGGTGGCTAGTGGAGATGATAGGTTGGAAGAATAAACTCAGTTGACATCATCGTAGTCATCATGATGATGTATTGAGTATTGGCTGTGTCCAACATCATCATCATCATTATCATCATCACTCTATTAGCTGACACTTTTGACTGCTTCCTTTGTGCCGGACAATGACGGGGGGCTTCACCTGCATCAGGTTATTATAACTTCATGATAACTTTATATTTGAAGTTCTACATTGTTACCTCCATTACATAGTGCGGGGCACTGAAGAAGCCCAACTAAGCAACTGTGTCCATGGTCATGGTCAGTAAGGGGCAGATCTGTGTTCAATCCCATGTCTGGTGAGCTCCTGTAGTTTTTCTATTATTCTGACTGTGGTTGGCATTTCCTAAGTAAGATAAATTGGCTGATTTTCCTAAGAACCTGAGATCCTGGATATTGAAAATACAAGGTGTAGTTATGTGCCGTTGTTAGTGTTCAAGCAAGCACAGCTGGCTACAACAAAGAGCATATGGACAATTCTCAGTTGAAGCTTACCCTAACTGAAATAGTGTTTTTAAAAAGCCTCCCTTTCTGAATTGCTGAGTGAATTTAATGCTCCAACTGGGTGCCAAATTGGCAGCCTGCACGATAAATTCCGCTATTTATGCAAGACGTGGACACAGTGGCCATGTGCTCCAACCCTAACCTTGAAGGACCTTCTCTGTGGAACATAAGGTGAATGCATCCTTCACATCTTATTCCCTCTTGGCCCCCACGAGTCCTGCTGATGTAGGCGCTAGACCAGTAGCTGTAACTGCGCATGGAGGCTGGAGATCTGCAATCCCCCAAACCTGCCTGTATATCCAAATCACCTGGGGACTTGAAACAGATACACAGATTCCTGGACAACTGCCAAACTTTCCGAATTGGAACCTGCCCAGGAACCTGCACATACTTTCTCCATCCTGCCCCAGATTTGGGAACCTCTGCATTGAGGAAAGTTCTATCCTCTGTGGACTGTTGCCCATTTTTTCTCCTGCAGTCGGGAGCCATCTGCTCGCTCATCTACCCTCCACCTTCCCGCACACACCATGAACAAAGTGCCTTACTAGTGTCAGAGAAGCTGGAGGAAATGTTAGGCTCTGTCAACTGAAGTCAATATTTACTTGAGAAGGCTTTTGGCACATCTGTGTTACTAGCAAATGTCTGTCCAAACTGCTCAAAAAATGAAACCTTAATCAGCAGGCTATATTTAAATACGGCCTCAGCTTCGAAGTTGCATTCGCATTTTCGTTCACATATTTTTTCTATTACTTCTTCTCAGTTTGTTCCATTGTTTATTTATTTATTCCTCAAGAATTGTTTCCAGACACTGGAAGGCAAACAAAATGAAGCATGGCTAGAAACAGATTGAAAAAAAAAATTCCAACTCCACTGACGGAAACTAACATAATAAACTTTTTGGCAGTCGTTTAAAAAACATATGACGGTACAATGACCTTGTCACGATGACTGTAAACTTGGCAAGGTTGCACGTCTATGGAGATTACAGGCAAGAAGGAAGATATAAAATAAGTGGCTCGAATTCTTTTGCAGGTGTTGGGGGAGGAATTAAGGGAGGATGGGGGAAATGTGCACTTGATCTTGATTTAGAGGCTCCTAGCATTATCTCCCTCCTTATTGCCTTATTTTTTGTTAATTTTGTTTAATCTTTGTGTTGACGTGTCCTCTAGTTATAGTATACAGGTGTTTACACTGGCTAGAATCAAAAATCTGGGGAAATGCACGCTACAAAACAATTGCAAATTTCTCTGTAGGAAGAATTCTTCACACATGTAAAGAGGATAAAGGATGACAGAATAAGAAACTGCATCAACAGGGGCACGTGGGTGGCTCAGTTGATGAAGCGTCCAACTTCAGCTCAGGTCATGGTCTCGTGGTTTATGGGTTCTAGTCCTGTGTCACCTCTGTGCTGACAGCTCAGAGCCCGGAGCCTGCTTCTGATTCTTGACCCGTCCGGCACATCAGTCAACGCAGGTCCTGAGGGAGAGGGTGAGAATGGGGTAGGTAGGGCCGGGAGCACAGAGAATGGAGGCAAGACAAAATCTCTGATCAAGCCTCGTTTATTGAGAGAACACACACATCTTATAAAGGGTAGAAGGCGGGAAGCAAGGCAGCTGACCTAGGTCGGTTGCTAAGAAACAGGGTCAAGTGATAAAGGCTAGGGTAAAGGAGGAACCAAACTGAAGTTTTAGCACAGCCCCTGAGGGGCCGACACTGCCCTGCCTGCAGGCGGCTGATCTTTGTTCTTCTGGCAGCTCCCCACAGATTCTGTCTCTCCCTCTCTCTCTGACCATCCCTCACTTGCAGATTGCTTCTTTCTCTCTCTCAAAAAAAAAAAAAAAACATTAAAAAAACAATTAAAGAAATTGCATTCACAGACCTAAGGTCTACAATATGCATCTACATTTTATGGTCTCTCAGAGAGGTCTTGCCCTGACGTCATTGGTTGTTGGACTTGTAAAGAATTGCAAGTAGTTTTTTCCCCATAAACTAATTGTATTCATAGCCTTTCTTAGTCAGCTTCGGCTGCTATAACACAATACCATAGACTGGGTGCCTTAAACAGCAAACATACTTCTCACAGCTCTGGAGGTTGGGAAGTCCAAAATCAAGTGCTGACAATGCAGTGTCTGGTCAGAGTCCTCTTCCCGGTTTGCATATGGCTGCCTTCAGGCAGTGACCTCACATGGAAGGAGGTCATTTCTATCATGTGTTTTTCTTAAGGGCACCAATTCCATTCACGAGCTCACCACCTTCATGGCCTAATGATCTCCCCAAGACTTCACCTCCAAATATCATCACATTGGGGATTAGCACTTCAACATGTGGATTTGGTAGTGGAAGAGGGGACCATATTTAGGCCATAGCAGAATCCCAACATACAGGACAGATGAAAAGCTGCACTTGTGCTTTTCAGCTAGAAGTGGGGCAGGGACAGAGCACTTATCATGCAGCCTCTTCTACCAGGGATTGGGGCCCCAACACATTTGGTGACTGAACAAAAGTCTGCAGAGAAAGAAAACAAGAGACTCCAAATACACCAAGAGTCACATAAATTTAAATCTAAGTGAATCAATCTCCCTGCAAACAAAGAAAAAAAAGTATTGATGATGAAGAAGCCACAAAAGGAAGGGTTCTATCTACCTGTTGAAAATAGTGGAGTCTTGCTTCAAAGTTAAAGGGGAATAGTGACAGCTCAGTTCAATGAAATCTGCCACCTAAAGTCCCAAGGCCTCCGTTAAGCTGTGGCTCCCATTAAACAAAAGCTATGGGATCCTTTCTCCCAACCAAGTACTAACCAGGCCCGACCCTGCTTCGCTTCCAAGAACAGGTGCGTTCAGGGTGGCATGGTCATAGACACTCTATGGGACCCTTTCTAAAGGATCGCTACACACAGAAAGTGAGGACTTGGGAGGGGCTGGGCTATTTCCAGAATCACAGTGACGATCGCAATCTTAAGGGGAAGAGGGCACTTGTAGGGTGGAATGACTGTCAGCTAGGAAGTTGAACATGTCACAGGGTTTTAAATGACCCTGGATGGACAGGGAACTATCACTTTGGGTCAAAATTTCCAGATATTAATGACTGTATCTGGCAGATCCAGGTTTGGACACATGATCAATGTCTTTTGATGTAATACAATTTCTTTTTTTTAATTCTTTTTTTTTTTTTTTACTGTTTATTCATTTTTGAGAGACAGAGTGCAAGTCGGGGAAGGGTAGAGAGAGAAAGGGAGACACAGAATCTGAAGCGGGCTCTAGGCTCTGAGCTGTCAGCTCAGGGTCCAACATAAGGCTCAAACCCATGAACCATGAGATCATGCCTTGAGCTAAAGTTGGACTCTTAACCAACTGAGCAACCCATGCACCCCTACAGTTTCTTTTATTTTTAATATTAATGCTAAAGAAAGTTTCTCAATGAGAGGAAATGCTTTGAAGAGGCATTATAAACCTTAACTTTGTTATTTTTAATGTTTATTTATTTTGGAGAGAAAGACAGACAGACAGAATGTGAACAGGGGCGGGGCAGAGAGAGAAGAGACAGAATCCAAAGCAGGGTCCAGGCTCTGAGCTGTCAGCACAGAGCTGGCCATGGTGCTCGAGCTCACAAATGTAAGATCACAACCTGAGCTGAGGTAAAACGCCTAACCTACTGAGGCCCCAGGCACCCTCAAAATAATTTTAATAAGTTAATCAAGAATGGTTTTTAAAATGAAGGTAGTTTGAGGCTGAAAGTCTAAAATAAAGATTTCAAGGGGAGGTTACAAAATACAACAGCTTGTGGGCACCTGGGTGGCTCAGTCGGCTAAGTGTCCAACTTCAGCTCAGGTCATGATCTCACAGTTCATGAACTCGAACCCCAAATCAGGCTCTGTGCTGACAGCTCAGAGCCTGGAGCCTGCTTCAGATTCTGTGTCTCCCTCTCTCTGCTGCTCCCCTGCTCGTGCTCTGCCTCTCTCTGTCTCTCTCAAAAATAATAAATAAATATTTTTAAAAATACAACAACTTGATCTCAGGTAGTAAATTCCAGCTTCACACTGGGTATAGAGACTACTTAAACAAAGAAAAAGGATCAAAAGTGAATAACTGTGATGATAGAAAGCTTGGAGAAGGGGTGTGTGTAGGTACACACAGAAAAAGAGAGAGAGAGTTTTCTATCTCCAGTGCAAAAATACAAGCTCGAATGAGTTTCAACTAGAACCAGTAGGATTGATGTTAGACATAGGATTTCCTGATGGCTGGTGGCACATTAGTGTGGGTTGGTTTGATTCTCATATACACTGAGGTAGTGGACCACACCTGAATGGTTAGAGGGGAAAGGTGGAGGAGTGAACCAGAGTGGATTGGTAGAGTGTGGCTATTGGGAAGGTCTAGTCATGATGAAGACATTGGAGGCTACTTCTCTTCCTGGCTTGAGTGGCAGTTACCTGTTTCACTTACCTAGCACATTCCAATATGGCCGTAATTCACAGTGTGTAGGACAGGGCTCCATGGGAGACACATAGCAAGGCTTGAATGAGGCCCTATCATTTACTAGCTATGTGACGTTTGGCAGGTCTCAGGTTCCTTACCTATAAAACAAGGTCAAAGATAGTAACTACATACTTGAATTGTTATGAAGAGTTTAATTTAGATAATATATACAAATCATTTCACATAGGGCTTAGAATTTTGTAGGTACTCAACAAGTATCAGCTTTCATTATTTTAATGTTACTTGGGGGTGAACAAGGTAGATTTTTCCATCTCTATCCTTTTTTATTTAATAGATAAATTTCTATAGCTACCCAGATTTTCCCCACCCAACTGCTTCCATTCCCTCCCTGCCTACACTTGCTGAAGAATGGCCTCACCCCTTGTTTCACATTGGCCCATTATACGGGGTTGAGTGGAGCTCACTCAAAGACCCGGCCACATCCATTCTCTAGGACCTTATTTGGGAAAAGGGTCTTTGCAGACGTCATTCAGTTAAGGATCTTGAGATAAGGAGATCATCCTGGATTATCTGGGTAGTCACTAAATCAAGTGACAAGTATCTTTCAAAGAATGGGGCAGAGAAATATGTCACACAAACAGAAGAGGAGGCCAGGTGACTACAAAGAGATTGGAATGATAGAGCCACAAGTCAGGAATGCTGGCAGTCACCTGAAGCTGGAAGAGGTAAAGAATTCTTGCTCACATCCTTTGGAGACCGCGTACCCTGCTGACACCTCGGGTTCAGACTTCTGGCCTCCAGAACTGAGAGAGAATAAATCTCTGGTGCTTTACGCCACCCTCTTTGTGGTTATTTGTTTGACAGTCACAGGACACCAAGACAGCCATTTTAGGACAGAAAGTTTGGTGGTGGGACTGGTGTGAGAAGAGGAAAGTAGAATTTCCCAAACGCAACCCCCCCTTTCTCCTTCCCACCAATCCCAGCTCCTGTGATGAAATGCTCAGAATGGTTTCGTTGAACTGTCTGCCCCAGTCCTACCACGCTGGGCCTAGAATCTCCAGCACCCTGCCTCCTGCCACTAGGACCCAACGTCTTACTTTTGTTAATGGTTTCCCCTGGGCTGTCTGCTTCTCCTGCTGCACTTCCCTACTGGGTCCTGAAGGCACAGATGCATATAAAGACAACAGTCACACATAAATTTCTTGACAGAGCTTCAGACTTCCCCGGGCCTGGTGAATCCACTTCCAAGCTTCCCCTTATGCTTGGTGACTGACCTTTATTCTTCACGTGATAGCAAAATAGGCGTTCGTGGGTGAGTGTAGGGTAACAACCATTACGGATACTATTTGGCTCTAGCAATATTTCCAAACGGACATCCCAGGACCCAGGTTCTTTGTATGCAGAAGCTCGCATTTCTTCTCTTATGCCTTCATGATCACAGTCAGGGCACACAGGGAATGTTCATGACTCATGCACTTGTAGACGGACCTCTTCTCTGAGTGGTGATTGCTGGCTCAGAATGTCAGAGGTTGTCCCTTTTCTCCAGACATCCGTTTCTTTACCCTTGACCATTTCTCACTTTCTCTTCTAGCTCCTCTCACATGATGACTTTCTGTGGAGGTCCCCACCTGTTGTGACCCTCTCCACTTAAAGGGCTTAATGTCTGTTATCTGTGAATTCTCTACAATAGCCTGATCTCTGGGGCAGGAATTCGGCTTTGGTGGATTTTCTCTCAGAATGGTTGACTAGTTGAGAGCTTAATCATTTCAAGTTAGGCAGAAACATTTCACACAGAATGTTTAATTTCAGCCAACGCTGAAAAGTACAAAATACTAATTAAAAAAACATAATAAAGGGGTGTCTGTGTGGCTCAGTTGTTTAAGTGACTGACTTGGGTTCAGGTCATGATCTCATGGTCCATGAGTTTGACCCTGCATCAGGTTCTGTGCTGACAGCTCAGAGCCTAGAGCTTGCTTTGGATTCTGTGTCTCCCTCTCTCTCTGCCCCTCCTTGACTCACACTGTGTGTATAAGTGTGTGTGTGTGTGTGTGTGTGTGTGTGTGCGCAAAAAATAAATAAACATTAAAAAAATTAAAAACATTATATATTGTTCATTTACTGTGAGTCTGAGGCTGGACTGACTTTTTTACATGAATTATTTTATAGAATCCCACGATAATCCTATCTAGACTATCTTTTGCAAGCACTCTTGCAGTTAGGATAGCTTGGGGACTGGGAGCAAAAGTGTACATGTCATTGGCCTATATAAACTCACCCAATTCTCCAACCTGTCTCTCTATATCTACTCAATGAATGCAAAGGATCCAGCAATAACTCCAAGGCACTAAGGAAATGTTGGTACCACTCTATAGAAGATGCCTAGGTTTCTGAGTGAGTGTGTGGAGCAGAGCACACCTTGGTGACATAAGCAGAAAATAAATATTTATTCTGGTTGTTTTGTTATGTGAGCATACTTACATCGGTGCCTTGACATGGGGTTCTGCCAAAACAAAACCCCAAAATATATGACATTGGCTTAGCAGGTAGGTAATGGGTAGCAAGAAAACTGACATCAAAGGCTGGAAAGGTGCGAACCCGTGTCACCTGTCCCCTCCCTTCATTTGGAAGCCAGTTTACATGTGTACTGAAACGGTAGCTCCAGGGGAAATTGTTGGAAAATACCAAAGTGGTAGTGAAAGTGTTGCTATTATTAGCTGTCTTCAATAAGGTATGACTGGGAAAGGAAAAAAACAAAACATTAGGACTCAACTGGCTGGTTTACAAGCTGCACTAAAAGGGATAGAAGAAGTCCAAAAATTGGGGGATTAGATTTATAAAAAAAAACAACTGCTTCTAGATCCCACAAGGTAAGATTGTTAAAAAGCTCTGAATGACAAAGATAGAGTAACACCCCTCAACTGAACAAAGCGACTTGGCCCTTTGGCAGAAATCAGGTTAGGTGCTTCCTTCGTCAGGACCGTCTCAGATGATGTCATGATCTCTGCCATGGGCGGAGAGAGAAACGATGGAGGCAAAGACAGAAATCAGGTTTGAGGATTATATCCAGGCAAAACACTGGCGGGGCTGCTGGAATTGACAAGTATTCCAGAAGCCTGTGGAGTGTTTGAAGGAATGGCACGGCCAGAGACATCAGGAGGCTGGACTCTCCAAGATGTAATGCAACCACCGGGCTTTCACACTTGCTTCAGTAGGAAGCGGACCTCTATAAAACCTCCAAGGGAAACATACCCCAGTGCTCCCTTCTGACATGGACAGATTATTGATCAGAAAAAAACACCACAGAGGGCAGTGTCGGGGGCCACAGAGAACGAGGAACACAGGAGTCTTTCCAGAAAGCAAAATTAGTCTAATGAAAGTACTTCTTCTACCTCAGGGAAGGGAGCCTTCTAACACCTGTCTAGCTCTGGGTGAATGCTACCTGTCTCCCTTCTACTATTTTCTAAATAGGATTTCCTATTAAGGATATCCTTCCTGTAACTCGTATGTATATTGGGGAGGGGGCTGTATAAGTGTACTTTTTAATCTAAAGTCACAGATCTCTAGACTAGAAGAGGTTGCCTCTAGACTTCATACAGAAGATTGTGCGTCCCTTGAAGATCTTAGACTCAAGCTGGGTGCAGAGACTGGATGGAGCCTTAGGTTTGGGGTTGTCCCCTATAGATTTCCTGTGTGAAAGGGTATGGGAGTCTATAACTGAGGCTGAATAATTGTTTGTGCAAACACTCACTTTTCTCCTGGGTATACAGTTACATGACATTTTTAATCCTTCCTTATGTTGGGGCAACCATGTCACTGAGTCTGTCCAGTAAACTAGGGATGGATGTCATGTATGCCATTCCAGTCTTAGCCCATAAAAACCTGTACAATCCTCCATACTCCCTCTTCCTTCATTGGTCAGCATGGCTTAAAGGATCCAGCAGAGAAGTCTGAGGGGACAATGGAGCCTGATAAAAAGTGTCTGCACCTGTATATCTGTGTGAGGTAGAACCTCCTTTCCTTCCAACCTGCAAACTAAGGCATGAGTGAAAAATAAACCTATATTGTGTTATGTCACTGAGATTCACAGTGTGCTTTTTATAGCAGTCTGCCTACCTTCACTAGTGGATATGGAATGACTAAGTAATCAGCCCAAGGTCATGCAGCTATGAGGGGTAGAGCAGAAATACAACTGAGGGGTAAGCACCAAACCTAGATCTATAGAAGAACATGATCAGAATCACTAGGGAACTTTCTCAGAATACAGATTCTTCATCTCTACCCCAAATATGCTGTTTCTATAGTTTCTTGGTAGGGTGGTGGGGGGAGTGGAGGGAATAGAGGGACTTTGAATCTATTTTTAACAAGCTCCCTGGACAATGTTGCCTAATCAATGCTAAAAAGCACCAAATGCCAACAGTAATTCTAAAACATATAAGTTGAATTCCTATAAAGAGAGGTCAAATGAGTAGGATGGCCATCCAATTTATTGTTCAATGAGAGACACTTCCATGAGTGAAAAGGGAAGCTATGAATAATTACACTGAGAAACCAGGCATAACACAAGACTTTCCCAGGCGAACTGGCACATAAGAGCCCTTCCATATGAGAGCAAAAGATGGGACATCTGTGTTCTCTGCTAATAACAGTGTTATTTCCCATTATGAGAATTTCCAATCCTTCTGGAGGGAACTATCTGTCACCTGCGAAGAACAAATGTGGCCTTTGAATGAGAAGTAAAGCTGAATTCAGGGGGGACAGCCCCAAACACCTGGAGTAACAATACTAAAGGGTCTTAAGGAGTTCGAGAAGTAGAAGGCATCCACAGCCGTTCACACAAATTGAGGAACTAGCAACATCTTCAAGAGTAAATACAAGCATAAGAAATGGTGAGAACAAACCCAATAGAAATCTGTAAGAAATAGGCAAAGTGCAGTCCCTGGAATTCAGACCAGGATGGGAGAGGAGCAATCTTGGCTAGTTTTCCAAGAAGCGATTTTGTGCTTCTCCTTCTGACTCTTTTTCTAAAGGATTTAGGACTCAGTAGCATCTACATTGCACAAATGATGCTTGATTCAAGTGTGAGAGGAAGTACCAGAGTTGGACCTCTGTTCACTCTTGGGATCACATAAAAATAATTTTGGTGTTCTCAAATAATTTGTCATCATTTTGCCACTTGTTAGCTGAGCATTCCTGTACCAGTCCAATCTCTTAATTTCAGATTCCCATCAGTCTGATGAGGGTAATCATACCTCTCTCTGCCTACTTCATAAAGGGTGGTAGTGTGGATCAAAAAACGTAATATGTAGGGGCTCCTGGGTGGCCCAGGCAGTTGAGGGTCCAACTCTTGATTTTGGCTCAGGTCATGATCTCACAGTTGTTGAGTTTAAGCCCTTCATCGGGCTCTGCTCTGACAGTGCAGAGTCTACTTGGGATTCTCTCTCTCCACTCTCTCTCTGCCACTACCCTGCTTTCTCTCTCTCTCTCTCTCTAAAAATAAATAAGTAAACCTAAAACTTTTTTTAATTAAAAAAATTAAAAAGTAATGCTCCATCAAAGTTTATGGAAATGAAAATAATAAAATTGGCAAAAAAGGATAAGATATAGCACAAGGTAATAAGTTTCTCAGGAGATATAAACATTTTCTTTGTAAATTGAGTAGATCCTTGAAAGAAGTAAGTTAATGATATCCTTTTTGTAAGTCAGATACGTTTGTGTGTTTTTTATACCTCATATATCAGTATCTCCTGGGACCGCTGGGTAAGAATGCAGATTCATCCCTGGTTTACTGAATCTCCTCAGGTAGGTCTCAAACACCTGTGAGTCTAAGAGGCTTCCCAGGTGATTCTTAGGCACCATTTTTGAGATGAACTGTGTTAAGCAATGGGACTCTAGGAACCCACTTTCCCTGACTTGAAGGAAAGCTGGTCATCAGATCTTGTCATTGGACTCAAGAGGAGGAGCTGGTCAGTCAACACCCCTCTGAAGCTGACAGAGTTCTCCTCTCCAAGAGGAGAGATAGGTCATTGTTGTGTGTGATGTGATGTGATTAATTATCTTCCCTGAATTACCAACTGAAGCCCAATTGTAGATCATGGCACATGATTGGCCAGTCACAAAGGAAAAGGAGGGAGAGAAGTTTCTTTCTGCAAAGAGCAACCTAAAGCCAACCACTTGGGCTTTCCACTCAATTCTCCATGTCTCCTACTAGAGCTGATGGAGAGATCAGTAAATTTCAGACCCAGAGAATGAGTGTTTCTTAGACGAGGATGGATTACAGGCAAGGAGCAGCATTAAAAAAATCTTCTCACATCTCTCTCTGTTAGATATCAGGAAGCTTTCATTCATTCTGAACTAATATTTATTTCCCTCATTCAACCAATATTTATTGCTTACTTGTTATGTGCTATGGATTCTACCAGATAATGAGGAAAAAGTGAATAAGACAGACATAGCCTCAGAATAAGGATCCTACTTACAGACTTGCTTTCTTATTCCAGCCTAATCTTCTATGTTCCTATGGTGGTTAATTTTATGTGTCAAGGTAGTTGGGCCACAGGGTGCCCAGATGTTTGGTCAAATATTATTTTCGGTATTTCTGCGAGGGTGTTTTGGATGATATCAACACTTAAGTTAGTGGAATTTGGGGTTGGTAGAGGATGCAACACTTGATCTTGAAAGTGTAAGTTTGAGTCCCACATTGAGTGTAGAGATTACTTAAAAATAAAATCTTAGGGGGCACCTGGGTGACTCAGTTGGTTGAGTGTTCAATTTTGGCTCTGGTCATGATCTCTTGGTTCATGACTTAAAGCCCCCCTCATTGGGCTCACCTGTCAGCCTGTCAGTGCAGAGCCTGCTTCAGATCCTCTGTCCTCTTCTTCTGCCCTTCCCCACTTGTGCTCTCCCAAAAATAAATACATAAAATAAAATCTTAAATAAATAGATTGGTGGAATTTGAGTAAATCAGATCACCTTCTATAATATGGGTGGGCCTTATCCAACCAGTGGATGGCCTGAATCGGACAAAAAGGCCAGCCTCCTCCAAGCCAGAACGAATTCCTCAGAACACTACTTAAACTTCCTGTGTATTATCAGTTCTTCCTGGTTCCAAAGCAGAGCACCTTCGGACAGGAGCTAGAACGTCAGCTCTCCGAGGTCTCCAGCCGCCCAGCCTACTCTGCGAGTTTAGGACTTGCAAATCTTTATGGGCGTGTAAGTCAATTCCTTACACGAAATCTCTTTTTATATATATACACATACACTGTTATTGCCGTTTCTCTGGAAAACCCTGACAATGACATTCCCTAATCCAGTCATTGAATCCAATATGTATCCAAAGGTTTTCCTCCACATTCCCTAAGCAGTCATACGCTCAACGGGAAGGATAGACGCAGAGGGACAGGGGGAGGAGACAGAATCAAAGAATCAGGACGTAAGAGTGAGCTGTGATCAGGGGACATAAATGCAGCTTCTGTTCTTCCCTTGGGAACCCCTAATAGGAGCACCCAGAGAACACTAAAGTTTGAAGCATCAGGAGAAAACAGTGACCCTAGTTCTGGGATAGGGTGGGCTGACCACGGAAAGCTACGGCTCCGCCTGATTCTGGCTACTCACCAACTACCTCTGGAAGCACAGATGATCCCCAATGACCCATTATCGATTCCTTGGAATAGTGGGGGTGCTGGAGGGAAAACAAGTACCCCCTGCTGCACACACTCGTTCTTCAAACATTTACTGGAAAGCCCAGGGACCATGGGGTTGGTTAGATCCCCAACTGGACAGGGCTGTGTGCTTTGCCCTTGATCTGCTAAAAGCTATTTGAAGAGAAACCAAAGTTTTCTATATACTAGAAGGAGTGATCAGTTCCAACACAACATGTAACTAAATGGATGAGAACAAACCATCAAGTTTCTCAGTTCAGGTCACCTGCTGGTCCTCAATCTGCTACTTCCCAGCTGAGTGACCTTGAGCTTGAGTTGTTATGAGGATTCAGTGGGAATCTCTGCAAAGCCCTTGGCACAGGGGTTGGTGGGCAGGCTGCCTCTAGTTGTTCATTTGGGGTTCTCCCTTGTGTAAAGAATGAAACAATGGGAAATTGCTGAGAGAAGGTGGAATCAGGGCTCTACTCTGATGTTTACTGTCTTTAAAAACCTGACATGGGGTTTTGATTTTTGTCTTCGAATGTTTTCGAATTTAGGGACAAGGAAGTCCCTGGAGAAGGTAGCAAGGAATGACTCTGTCTGCCTCTGGAAAAAGGTAGGTTTTGAGTGGCAAAATAAGTGTGTGGTGGATGTGGAACACAGATCCCAAAGCGGTGAGATATTAAATAATTTATTGCCTGTTTTAGCTCATAAAAATCATTGTCACTTCTTCTAACTCAAACCACTTTTCGCCATAAGAGTTTAGATTGGACTTTTCCAGGATAGGCCTATGGTTTTCAAACTTAAGTGTTTAATGGAATCACCTGGAGAGCTTGTTAAAACACAGCCTTTGGCCCTTCCTCCCTGAGCTCCTCACTCAGCAGGTCTGGGTGGGACCCCAGCATTTGCATTTCTAACAAGGAGACGGGGCTGGTCCAGGGACCACATTTTGAGAAGCAGAGTGATGAATAAAGACAGGAGAGCAGGGAAAGAACCGCTGGTGGGGACCAGAAGCGGCTCATTAGCATGCTCACATGTGTCTCCTCGGAACTCCTACCCCAATTATCGTCCGCACAATGCATCTGGCAATTAATCATGTCTCGCCTCCTGACATCCCTTCTCTTTGCCCGAATGCTATTTACATATTTTTGTTGGGTTTATGCCCAAGAACCAGGCGGGGGTGGGGGTGAGAGGTAAAAGGCCAATGATGGGACAAGGGGTGGGGGGGTGGAGAAAGAGGAGGGAGATCCAGGCCCAAAGGGAAGCAGGAAAAGGATAATGAAGCAGGCAGAAGATCTGCCTGTGGGAAAGTGGAGCTAGAAGCTGGCCCCAGGCTGCACCTTAAGATGCAGGAGGGAGAAAGCAGGAGAAAAAGAATTCCCATGGCATCCAAAGGGCACAGTGTGGGAAAGGCAGGAGGCTCCAGAAGAGATTTAAGCTAACCTCATGGGTAAGTGACTCAGTCCCCAAGTGAGATAAAGGGGAGAAGGAGTCTTTAGAGCATATGAGATGTCCTTAAAAAGGGATCCAAACACTATTGGGCATTTTCTTGTATCTTCTGTGGAAGAAAAGAAGCCATGGTCCCGAGGAAGGTTTGTGTGTGTGCTGATGTGTGTTTTGTGAAGACAAAGGGGGTTGAGCAGGGCTATTGACTGCTAGGAGGCCAGGATCATGGACCCAAGTAATCTGGGTGGACAAGTTCCAGGGAAACAGATCAGGGTCACAAGCTTGGGAAAATACCCATTGTCAAAGACATCAAACCGAGAGGAACAGAGCTAGAGCCTGAATTAAAAGAAGGGCCAGGGTGTGCGTTGATCTGAAAGAAAGACAGTTGGGTGCTTTAGATGGGTGCTCAGTGTTTTGGTTTAGATTGCTGTACCCCTCCCTTTTGTGGGCCATTTGCAAAGTGTGGCCATTCTCCACTGCATCTGACAGGTGAGATAATGTGGAGTGCCAAACGTCTTCGGCAGTTCATAGGAAGCATCAGCAGCCAGGAATGTCCTAGATGAGGGGGCAGGGCCCCTCGGAGGGGCCATCACTTTTCTGGGACCAGAACCGCTCTTTTATATTTAAACACACACATACACAAACACAAACACACACACACACACACACACACACACACACACACGAGCTTCTGGTGAAAAGCAATGGTCTCTCCACCTGCAACCCTACTTTCCAGAAGCAAGCTCTTTTAGTTATTTGGAAGCATCCAAACATCTAAATAGTGTGTTTATACTCCTTTTTCTTGATTTATCTATATATTATATCTATTGACTCTTCAATATGAAAGTTGAAATTTAACTCACTAACATTCTATTTTCTCTCCTTGTCTTCCTATCAACATTTGTTTTATTATTTTTTTTATTTCTTTATTGGTTACTTTCAAAATATTTTTTAATGTTTATTTATTTTTGATAGAGAAAGAGACAGAGAGAGGGGAAGACATAGAATCTGAAGCAGGCTCAAGGCTCTGAGCTGTCAGCACAGAGCCTGATGCAGGGCTTGAACTCATGAACGGTGAGATCATGACCTGAGCCAAAGATGGATGCTTAACCGACTGAGCCACCCAGGCACCCCTGGTTACTTTCAAATGCGACTCTGTAATCTAAAATTTCTATTTCTTGGTATGTCAATTTGATTCTCCATTTCATACAATGAAAGTATTTTCTTTATGTTTTCTGTTATTTTTTTCTCTGTCCTCTTTTGGCCACATTCTGGCCAAACCTTTCTACTTTGACATTGTATCAAGATTGTTAATATTTACTTTCACTTCCACCACAACAACCAAGTCCTCCTTGTTGAGTTTGTAGTTGACTCTGAAAGTTAAAAATCAATGCATGCTTTACATTACGTTGATTGCCCTAGTCTATGCTGAAGGCTAGGATTATATTCCTTTCTGGGAGCCCAGTGGAAAGATCCATGGGTTAATTAAAATAAACTGTTCCTAGCTTCAAGGTCAAATGGGTATTCATTTTTACACTGTACCAGTTGCTCCAAATCTCAAGATGTTTTGTTTGCTTTATAAGTGATGTATGTCTTTCTTGGATAGCTTTCTGTTTTTCCTGGAGTTGGTAATTTTCTGTTTTCTTTCTCATAATTTATCATCTCTTTGAGTTTTTCTTGTCTTTAACTCATTTTCTCTACTCTATAGCATCTTTTCTCAGAGACCCTTCTCCTCCCAGAATCCTTGGTCCAACTTAAGCCACCTTCACAGCTGACATCTGAGAATTCTCTACATTCCTGAGCTGGAACATCTGGATGTCATCTCTTCCTTGATTTACCTCTTCCTTCTGTGCATAGCATCAAGTGTTATTCTAAGAGGGGATGGAGTTTTTAATCTTTGAAAATCCTTTTTTCTGCCCTCACACTTACTTCATAATATACTGTGCATAGAACTCTAGGTTAAAAATGATTTCGAGGACAAATATTTGAATGTCTGATGATGTTGGAGAAACTTGATGGTCAACTAATTCTTATTCTCTTGGAAAGGACTGGTTTTATTTTCTCGGAAAGTTTTAATATCTCTCTTTTGTCTTTGGTGTCCTAAAATTTCATATCAATGGGTTGAGTGGGAGGATTTTTGTTGTTCCCCTTAGCTGAGCTGGCATTTAATGGGCCTTTTTCCCCTCTAAAGAATCAAGTCTTTAACTTTAGAAATGTTCAACTTACTTCTCTTTTAAAGATATCCTTTCCTTCATTTTCTCTGTCCATTTTCTCCTAAGATTCTTACTAGTCTGCCATCAAATCAAACCTTTTACATCATGATTTAGCTATTTGTTCTGAGAGATTTTCTTGATTTTTTTTGCAGTTCTTATATTGAGATTTTAAAAAATATTTATTTTTATTTTTTGAGAGACAGTATGTGCCCAAGCAAGGGAGGGACAGAGAGAGAGAGAGAGAGAGAGAGAGAGAGAGAGAGAGAGAGAGAGAGAGAATTCCAAGCAGGCTCCACACTGTCAGTGCAGAGCCCACTGTGGGGCTTGAACTCATGAACTCTGAGATCATGACCTGAGCCGAAGCTACAGGCTTACCTAACTGAGCCACCCAGGTGCCCGACAAAATTCTTTATATTCACTGTTTATCATATCATTTGATTACTTTGTAGATATTCAATAATATCTTTCCAAATTTCTCAAACTATATTAAGTAGATTTCTTTTCAAATTTTTCGGACTGGAAGATGTTAGTTGTTAATCCTTTTCCTTTCTGTGAATTATCTGTGTTATCTCCAGGGTCTGTTTTTGAACATGTTTATTTTGGCTATCTGCATCGATGTTGCTTTCTCATATCATAGACACGAGATAAAACTGATGTCCTCATTCCTTTCTGTTGAAGAAAGAAGGGCCACTGCTGATTGGCTGGTGCATGGTTCCTGTGATTGTTAGGGGGATTCTGGCTTGGAGTTGGGTTATGGCAGAGCAGGGCATAAGACCTGGAAGGCTTTTCCTTTTTAAGATAAATAGGATTGAAGTTAGCTCTCACACTGCAGGCCCCATGGCCATCCCAGATGCTATTCCCACTCGAGAAACTTCAGCTGAACTTTTGTGATGTGAGGTTGTGCCTCGTTAGAAATACTGGCTGTTTATTTACGTCCTTGATTATAAACTGTACTTGTCTCTCGGCCCTCTGACCGTGTGGCCAGATGCTCCCCGCAGGGATCTACTGGCAAGATTGGTCCCCACCTCTCTGAAACCCTCTCGAAGTAAGTTCTCAGTGGTGTCTGTCCTCTATTTCCCATCTTCTAGGAACTAGTTAAAATTTTGCCCAACTTTTCCTATCTTTACCCGTTATGAGTTTATTCATGTTTTGTACTTCAAAGATTTCATTTCAGTGAGTTCTTGGGAAGTAAATACGTGTGGCTAGTCTCAACTCACGAAATGGAAAGCAGAATGGTAGTTTCAGAGATTTCAATACCTCTTAAGAGAGGAATTCAGAGGGCCTGGGTGACTCTCTGTTGGTTAAGTGTCTGGTTCTTGGTCTCGGCTCAGGGCATGATCTCGCGGTTCATGGGGTCAAGCCCCAGTTGGGCTGCACTGAAAATGTGGAGCCTGCTTGGGATTCTCTGTCACCTTCTCTCTGCCCCCTCTCCGACTCACTCTCAAAAAAAATAAATTTCTAAAAATAATTTTTAAAAATAGAAGAATTATGTTTCTAGTGGCCAGGCTATCCTAGGGAACTCTTAGGGGTTTGAATAGCCTTAATTCATTCAATAAATAATTATTGGGCATTTCCTGTATATTGGGCATGATGCTAAGCACTGGACCCACAGCACCAAATGAGATGTCGTTTCTGCTCTAAGGAGCTTATGTTTTGATCCGGGAGGCAGAGACATACAAATTACGGCACAGGGGACATGGTCTGTAGCAAGGTTCATCAATCAGCTGCTGGCATGGCATTGTCACAGGAGGACCTACTGAATTTTGAGAGGTTTCTTAAGGAAGTTATTCTTTTAGAGGGTCTGCCCTTGCAAGAATTATGTACCTTTTGGTCCCTAGAGCTCTCCAAAGAAAAGGTAGCCCATTACCTCCCCTACTCTGCCCGCCCACAGGAGTGTCCCGTGTTCTGAAGCCCTAGACTCACACTGTGCCCTGCTCTTCATCCCCAGGGATGTGAAACCTAGAACCAAACAATTTTACTGTTTGGCTCAAAGTACAGAGTGTGAAGTATGACATGCATGAAGAGTTTGTAATGAAAAGCAGCAGTCCCCTGCCCTCCCTTCCTTGCCCTCCCCCTCCCTGGGGGCTTTTGATTTTCTCATGTGCTGCCTCTGGTAATTACCTCTATATTTCTAAGCAATGGATTTTTACTGCTATTCCTTATCAATTGGTGTTAGACTTTTATGGAAAGTGAGAATGCAGACCTGACGCATAACTGCCTCCACGTCTACCTCCCACACCCCCATCCTTTAAAAAAGGCGATGTCACCATTTCATTAAATCAATCACCTTGATGTTATTATGACTATGTAAGATTTTACCAGTAGGCAAATGGTGTACCATAATTACATCCGCGTTTTGGTTTCCTAATGTTAAAGGCATCCTTCTGTTCTTTCATTTCCCTGATTTCCCAGGTACCTGGCTTGATTTTCCCACCTGTTTCTTTCGATCTGGAAGAGGAGTTTCGTGTTGGTGGTTAAAAGCACAGGTCCTCAATAAGCATTATCATTTTTATTTTTTCTTATAATCCCATGATAGTGTTTTTATGAATAGCGGAACACATTTAAGAATCTAGAAATAATGTGCTTTTTCTGAAGTTGCCCTCCTGTTCCAATCTGCCTTATTTTCCAGTATTCTTCAGAAAATTCCCTTCGTCTTCACCTTCCTTCCTTCTGCTTCCCTGTGATGGAGTTTCTATTTCATGGTTTCTAGTCTCACTGTTCCCCAGCATACTCCCTTGTCTTTCTGGATAAAACTTCCAGAAGCTTCCCAAGCTTCTGGAAGATAAAGTTTGTGGGAGATATTTATGGGGGATAAAGTTTAAAAACCCTTGTATGATAGGGGCGCATGTAGGTAGCTCAGTCAGTTGAGCATCTGACTCTTGATTTCGGCTCAGGTCATGATCCCAGGGTCGTGAAATGGATCCTCACTGCAGGCTCCATGCTGGATCTGGATCCTGCTTGGGATTCTCTCTCTCCCACTCTCTCTGCCCCTTCCCCATGTGCTCTCTCTGTCTCTCTCTCAAAAAAAAAAGTCTTTATATTAATTGTTAAGTGATAGCTTGATTTGAATGATAGAGTGTTATTTTGACAGCCTTTTGCTTTTGTAAATTGAAGGCACTTTTCCATTTCTATTTATTTGTTTATTTATTTATTATGGTAAAATGTACAAAACATGAGATTTTACCATCTTAAGTGTGCAAGTCAGTGGCATCCACGTTGTTGTGCAGCCATCACCACCCATCCATTTCCAGCACACCTTCATCCCAAACAGAAACTCTCTACCTGTAATACAATAGCTTCCCATCCCCCCTCCCCTCCTGGTAACCACTATTCCCTTTCCTGTTTCTATGAATTTGTCCATTTCAGATACTTCATACAAATGGAATCATGTGACATTTGCCCTTTTGTGTCACTTAGCATAATGTTTTCAAGATTCATCCACACAGCAGCATGTATCAGAATGTCATTCCTTTTTTAAGCTGAGGAATATTCCATTGTTCTCTATTTATCCATTTATTTGTCAATGGACAGTAGGGTTGCCTTCACCTTTTGGCAACTATGAATAATGCTACAAACATTGGTGTACTAATATCCGTTTAAGTCCTGATTTTTAGTTCTTTGGGGAATATACCTAGAAATGAAATTGCTGGTTCATGTTAACTCTATGTTAAATTCTTTGCAGAACACCAAACTGCTTTCCACAGTGGCTATACCATTTTACATTCCCACCAGCAATGCATGAAAATTCCAGTTTCTCCATATCCTCACAATCGTTATTTTCCATTAAAAAAAAAGTACATTGAAACCACAATGAGATATCACTTTAGCCACACTGATGGCTGATACATACTAATATATTAGTATAAATATATTATTTATGCTACTATAAAATATATCTCATTGTGGTTTTGATATGCATTTCCCCAGTGACAAGTAACACTGAACATTTCTGCATGTGCTCATTCGCCATCTGTGTGTCGTCTTTAGAGAAATGCCTATTTCAGCCCATTGCCTATTTTTTAATCAGGCTGTTTTTTTGTGTTGAGTTATAGAAGTTCTTTATATATTCTGGATGTTAATCTCTTATAAGATATATGATTTGCAAATATTTTCTCCCCTTCTGTTGCTTATCTTCTCACTCTCTCGATAGTATCATTGGCACAAATGTTTTTGATTTTAATGACATCCAATTTATCCATTTTTGTTGTTGCCTGTGCTCTGTTTCATGCCTATGAGTGCATTGCCAAATCTCAGGTTATGAAGATTTCCCCTGTGTTTCCTTCTAAAAATTTTTTTTAAACTTTAGCTTTTAAATTTAGATCTTTGGTCCATTTCGCATTTACTTTTGTACATGGTGCAAAGGAAGTATCTGTCTATCTGTCTTCATTCTTTTTTTTTTTTTTTAGGTTTTATTTTTAAGTAATCTCCACACCCAGCACAGGTCTTGAACTCACAACCCAAGATCAAGAGTTGCTCACTATCAACTGAACCAACCAGGCATTCTTTCACATGTAAATATCCATTTTTCCCACCATCATTGTTGAAAATATTTTCATTTCCTCCATTGAATGGTATTAATATTCTTGTCAAAAATCAATTGACCATATATGCCTCATTGCCTTTTAACTACCGATGTTGCCATTGAGAAACTTGAGGCCATCACGATTCCTGGATTTTGGAAGTGAGCAATCTTTTAATTTTGTGGCGATTCTAACCTTAGTTTTGGGAAATATCATGCTAATGTATCCTTATATGTCTTTTTGTCGTTTGTTTTTGTAGGTACTTGGTGGGGTCTGTTTCAGAAAATTTTTCCTGAAGCTATTTCTTTGATAATTTTCTCCCTTCCATTTTATCCATTTCTTTTTCTTTGTGACTTCTTGTGCTAGGTTTCTTTTCTCTACTATTTTTTTCCTTTTTCCCTTTTCTGATTTACCTTATGGGAGACTTCTCCCACTAATATCATTCAATGCTTCTATTAGATTTTTTACAAATAGGCTCATTTTTACTTTTAAAGAATTTTTGGTAATTTTGTGATTGTTCCTTAACATTATATTCTTGTTTTAAGAAAGTAATTTATCATTTTTTTTAAAAAAAGTATTTGACATTTCTTCTATTCCCATCAGAGTTTATACATGTTTCTTCTGTTTGTTTATTTTGTGCTCTCTCTTTCATGTTGGAGGTTTTTCCTCAAATGTGTGGTGATCCTTGCTATTTACAAGTAAGACACTAAAATATTGATGGAAAATTTTATTGTGGGAGCAGGCATTGTCTTTTCATGACCTTTATTTTAGCATGATCAAATGGGGCTGGCTTTTTTGTTGCAGAAAATCAAGTCATCATACGGTCATTTAATTATTTTCCCTCCCCATCTAGACCACAAGCTCCTGGAGTCTAGCACCTTGTTTTATAAATCTTTTTATTCCCTTCAATGCCTATCATTATGTTTCAGTATGTGATTAATATTTATTGATTTGATGATACTGCAATAGTAGAAAAAAGAAGTAGCAACTTCAATAAAAGAATATTTTTATCAAAATAAGAAATGATACAGTCTTCTCCCTCTCTGACACCCCAAATTGATTGGTCATTTTCAGGGAAAGACCTAGTCTAAAAAATATATATATATATATTTACACTAATGACCCCTGTTATATATATGTGTATGTGTGTGTGTGTGTGTGTGTGTGTGTGTGTGTATGAGTTCTACCTTCAAGACAGTGGGCAAAAGTGGACAGGAGCTGTGGTCTGAGGGAGAAAGCCAACAGTCAGTGACTAAATTCACACAGGGACATAGAAAGCTATACTTGGTCTGGGAAATTCTGAGAATTCATAGGAGATGGTGGAGGAGGGAGTGAGATGGGTGAGGAGGACCACGTGAGCTGCTCAGGGAATGGAGCAGAGCTGTGAGAGTGAGGCCAAACAGCTTGGTATCAGGGACACAGTCCCAAAAGTAAATACTGGGGAAAAAAAACTGAAATAAGTTTTGGCCCTCAGAAAATGAGAGGGTGGCAAAGGGGGTCTATGGTTAAATAATTAGAGTGGTTCTGTAGGGTACCATTTTCACTTTTATTGTCCTTTATCTAAATATGTTCTGTGGGACACCATTCTCATGAGACAATCCCGAGCAAAACATAGACTGTAGATAAAAATGGTTCTAAGGTCAGATGTCATCCGTCTTGGAGATTTTTATTTTGTTCTTTGTTCTAGCAACTGAACTGGTATTCTACCTAATTTGGTGTTATCCTGGTACTTGGCTCCTGATATCATTAAAGATGCACTCAAGAGGAAAATGGCCCAAACTGGCCTCCAACATCCGAAGAACTGGGCAATGGTTATTGACGTGCCTCTGGACACAACCTGAGCTTCTGCCTGGCAGGGGCGGGGGGCAGCGCAGAGATGATTCCGGGTTTGCTGAGACGGTGGTCCAGCCCTGCAGAGCTCCTTTCCCCTTGACTGACATTAAACACCTCAAAAGAGGAGGCTTTCCATACAAAATTGGAGCATGACGTTAATTTCTGAACGATGTCTCTCAGACACGTGTCCTCCTCCCCCTCATCCTGCTGTCACCCCTACTGTTTGTCTTCCTCTTCCTTCTATTTGCAGCTCACACTGGGATCCGTTTCTAGATCTGTGACCTTAGGCTCCCCTCTCAAGTGATTTGGCCAACTCATTTTAGTTCCTCATCCTGCCCCAGTTCTGCTTTTGAAAAGGTAACTTTGCTCATGTGCAGAAGTTGACACTTTTTCTTCTTAGGGCAGAAACTTTGATTCCTGTTAAGGAAAACATATATTAATGGAAGAGCATCAAACTCTTCATGAATGAAGAAAAAAAAATACCTACTTAAAACCCTTGTTGATAAAACAGACTTTGAAAGAATGATTAAAAAACAAAAGATTTTGTAGATTAGGTGTAGGATTAAGCACAAACGAGGTTATGGAATAATATGTTTCTATTCCCTTAAAAATGGATAGATTATTCATTCTAAAAATACGTGTTAGCCAAGAAGCTACAAAGATAGATGAGATATAGTTCCTGCTCTTGAAAAGCCGAGAACCGAGTCAAGGAGAAAGGCATGGAACTAAGACACTATACAATACAATGAAATGCTGTAAATCCAGTGAGCTCATGAACCTAAATTTCCAAAATGGAATCCATTAAAAATAATCTGTTTCCAAGATCTCTGATCAAAATACATATACTAATTCCTAGTTTGGAAGGATGTTATCTTTAGCTGTAAGATTGCATACAAAGTACTTTGTGAACTCCAAGGAGAAATAGTTCATTTGGCAGGGAGAATCAGGTGAGGCTTCAAGGACACCATTATATTTAAATCTGGCCTCGAAGAGTAAAGAACTTGACAAGCAGGTGAGGAAGAAGGGGAGCACGGCAGGGAGAAGGAAGCACAAGAGTAAAGATTCTTAGAAGAGCTTTCCAAGAATTAATTGTGTCCCATTCCTAGTTTTCTTCCTCTCTGTAGGTGATTCACTTATTTTATTGGAGCCTCACAGTATCCCGATGAGCTCTTTTGATATATTATGATCCCCAAACTTTAGATACCCCACGTAAAGGAATCCTTAAGACCATGAAATTTCCAGAACCTTGGAACTTCTCTGAGTTCTTCCTCCTACCTGTGAAGTTATCTTCTTGAGTAACCCCAGTTCCCATGTTTGGCTTCTATCTCTCCTCCCATCCTTGTGGATGGCTATGTTAGTTGGATTTAGATTCTGCTTTTACTTCTAGTGCTGTCTTTGGCACTCCCTTGGTCCTCTGTAGCTATCAAATCACACCTTCTTCATGCTGCCTCCATCTCTGTAAGTGGCTTGCTAGGGATAAACGGTACAGAGAAGCAGAAATGGACAGACAGACAGGGTTTAATGCTGCACACACAGCCTCATATGCCTTGCTATAGACTTTGGGTCTTATTTTATGGGCAATGAATGAACATTGGAAAAGTGACCTAGTACAACTGCTCCATGAACATGGAGTTAGAGTAAGTGGCAACAACCTTGTGGTCAGAGGGGATTTGTAGCCTGGGGCTCTCTGCACCACAGTGGAGGCATGCACTTCAGGTGAGCAGACCCTTGCACTAGCATGAAGCACCCCTCTACCCTGCTCAATGCGTGGGTGGGGGCGGCTGATTCCTGACCCTACATTGCCAATCACCCTTCTCTTATCCTGTCTTGCAGTAAACGTGGTATGAAGCAATTAATTAATGGTCCTTCCCTTCTTGAGTTCACTTCACTCGAGAGTCCCCGGGCTCTTCAGAACTTCTTTATAGGTAATCTTCAAACTTAACCTGTCTTTCTTGCCCTTTCTTCCATTTCTCTCACTGCTTCCTGATACAGAGTCTGCTTTCCAGCCAGACTGAACTGTTAGCTGTTCCGTACATGTTCTGGTTTCTACCTGCTCTCTTTTGCCTACTCTCTCCCACAATCTGAAATGCCCTGCTGTTCGTTTCTATTTGTTGAAATCCTATCCATCCTTGGGATCTCAAGCTCTGGGGTCACTTCCTGTCTTAAACCTTTTCTAAATCCCTGCAAGGGTTGTGATGTCTTTCTCCGCTGCACCTATGACCCTTCTCACCTTCTGCTTTGCATGGTTGTTTCTGTCTATATGTAAGTGGGTTGGCCTCCGGCAAAGACAAGACACTTCACTGTTGACCTGGCCAACAGTGTCTGGTCCTGGCAGGCCCGCTTCTGTAGGGATCTGTGAGTCTGTTTAAAATGAGGCAACTGCTCTCATCAGGCTTCTGGGAACTTGCATCTGAACAAAATAAATAGATATTGAAGGGCGACTGGCTGGCTCAGTTAGTGGAGCGTGCGACTCTTGACCTCAGTGTAGTAGGTTTGGGTCCCACTTTGGGTGTGGAGATTACTTAAAACCTTAAAGAGGTGCCTGGGTGGTTTGTCAGTTAAGTGTCCAACTTTGGCTTAGGTCATGATCTCTCCATTCATGAGTTTGAGCCCCATGTCGGCTCTGTGCTGACAGCTCAGAGCCTGGAGCTGCTTCAGAATCTGTGTCTCCCTCTCTCTGCTCCTCTCCTGCTCACACTCTGTCTCTCTCTGTCTCTCAAAAAAAAATGTTAAAAAATAAAATAAAACCTTAAAAGATGATATAGATAGAAAATGGTAAACAATGGATAGTACTGGCGATCAGTTGGAATAAAACTTTCCCAAACCAAATATATGTATATGTTTTTATGTACAGATGTCAATATGTATGCATGTATATATTTTTTAAATATTTTGTTTTAGTTTTTATTTATTTATTTTGAGAGAGCACGAGCAGGCGAGGGGCAGAGAGAGAGGGTCAGAGAAAGGAAATCCCAAACAGGGTCCATGCTGTCAGTAAGGAGCCTGACACAGGGCTTAGTCTCCAGAACTGTGAGATCATGACCTGAGCCAAAATCAAGAGTTGGACACTTAACCAACTGAACCACCTAGGCACCTCCAAGATTTTGTTTTAGATAATCTCTACACCCAACGTGGGGCTAAAACTCACAACCCCGAGATCAAGAGTCACACACTACCGAGTGAGCCAGACAGGCACCCCTATGTATATATGTTTAATGAGAAGAATATCCTTAGTCAGATGTGGCAAAGACTGTTTGGTTTGGAAAAAGCAAGGGACAGCTTTTATTTTTATTAAAGAGAGCAGTAAATAACAGAGTAAGTGAACTAACTGACCAGTTCCCTGCCTGAGTCGTGAGATGGTACGCGGATCTAAAGCAGAGACAGAATCAAAATGTTACAGAAAAGTTATAGGAAACTTAGCAGACCTAAGTGGATAAAACAAAAGTTGGATAGATTTACATCATTATTTTGCAAACTCTCGCCCCACAGAAATTCTCGGGGAGTAGCTTATAGACCCTTCAGGTCTACTTCTCGATTTTCTAATGCATTCAGTTGTGGTCGTTAAGGATCTGGTGCCTTTGTTAGCAGAGCCTGGGGACTCTTGTGAAACCTATCAGCTGAGCTTTACAGACCAGCCAGAAGTCTCTTACACCTTCCAAATACAAAGATACCGTGGCAGTGGCTTTCCAGGGTGACCTGGCTCCAAATCCCTCTTTGGTTTGCTCTTACTCCTGCTTAGAATTCAAAGGCACTTTTGACCTCTTCTGGCTCCAAACTTCTTGCCTTTCAACACCACCTGAACCTGAGGAAATGACATCCTTCCTTATAAAATCGGCATGTTTACCTCTGAAAACTCTTTGTGAGCAATCCGGATGTGCTGGCTAGAAAGACCCCTAACCCAACATAGTGTGTCTATCTTACCGGAAGCACCGAGGGAAAGGCAGAATCCCATAATCTTCTCTCCCCTGGTCTAGGCAACAGGAAGCACCGGTTGTCAGGGAAACAAGCATCATTCCAAGCCAGAGGTTGACCCTGTTCTCAGGAGTCAGAATAGATTTTTGCTTTGGAAGCAGCAGAAGAGAAGAAGACCACCTAGAAGGGTCACTTGGATGATTCTTTACAAAATCAAAGGCAGGACAAGCTGCTGTTTTGTGAGCTGGGTTTGCTCGGGAAGCACAGGTGTCACTAGCGGACAGGAGCTTCCGGCCAGCATCTTGGAGTTTGGAACCAAGAAGTGAATTTTTCCAACATTGAGGTCCAGTGCTTGGATCCTCTTCCCTGGCCACAAAGAGTGCTGTTTGTGCTCTGTTTTCTCACCTGACAGAGGTGGAGATTCGCCTGCAGGAAGTTTGTTGGGAAGCCCTCTTGGGAGTAACACCTGTAAGAGTGTGAGGGAAGCAGGCTTCATCATGGGGAGAACTGAAAGGTCTCTTGATCAAGCCCACAGGGAGCTCTGAAACTTGAACGGCCATTTGAAAATGTCCCAGAGGAGGCAAGGGGCCAGGTCTTTTGCCCCCACATTTATCAGTTCTTGGATATGAGCAACCCCCAAAGAAGGGCTGTAATCTTGGGCAAGGCAGCTCCCCTTGGTTTAGGGCAGTTCCTGAAAAGGAAGATCTAGAGCACCTGGATGGCTTAGTCATTTTTAAAATATTTTTAAATGGGTCCTTTCATGCTAGGTGCTGAGCTAGATTCCAAGAAATCAAAAATAATAGTTCCTGCTTTCAAGGGATTTACGGCTGGTTGGGGGGGGCACAGGGAGGAGACAGAAAACATAGGGTCAGGGACAGGTGCTCACTGGGCACACAGAGGGTCCTTTATTAAATGGTAGACTACCTGAAAAAAAAAAAGGCTTTCGGCCCTGCATTTCTGTTACCACTGCATTTAACAACAGTTGAAATGGGCTTTTTTCACGTTTGGCAGAGTGTTCTAGAATTTAAGCTTAGGATTCAGCTAGTGCTGTCTGGTTTTCATTTGAAGAGGAAAAATTGCATTATGGTATAAAAGATAATTAACCATGGTCCGTGATTAGGCAGCACCCCTCTCAGATCGTCCAAGGGCTGGATTAGATGTACCGTTAAAATATTTTGGAGTTCTAAGAATTGCTGAAACAGAAAGAGTCTTTCCAAGTTTCTACCTTTGTCTTGACTTGTTCTCATGTGTGTGCTTTTGCCCTTGGGCTGACAAATGCAGTGACTTCTCTCTGCAGCCAAGTTTGTGGTTCCGGTTGAGAGGTATGTTTCCTGGCTCTCCAGCTTTCTGATTTTAGAGTTCGCATCTGTTCGTGTCTTATTTGGGAAGCACTTTATCACGTTTTCCATAACACACATCACTCTGTACTATACTATATATTATTTATTGTATTTATTCTCTTATCTATTGTCTCTCTAACCCCGCTAGAATGTAAATACCATAAGAGCAAGGATCTTTGTTTTGTTCATTGGTGTAGCCTTACTGCCTAGGACAGCAACTGGCGCATAGCTTGTGCTTTGTACATACTTGTTGAATGAATGAAAAGATATAAAATCCATTGATGATTATGTGCAATGAACTGTAAATAACGTAATCATCCACATTTCCTAAATAAGTTAAAATATAATATTAGGATGTTCACCACTTGGCTGTCCAAAGAGTGACCCATCGATAGCTTTTGAACTTCAAGGCTATCCTATATTAAAGGTCTTATTCAATTTCTTGTCCAGATTTCCCAGGCCAGGTCCACTTCACCATCTATCACTTGGGCTCATTATGATATGGTTCACTTGACATCACCTGGATCTATTATCATTTCTTTGAGACCATCAAGTACCTATTTGGAAAAACAAAGCAGATCAAGGTAGAGGCTGAGAGAGGCTTGTTACGTGTGCGTTCCCAATAACCACAGAAGAACACCAAGCCTCTTCTAAAGGATCCATAATCAGTGACTGGAAAGACTTCTGTTGTTTCCCCTGCTACCTTACTTGCTAGAATTGGATTAATTTATTTTGCCTCTGGTCATAATGCCAGGGGCAGGCTGTTCAGCAAATACATCTCCCTGGTAAGGACCACCTTGAGATTTTGATCTTTTGATACAGTATTAATGGGATCTTCTTATTCTTGTGTAATACGGTTGAATAACAGTTAAGACTAGAATGGTCTCACTCCCTGCAGCTCACGCAGAGTATAACCTGGGTACAAAAGTAAAGTACATGGGCAGAAACTCAACCCATTTACAAATGAAATGATCCTTCTGTGGTGAGCAAACAAGGCTGTCTCGATGCAGGAAGGTGGCTTGCTTCAGGGCTAAAACCCCTCAAACTGATCCACTGGAAAAAATAATAGAATAGTGTGTGCTAGTAATGAATTGCAAAACCCTGAAAATAATTCTTTGGAGTTACAAATACAAGCAAAACGGTGAGCTGATTATTAACTTTAATGAATATATCATCATAAAGGTATATATTAATTTGATCTCAATGGTTTTTAAACCTGGAGTCAAGCTACATTGAGAAAGATGAGCTGTTATCAGGAAGGAAAGACAAGTTGGGGGTCAGAAAACTGGGACCAATTGAGCAGAAACAATTTTGAGACACGCCCCTCTGCCCATCTGGTACATGGGAAATGAAGGGGCATGAGGAAGTGGTAGGCAGTGCCACTGCATGTGCCGCCTTCCACGAGGGTGGCCCATTTCCAGGTGTCTGCAGGTCATGCCTGGCCGAAGCCCCCAGGATAGGGCAGCAGCTGTGGGAAAGTTGTTCGGCATCAGGTTGACCTTGAGTTGACCAACACAGGGAAGTTGCTGTTTGAGTCTATGTTCCCTTTTGGTTATAGGCTCCATGTTCTCCAAGCCTCCTGAAGACCAGCAGAAAAGCAATTAAAGATGGAGACACGAAGCACAGAATTGAGAACCAGATGATACCTGACATCCGCAGAGGTGACTCGTCCTCTTTCATGATTAGAAGGACTCGGTCTAAAGCGCCCTTTGCAGAACACCAGATCGAGCGTCCCGGTCGCTGTTGAGACCTCACAGCCCCCCAGTGATGTAATCCTCACCAGCTGCTCTCCCCAGCTCCCCGCAGCCCTTCTTCAATCTGACTGCAATACCCACCTCACCCTGCTTTGGGTGTGCGGGTGGTGTTCCGCAGCCCTTGAGAACGTGTTCCCTTCTTTCAACCTCAAGCAGGCGGACCCTCTCAGCTTTCTCATTCCTGATGAGGAGAGTTTGCCCAGGGTGCTACGCTGCTCAAGCCTCAAGAGCTGAAACTAATTTGTACAGATGACCCAATGGGCAGCCAATGAACAGGCTTGGTGGGCCAGCAAAAATGAGGCAAAATATTCATGAAAAACTTTGCTACTTCCTATATTTTACTTAGTTTATGCATTAGTACTGCTTTTATTTAAAAGCACAAATGGGGAGAGGGGCGCCTGCGTGGCCCAGTCAGTTGAGTGACCTACCGACATCAGCTCAGGTCATGATCTCACAGTTCATGAGTTCAAGCCCCTCATGTGGTTCTGTGCTGACAGCTTAAAGCCTGGAGCCTGCTTTGGATTCTGTGTCTTCCCCCTCCCCCCCGCCCCGCCTCCCTACTGCTTACACTCTGTCTCTCTCTCTCAAAAATAAATAAACATTAAAAAAATTTTTTTAATGAAAGTACATATGGGAAGACCCCTGGACTACATTCTAATTGTTTTCAGTGCTTAAGCCTTGAAGGACCCTTTGTCTCATCCTGACCCAGGCCCCTCCGAGTACTTCATTGTCCTTTCTCTGGACATGCCCAGTGTTTCCTTAAACTCATGTCTTCCTATGAGTAGGGGTGATGCACCCAGCTTTACTGCTGTTCTCCAGATCCTGCTTTTCTTGCATCACTCTATCTCTGCTTCCTTTTTGGGTCCCCTTCTCTGCCCCCTCCATAGAAGCTATAGACACCTCTGTGGAAAACACATTAAGATGAACCCAGGTTGGTCCCATGTTCTGTTTGTTTCCCGTGATAATCCACTACCTACCCACACACACACACATACACAATAAGTGCATAAATCTTTTTCTGGCCAGTTCTTTTCTACAGCTAATGTGGAATGGCTATTCTGTTACAATTCTGCACTCCCAATTCCACCAAGCAGGGCTTCAACGTGATCTGGGTGTCCTACAATTCAACTCAGTTCTGACACCGTCTACCTGAAGATAGTGTAGGATCCCACAGGTTAAGGGCCCAGTCCTACAAGACACCTCTGCGCCCCCCTCCCAATACCTAACAGGCTATAGATTGGAGGTCCTAATGACTCCCTCCTTGGGTTAGATTAATTTGCTAGAGTGGCTCACAGAACTCAAACATTTCACTTACTAGATCACCAGTTTATTATAACAGAATATAGTCCAGGAATACCTAGATGGAAGAAATGCATAGGGCAAGGCATGGGGAAAGGGTACGGAACTTCCATGCTTTTTCAGAGTATATCCATGTCCCCAAACGTCCACATGTTCACCAGTCCAGTGGCTCTCCAAACTCTACCTTTTTGTGCTTCTGTGGTGGTGTTAATACACAGGCGTGACTGATTAAGTCATTGGGCCCTGGCAATTGATTCAACTTCCAGCCCCTCACCCCTTCCAGGAGGCTATGGGGCTGGACTGAAAGTTTCAGCCTTTATTTTTTTAATCCATGAATTTTTTTTATGTTTTGAGAGAGAGAGAGAGAGAGAGAGAGAGAGAGAGAGAGAGAGGAAGAAAAGGAGAGAGAGAGAGAGGGAGAGACAGAGTATGAGGAGAGGAGGGGCAGAGAATGAGGGAGACAAAGCAGGCTCCGGGCTCTGAGCTGTCAGCACAGAACCTGACAGGGGGCTTGAACTCATGAACCGTGAGATCATGACCTGAGCTGAAGTCGGATGCTCAACTGACTGAGCCCCCCAGGCACACCGGAAGTTCCAATCTTCTAATCAAGTGGGTGCTTTGGCTGCCCTTAGGTGTGGTCCATAAATCACGTCAGTAATAAAAGATCCTTCTTCACGCTTATCACTTAAGACATTCTGAGGGTTTTAGGAGCCCTGTGCCAGAAACAGGGTGAAAGACCAGATATATATTTATTACAAATCATGATGTCACAACTGCAAGCACCTTCATACAGATGCTCATAGACTCCTCCCCCCGCTCCCCGGCCCTGCTTTCTTCTGTCCATCTAAACCTCTGGAGCCTGAGATGGGTGTGGGAGAGGCAAGAACAGCGTGCCTGAAATTGTCTGAAGTCATTCTTCCTCATCAACCCCAGCAGACCACTGCTGCCCTACAAGCTGGCATGGTGACCCAGAAAGTCTGAGAAAACGCGTATTTTTACCTGTACGGGGTGATGAGACAGTGTCATCACTTCACACTTACAACAGCCCTAGAATTAGGTCTGTAGTCAACAAACACTTGGGGAATAAATTAATATGTGTCTGTGTCTGTATGTGTGTGTGAAGTAGAGACAGAAAGGATTTAAATATATATATTTTTTAATTTTCATAATTGTTTATTTTTGAGACAAGGAGAGAGAATGCGAGTGGGGGAGGGAGCAGAGAGAGAGGGAGACAGAGGATCCCAAGCAGACTCTGTGTGACAGCAGACAGCCTGATGCGGGGCTCAAATTTACAAACCATGAGACCATAACCTGAACCAAAACAAGACTTGGATGCTTAACCAACTGAGCCACCCAGATGCCCCTGAGTACGTTTCTGACTGAAGGATCTGTTCTGTGCTACAGTTATTTCACTGAAATAGAAAAGAGTCTCCTGAATGAGTGAAAATGGGTCACACGTAATTGTTCCTCATTGTACTCACTCCCTACATATATATAGGCAGGTCCATACCATCCAAAAAAAAAAAAAAAGGTTTCCTTTACATTTACTACCTTCAAAAAATGATGCTACTGGGGTGCCTGGAAGGCTTAGTTGGTTAAGCATCTGGCTTTAGCTCAAGTCATGATCTCACGGTTTGAGAGTTCAAGCCCCACTTCAGGATCCAAGGACAGCTGGAGCCTGCTTTGGATTCCGTGTCTCCCTCTGTCTCTCTGCCCCTCCCCACCTCATGCACATGGCCATATACATGCAGTTTCTCTCTCTTTCCATTTATCTCAAAATAAATAATCTTTAAAAAAACCCAGAACAATAGGTCTTGTAGAGCTTTGTACTTTACTACATGTAGCTCTACCTCCTTCCAACGGCTGCTACTATTCTATATTATGGACACAATATATATTGTGTCACTATTTCCATATATAACCAGTAGCGAACATCCTTGTATATTCGTCATTATGAATGTATCTAAGTATATCTTCAGGATGGAGAAATAGCTGAATCAAAGGGCATATGCATTCTAAAAAAGTGTTCTTTCAGACTCACTCCCCTGTATTTACATGATGTATCAGTTCCTGGTTAAACATTTGATACCTGCAATTATTTTAATTTTTCACTAATAGGTAAAAATTGGCACATAGTTTTAATTTGT
>NC_043702.1:164156630-164157750 GCF_006229205.1 Suricata suricatta
GATGCTCAACTGGCTGAGCCACCCTCGTGCCCCTGGGATTCTTTTTAAAGAAGCCACTCTCACAGGGATAGAAAGCACACTCTACAATAATACATTATCAGCAACAAACATGATATTTTGATCTCCATCCATTTTACTCCTTTCATATGTCTTAATTAGTTCTGTACTCAGATAGGGAGGTCAGGTGTTATTTATTGGCCCTGCTCAGATATAAGAAAAATAATAATAGTTAACATTTACTACATGCCAGGAACAATTCTAACCACTTTGCAAAAATGCTCTTATCATGCCTTTTCAACAGCTAAATGACAGAGGTCATGTTTACACGTTTCAACTGTGAAAGCTGAAGTACAGAGAGGTTAATTATCTTGCCCAAGGTCCCACTGCTGCAAGTAATAGGGCCAGAGTTTGAACACACAGATAATCTAGTTACAGAGTCTATGTGCTTAACCACTAGAGCAAAGACAACTGAACTGAGAGCCAGAGAATTACCAAGGGATAGCTTTCGCAGGAGGATGGTGACCTCATCGCAGAAGCCATAGGATTGACTTAGCAAAGGGTGTGATGGAGAATTAGGATGTGCAGGGTCAGTGGGAGCTGAGGTGGATTGACGTAATGGTGAACCACTGGGTCCTAAGGCCGCCTAGAGAGCAAACCAGAAGTTCTACAGCCACCCCTCTAAAAGCACGTAGTGTAAAAAGAGACCTGACCGTGTCTTAGGATCAGAAGATCACTTGGGAGATCTGAAAGCTTAGATACAAGGACAATCAAAAGAGGCCAACTTTACCGGCTCAAGTGCCACAAGATCACAGAGGACTCACCACCCCCAAACTCAGGTTTCACATTGGTTGCTTTACCGTGTTTTAGGTATAATCATTTATCCTGCTTTGGATTCAAAGGGATTCTTGTTTTTCTTATAAATTGCCTTTTTATTATTTATTTTTACTTTTTATTTATTTATTTTATTTAATAGTTTATTGCCAAATTGATTTCCATACACCCAGTGCTCTTCCCCACAAATGCCCTCCTCCAATACCACCACCTCCCTTCTCCCTCCCACACCCCCTTCAACCCTCAGTTCGTTTTCAGTATTCAATAGTCTCTCAGGTTTTGCATCGCT
>NC_043702.1:164157850-164211279 GCF_006229205.1 Suricata suricatta
TCTGCTTTACCTTCCAGTACTATAGCAGGAAATGCCTGGAAAGTTAGGAGTCCTCTGCCACTCTCCACGCTCCACCTGGATGCCCCATTACCTATGACTGCTGGGTGGGAGGTATAAATACTCCCAGATCCCGTGCCTCTGACCTAGATGTCTTCAAAACTCCTGTAAGACTGAACCTAAGTTACCCTGACTGGGACTTCCCTTCATGGGCCCACTTCCGCACTCCCCAAACTGCCTTTACTTATACACAAATTCTTGTTTGGGAAGCCCAACTTAAGACAGAAACCTGTTCTAGTATAGTCTAGTGCTGTTTGTATTTTTCCTCATCTTCAATTGTTGTCCTGTGTTCAATGGTTGCGGCAAAGTGTTCCATGGGGACATGAGCAGGACCCTGACAGTGTGTGATTCTTATACTTCTTTATACTCCCCACGATATGTCATTTTATGCACAATAGGGACCAGACCTTTTTATTGCTTTCTCAATTGATCCTTGAAAACTGACACTGGGTAGTCTCAAACTACATGAGACTGAGCGCTACCTACTGCGCTAACGAGGTACCTCAAACTATATGAAGAAACAAGTTGTTTGGAGAATCCACACATTTTTCATGCAAAGGATGATATTATTCACAGTCACTAGAATGTTAAAGTTATATTCTGAATATAAAAATATGTTGCACATATTTATAAAGATCTCAGGAAAAATGTAGGTTGACATAAATATTGTATGAAATTATTATATGGGATCGAACAACTCAGTACATGCTCTTAGAGACATTTTAATGTTGAAGTTGCTTTTAAGAATTATTAACTAGTGAATAATTAAAATGTTGTCAGAATGGATTCAAGGCCAATTAGTTTGGTTGCAGATAAAAGGTCCTAAGACATCCATGACTGCCAACAAGGGCAATTAATATGATTTATTTACATGCTAAAAAAAATTCAGCATGGGTACCAAAATGTGCATTTTCTAGAATATAGCAATTTAGTTTCCGTGCCCAAATTGGAAATGTAATACTAACACTAACAAATCTAATCATGAAATGCAGGAAACTAATGGCAGAGTAATAATATCTGACATTTGCACATGCTTTATTCCTTTTCAATTAATTTTACAGCTCTTTTATCTGGATTGCTGGACCTAAAACCTCTTTATAACAGTTTTTACAGGTTCTAGTTTCCTTCACTTTAAATGGATTGATTTGTGAATTTCAAACAACTAATCTGACATTTTTATATCAAAGTAGTTGCTTATTTGGCCAAACCAACGGGCTTGACCTGTTGTCCTGGTGATGAGCAGATACTCCTAGAGACGGGGTTGGTCAGTCTATGCCTTGGAGACCTGGGTCTCCAAGACTCAGCTTCAGAACATGTACCTGGGCTGGCATGCAGCCCCAGCTCAGCGATCTACAAAGCACGTGGGCAGGGGCCGACCCTGTGCTGGGGAGCTCCCCAACACGCCTGAGTGGGCTTTTATCTGCCTTTACTCCTTTACTTCTTTATTCGTTTTGTCCTTTTGCTCCAAGTTCTGTCTTTCTGCTCCTGCTCTCCTAGGTGGTCCTGTCCACCGTGGCACTGCCATTCTGCTTCTCTCCATCCCACCCACTGCTGAGAGTAATGCACTCCATTCATGCCTTGTCATGGGGTGAGTTCACTCAAGACATACTCATTTGTTTAAGGGTGAAAATTTTACTCCTGGAAAATATATTTGGCTAAATAAATATAGATACTTTTCCTAACAGTAATATTAGTAGTATTAGTAATCATAGTAATTTTTACACTCAGACTCCTTGTATTTCAAAAACAATAGTCAAATGATTCCATCAGGCATTTAATAAAATCTGTAAATGTCTTTTGAGGATTATTAAATTAATCTAAAGCCCACAAGGGATATTTACATTTCTTTAGCACTCAAGCAATTTGGCCAAATATACAGCAAACAAAAATTTTTTTGAAATAAGTCTAGGAAGTTTCCTAGACATGTTAAAACTAGGTTTTCTCTTACTAAATTGGAAATGTTGGTTGAGGTTATATTGTGAACAATGTGGGCCCCAAAATATTCCGAGTAGACCCATTCTGATGTCTAAGAAAAGTGTTTGTTTTTCTGAGATTAAGAGGCAGTTTTAATTTTTCATATACACAGTAGCATGTGTATAACCTTTTATTATCTAGACCATTCTATCCTTGAACATTCAGCCCACTTCATTAATGTAACAATAAGGGACTTTCAGATGGTTGCCAGAGGGGAGGGGTGTGGGGGATGGGCAAAAGTGAAGGGGAGCAGCGGATACAGGCTTCCAGTGATGGAATGAAGTCATGGGGAGGAAAGGTGCAGCATGGAGAACACAGTCGGTGGTGTTCTAAGAGTGTTATGTGGATAAATGGTACCTAGCTCGTGAGCACAACAGAGTGTGTAGACTTGTCGAATCACTATATTGTACACATGAAACTAATGGCACACAATGTTTTTCCTTCAAAAAGTAAAGGAAAAAAAGGGGGAATAAAAGGTACTATCATAACCGCGCAGAGAGATTTATTCACCAGTGATCTGAGGAGGAAAAAATTGCTCTCCTTTTTCCCACGGAGGCATGGGGTAGCTGCATGGACTATTTTAGGGCGACAAGTAAGCATCTCGATCAAATTGCCCACATGGACTTTGAGCTGGAAGGAGAAGCTTTTTCTCAGGGCCAAGTAAACATTTTGTTCAATAACTGAATACTCCAGATAAAGGTGCTCAAGAGATTTTTTTTTCTTCCTCTTTGTGGCAGGGAAATATCAGGGTCATTATTTGGAACCTAAGCTATCACATAAAAACATTTATAAAAAAAAAAAAAAGATGTTCCTCAAACAACATCTATTTCCTTCTTTGCCCTAAAGATGCCCATACTCTTGCCCACGTACATGTGAAAACCACTAGCCAGCCTCACAATTTATAACTTGCCTCATTTGTAACAAATATGAAGTCTCGATAGATTCATCTTTTGGTTGTGTTCCATTTGACAAATCACTCACAAGGCTGCCAGAGATAATAATCTCCCTTGAGGAAATAAATAGTTCGTATCATTGTGTTCCTCCCAAACTGAAACCCTGGATCATACAACATGGTGTAATGCCCTTTCTGAACTCAATGCCGGCCATGAAATCTATCCTCTATATTAATGTAAAAGGGTTCTTTCTAGGTGTTTTCATATTGGTGTAGAGTACACCTCATTAACATTTCATTCTTTCGCCCCATTGGAAGCATCAGTTGTTGGTCTGCATTGTGATAGGACTTCAGCCACTCTTAGATCAGGTCTAGACAGGGCAATCATACTGGCCAAGGTAAATTCAATATTTAATCATTTAAGTGGATGACTGTACTTGGCAACCCGGTGGACCTTGGGGTAGTTTGATTCAGACTTTGTTGTCGAGATAGACCAAGAAGCCTTGTCAGCAATGTCATGATCTTTCAGACGTAGCAGGAAGTTGTTTCTACTTGGCCTTACCCACCATCGAAGGAAAGAAATCTCAAATGCTATTAGAGTAAATGGACCATGTCAGAATGCTAGGCTATTCATCCTGTAGACACACAATCCTAAATAATCATCTCTCTCATATTGGAGAATTTACTCAAGTACCAGATGTGAACCAGCTCAATACTTTTCATGTATTAACTCAGTGAACCCTTACGATTCACCTTAGGAAGTAAGTACCATTTTTATCCCTACTTTACAGATGGAGAAGCTGAGACACCCAGAAGTTAAGTGATGTATCCAAAGTTACACAGCTAAGTGACAGAGTCAGGATTTGAACCATGTGTGGTGTTGCTTGCTTATCAATATTGATCTCGACTTCTCAAAGTGAAGCGATCATCAAAACATTCACCTAACACTTTTGGAAACCCCAGTAGTCTGCTAACGTGAAGCTACGTGGTCCAGGTGATGAACCCAGATCTTGAGTTCCCTCCGCATATGTAGCCATTTTTTCATTTTCCAGGAGCTGAGTTGTTTGTCTTTTCCATGCTGAGCAGTGAAGAAACAGGAGGTGGCCCATCTTCCGGCACTGCTGTCATCAGAAGGGCCCTTTCTAGTGAGGAAGTCACAGCTTTGAGAGGGCAAGTCTGACTTTTATATGCCCTTCACATAGATGTCCCCGATACTAACTTTCACTGCTTGAAGCACACGTTCTATACCACTCGTTACTGCCTCTCACACGTCTGCTGGTAAGTCAAGTGTTTTATTTTCCACTCAGGACTGCATTTCACTATTATGGGTATTATCTTTGAATTACTTTGAGCAACTCATCACCTGGAGAGTTAGTTTCCTTATCTACAAAATGGGTGTAGAAGTGTATAAGGTGAATGTTATGGCAAAAAAAAAAATCAACTGATAGACATCTGAGTTTTTAAATAAGTTTTTATACACATATGTACACACACACACATACACACTAAGTTTTTAGGTATGCACAGCATTCTGTAGCTGACTGATGCTAAGAATTTAAACAAATGCCTTCAGAGATGGAAACCCGTGGGCGCCTGGGTGGCTCAATCGGGTAAGTATCTGCCTCTTGATCTCAGCTCAGGTCTTGATCACAGGGTGGTGAGTTCAAGCCCCATGTTGGGCTCTGCACTGAGTGTGAAGCCTACTTAAAAAAAGAAAAAGAAACGGAAATCCACTTCTCATATAGTTTCTTATCTTACAGTTGAATCTCTTGGCTTTGATACCTGTAATAAAATTCAGCTCCATTCTTCATGCCATATTTTTCATAGGATGTAGTTGTGTTTTCAATAGCAATACACATTTTGGAACTTTATCTTCTCTGCACCCTTTTCAGAAAACTGTAACCGCCTTGAGGCCAAGAAGTTTTGCTTAACTTATTCTTGATTTATTACAAACATCTGGCACATAGTAGATGCCCAAGAATTATATATTGAACAAATGAATCTGTAAATAGACACACCCAGATTTTAGAGGGAATTCAATTATTTTAGCTGTTAACCTTTGGGGTCACAAGATTCTGGGTTAGAATTCCAGCTCCGTTTACAAACTATGTGACCTGGGAGCCAACACTTTGGCTCTTTGAAATGCAGTTTCCTCATTTGAAAATTGGAGATAATCTTCTAATTCTGAGGCAGGTATGAAGATTAGTCGGCTCTGGAGGCCCTGGTCTGTGCCAGCACCAGTTGAAACCCGGCTTCCGGGAAGGCTCAGTGTCCGCCCCCCACCTGCCCATGAACTCAAAGTGCCTCTTAAGTTAACTTTTGCATAACAGGCAGGTAATGTTGATCTCATTTTGCCAGTGGGAGGAAAAAGAGGCGTGATTGGCTAACGGCTGTTTAGAAGGCTGGCTCTCCTCTCTCTGGGACACCCAGGGATGACTTTGGGAGTTTGAGGGAGGTGGTTACGTAAAGCCCCTTTAGCAGTCCCTTGGGTCTCCGCGATAACACTGAAGAGAGATACACGGGTTATCAGGCAGTGGCTGAACTTGCACCCATCTGGCAGGGGGAGGGATGGCGGGGATTGAAAGACAGAAGAGCAGGTGGCAACATGCCCGAGGACTCGAATATGTTATTTATAGCCCACTGCCTTGGTCACAGTAATTTCCATTGCAACTTTCCTCTGGAATTCCTCGGGCTAGGAAACTGCTTCAAAGTCTCCTTTCTTAAAGAAAACAGAGACTGACCTTTTGCTGACAGTGCATTGGGCGGGTTAGGGTGGCGGCTGGGCAGTACACTCTGGATAAACATCTCCATATTGTGGCCTGGGCTTTTGCCTGGCCTTCCTGCTCCTTGCTGTAGGGGATGCTGGACCGGAGAGGGAGGATGTGCCCATATGTTTGCAAGATCGCCCTGCAGGTTCCAGAGCAAAGTCCCAGCCTTAGCCAAAGAGAGGCACATTTGTGCTTCGTATGCAACTCTTACTGGGGTGGCGTGGTGTGGGGGAGGGGAATGCAGAGAGACAGATGACAGGAACTTTTGGAATGATGTCCCCAAGGAAAGCTGGTATTGGCTGTCCCCAGCACCATGCTTCCACCGACAGCCTGACCGCAGAGAAAGAGCGAACTGATGACTCCTGGCAGAATGCTTCTGGTCACTCAGTTTCTGCAAACTATGACTGTAGATGCTAGTGTTTGGTGTTAACACTCTTAACTACCACTTCAATGCCATTAATGCTCTACTACCACATCAGCCAGAGAGCCATCTGGGTAAGAGCTCCTGTTTTTAGTTGTGACACATCTCAAAGCAGATGCTTTAAGAGCATGTTGAATAAAAATGTGAATCTGACGCCCTGATTATGACCAAAGCAGTGAAGGCGACATGGTTCTCCCATTCTGTCATTGCTCACATGGGACACGGCAGTGAGTTGGTGGAAGAAGCCAGGACTAGACAGAGCCCAGAGTGCCAAGAGGTCAGCAGGCCACATGAAGAGGGCAAGGGCCTGCGGAGGATCCAGAAGAAGAGAGATGTGCACACTAGTCTGAGACCGGGCAGGCGCTCATATGGGCTGAAGTCCAGCTCACAGATGAAGTGAGGCGGCCCAGAGCCCAGGACACCTTTTCTGGACACTCACTTCCCTGACTGCAGGAGTCCAGCCAGCCGCTAGTGGTATGAGTGACAGAGAGTGGCAGAAACTGAATGGTGTCAGGCCAGGCAGAGGTGGACTGTGGTTTCTGTGAGGCAAGGCTTACGTTTCTTTGGTTTACATCTGTATCCAATACCAGGGACGGTGCCTGATATGAACATGCACCTAATAACTATTTGTTAAGAGAACAAATAAATGAAAAGAAAGCAAAAGCCCAGCCACCCGGAAGGAGCTAGCTTGGGGCCGGGCAGGCCAGGATTAGGTAGGTGCATAGGTGCTCAGGTTAACAACAGCCCACAGGTCCACGGGAGCAGAACTAGTAAAGTCCAAACCCCACCAGTGGTCAGGCTGAAGTTTAAAGACTATATCCTGTCATGACAAGACTACCTCAGGAACCGCCCAGGGCCACGGCCTTCAGTTAGAGGAGGTCATCCTGTGACCCCCATCCCCGGGTGCTGACAGAGACTGATGTCCACAGGGGAGCCATGGAGGTGATCTCCTGAAGCAAGAGGTGATCTCCTGACAGGTTTTTCCCGTCCCTTTAGCACATCCTTCTGTGACTACGGCTCCCCTTCTGTGACACAGGCACTCAGGGTCCACACAAACAGGGTGACAGACTCCAAGAAGTTGAAGCCTGGAAGTGGTCTTGATGACCAATTAATCCAACCGCCTTGTTGGATGAGGAAATTGGGACCAAAAGGAGATTAATGACTTGTTGGACAGAGTCCAAAATCTTCTCTTTTATTCTGTTTTTCATCTTTGCGTAGTTTTTGTTTTGTTGTGTGTCCCTGATAGATTGACGCTCCCAAGAAAGCTATTTTTGTGCCGTCACCATCTCACACGGCATAATTTTATGGACGAGCAGTCTCAAATACTGCTGTTGGCTGATTGACAGAATGAGTGAGCAAATAAATTAAAGGATACTTTTTTTTTTAAGGGCAAATGAGTTGTTTTGAAATTCCCATTCCCTGCCTAATGAAAAAGCTACTGAGGGCTCTGCGCAGTGGCTCCTCTTTTCAAGTGTGTCCAGTCTTCAGGACTCAGAGGACAAGTTATACTTCAAGTGACACCGCCTCTGCTCCAGGGCCTGGTAACAAGACGAGCAAGGATGGCCCTGGAGGGTTATTATCTCTCAAGACCGAAGATTCAAGCCCAGACAGGAAAGGTCTTTCTATCTTAATTTCCAGGGTCCATAAACCAGAAAAATGGCAGATTGTTCTTTTTATTGGTATTTTTTTATATCTAAAATGCTGCAATTTTATTAATTCATTTTTGAAAATCACATGGCATCATTTAGAACATGAAAACTTGCCCTTAATATTCTTTTCAGCCCTACAGTCATTATGTGTAAATGAGATGGATATTTTGAGTGACAGCTTCATCTCTGTGACATTCTGTTATTTTACAAGTTATCCTTTTAAATTTAACTAATAGGGGTTGGGGGGATGGGTTAATGGATAAGGGGCATTAAAGAAGACACTTGTTGGGGCACCTGGGTAGCTCAGTCGGTTGAGTATCCGGCTTTGGCTCAGGTCATGATCTCACAGTTTGTGGGTTTGAGCCCCGCATCAGGCTCTGTGCTGACAGCTAGCTCAGAACCTAGAGTCTGTCTTCGGATCTGTGTCTCCCTCTCTCTCTGACCCTCCCCTGCTCACACTGTCTCTCTCTCTCTCTAAAAAATAAATAAAACATTAAAAAAAATTTTTTTAAAAGAAGACACTTGTTGGGCTGAGCACTGGGTGTTATCCGTAGGGGCTGAATCACTGGATCCTACTCCTGACATCATCATTGCACTGTGTGCTAACTAACTTGGATGTAACTTAAAAAGTAAAAACAAAAAACAAAAAAAAACATTAAAAAATAAATAAATAAATTTAATTAAGAGTACACTTAAAAACATTAGGAATTATTAGGCCATTTGGAATCTAAAAGACAAACAAAATGGAAGAAAACAAAAAACAAGCTTGGTAGATAACAGAGAAAAGATTTGTGGTTGTTGGAAGGGCAGGGCAGGTGGGGTGGAGAGGGGTTAAAAGCACTCAAAAGGTACAAACTTTCGGTTACAAAATAAATGAGCCCTGGGGATGTCATGTACACCATGGTGACTGTGCTTAATCACACTGCATTGCACATTTGAAAGCTGCAAAGAGAGTATATTTTAAATGTCCTCGTCACAAAAAAAAGTCACAATGCATGGTGACTGCTAATAATGACTTACTGTGGTGATCATCTCACAGTATGAATTGCTATGCTGCACACCGGAAATTAATATGATGTTATATGTCAATTATACCTCAATTTAAAAAATTCTCAATTTCAGGGGCACCTGGGTGGCTCAGTCTGTTGAGCGTTTGACTTCTGCTCAGGTCATAATCTCACAGCTCATGAGTTCGAGCCCCGTGTCATGCTCTGTGCTGACAGTTCAGAGCCTGAAGCATACTTTGAAGTCTGTGCCTCCCTCTCTCTCTGCTCTTCCCCAGCTCACACTCTGTCTCTCTCTCAAAAATAAATAAACATGAAAAAAAAATTTTTACACAGTCAATGCAATGGAGTTTCCTCAAAAAACTAAAAATAGAACCCCCCTACAACCCAGAAATTGCACTACTAGGTATTTATCCAAGGGATAGAGGGGTGCTGTTCCAAAGGGGCACATGCCCCCCAACGGTTATAGCGGCACTATTGACAATAGCCCAAGTATGGAAAGAGCCCAAATGTCCATCGACAGATGAACGGATAAAGAAGATGTGATGTATATATATGTATATATATATACACACATACGCACACATGTATATATACATACACACACAATGGAGTCTTACTCGACAATTACAAAGAATGAAATTTTGCCAATTACAACAACGTGGATGGAACTAGAGTATATAACTAGAGTATATAATGCTAAGCAAAATTAGTCAGAGAAAGACAAGTACCATATGATTTCATTCATATGTGGAATTTAAGATACAAAACAGATGATAAGGCGCCTGGGTGGCTTAGTTGGTTGAGCGTTCAACTTCGGCTCAGGTCATGATCTCATGGGTTCTAGCTCCGCATCAGGCTCTGTGCTGACAGCTCAGAGCCTGGAGCCTGCTTCAGATTCTGTGTCTCCCTCTCTCTCTGCCCCTCCCCTGCTCAAGCTGTCTCTCTCTTTCTCTCTCAAAAATAAATAAAACATTAGAAAACAATTTTTAAATTAAAAAAAGATACAAAACAGATGAACGTAAGAGAAGGGAAGTAAAAATAATGTAACAACATAGAGGGAGACAAACCATAAGAGATTCTTAAATACAGAGAACAAACTGAGGGGTGCTGGAGGGGAGTTGGGTGGGGGAAAGGTCTAAATGGGCGAGGGCCATTAAGGAGGAGACTTGTTGGGATGCGTACCGGGTGTTATATGTGAGTGATGAATCACTAAATTTTATTCCTGAAATTATTATTACATTGTATGCTCGCTAACTTGGATGTAAATTAAAAAAATAATAATAATTTAAAAAATCCAATATAAAAAAAATAGTCAATTCCAATGTTGAAAGAAAGTAAAACACACACACACACACACACACACACACACCCCTCAAATTCTTCTTCAAAGTAGTTGTTTTCAAGTGGAAGCTCCACGTTTGAGAGAGAATGTCTAGCCCAGTGGCCACACCTGCTAATGATCTTTAGCGCACGGGCTTGAACCCAGGAGGGCACATTCTGGTGCACTGAGCAGGCCTTGAAAAGTACATGCCCAGGCCCGACTCTAAACACAAGTCAAGGATGAGGCCTAAGCATATTTATTTTGAAAAAGCTTTTCAGGGGATTTGAGATATATAGATACATATATCTACAATTAGGATGTATATCTATATATTGCCTAATTAACTAACAACAAGATTAGAGGAAAAGAACAAATTATCAGAGAGGAACCCCCCTAGCCCCTATTTCAGGGAAAGTGAAATTTCCTCTGGAGTTTTAACTTTGTATAATCCCTACCCACTCACGCTGCCCCCTGCCTCTACCAGTGTCCCAGAAGTCAACTTCCACCATTCACACTGCTCTCCCGAAGGCTCTCTTGAGTCGTTCACGCTGCACTGTAGATAACTGGTAAGGCTTAATACTTACTCCCATTGTGGGACGAGTTGAACTTTTTATTCTTTTTTTTTTTAAGTTTTTTTAAGGAACCCCTACACCCCACGTGGGAAATCAAACCCACGACCTCAAGATCAAGCGCCGCATCAACCGAGTCAGGCAGGCACCCCTTTTTTTATAATAGTATTAATCCAGGAGTGACATCCATGGACTAAAGCAGGGTTTCTGAACCTCCTCACCGCTGACATACGGGGGCCAGTAAGTCGTCACCATAGGGACCATCCTGGGCGCTACAGGGTGCCTTCCAGCATCGCTGGCCTCCATGTACTATATGATACTATCATTCTCCTGAGCTGTGACAATCAAAATCTCCGGACATTGCCAAATATCGCTTGGAGGACAAACTTGCCCTGAGAATTACTGGGCTAGAGAACAATCCAATATGGTGTATCAATAGGTACTCGGTCGTTTCACGCACAACGATAGACCCTATAGAATTCAGAGGTCAAGGAGGCCATGATGACCAACGAAATCTGGAGAAGTCCATATGCAGCAGAATCTGTAGGGCCTGAATTAAGAAGAGGGGGTATTATTGTCTTCACTCACATTTTTGTCCTCTGTAGAATTCTCTAAATTTTAACTATAGTCAAAGGGTAGGAATGACTCTAATTATGGAATTTTAAGCCTGAGATAATTAGCTCATGGTCAAAGTGTTTGAACAATTAGACAGACTTTCCTGGTGTTTCTGAAATTCACACCTTTGCCTACAAGTAGAAATGGCCCTGAGGAAGCAAACCCTGGTCAGGAAAGGGGCTAAAGACAGCCTAGGCAAATTCCAGAAGTCCGGTCCCTGAGGGCTGCTCAGTTCCCAGTGCTGTAACAATACTCCAGAGCCCTGTGACATGGGCAAAGGACAACCCTGCCCCTCCCAGGAACCGTCCTTTAGAACCAGCCACAATTTAGGGGCACCAGTGTGGCTCAGTTGGTTGAGCATCCGACTCTTGTTTTCGGCTCAGGTCATGATCTCAGGGTTGTGGGATGGAGCCCTGCATCTCTTGCTCTCTCTCTCAAAAAAAGAAAAACCCAGCCACAGTTTATAAATAGTATTGCCATTTGCTGTGAAACAATAAACCAACAACACAAAGGGTGCATTGCCCACAGGTTAAGGAGGCTTCCGCCAGCAGACATTCTGAAGTCTGCAGGTGCGTGGAGGAGTGGTGTAAATGCTGTGGTTAATTTTGAACTTCCCCGTTCACGCGGACTGAATCCGAGACAGTGTTTCTATGGTGTCAGGCAGTATTCTTATTCAGGCTGGGGTGTCACCTGACAGGTACTAGGTGAGTAATGCCCTGGGAAGTGGCACCATTGTAGCCCTCGGCCACGTCCCCTCAGGGCCCAGTTTTAATTACACCAGGATCCTGTGTTTCACACTTGTCTTGCATGACTGTTCCTTCCAGCTACTTTTCCATTGTTCTACCTTTCTCTTAGTGGCAGCCTAGGGACTACTGTTTCACATTCTTAACCCATTGCCATGGTTTCCATTTGATGGGCGATGATGTCACAGCTGATGGGGACTCGAGCTCTCCTTTGACTCGGATTACTTGCGGCTACAGCTCCCTTTTCACACTCGACAATATGGCTAATGCTCCCAGCAATCCGTTCTCTTTCACTTGGGTCCTGCCTTTCACTGGACGTGTGATTTTCAGTTGATCACAGGGCAGGGGCTGATCAGAAATGAAAACCGGGGTGTGCAGGACCAGTGGTGGGCGTCCAGGGGCTGGTTCAGTTCATGATCACAGAAAGAGCCTCCACGGGCACAGGCAGTAAAAATAACTGATAGTATAAGGACACAGGTCTGATTCAAGCTTCCCCTCTGACCTTGAAGGCCAGCTAACACCTTTAACATTTCTAAGGGTGGGCCTAAAGATGGAGGCTATAAGATAATCACCTATTGCTTAAGACTAGTCACGCCCTACGTGAGGGTCCTGGGCCCACTCTGTGATTGGTCAATACTCTAAATGTTGTGATTGGCTCCCACTGAAAGTATCGATGTATGGTTAAAGTTACTGTCAGTATTGATAGAGGGTAGGGATTGGATCACTGTGCCTGTGTCGCCATTTCCTGTAACGCCCTCTTCCTAAAAAAGCCCCTACCCCGCCATGTTCGGAACTCGCCTGCCGAATGGATCCACTGCATTGGTGAAGTCTGCGAGCCCGAACTTATAAGCCCGTAGTAATAAAGCCCTTTGCTTTTGCATGCGTGACTCGGTCTCCCTGGCAGTCTCTGGTTATTGAAGACGACATTATAAATCTGGGCATAACAATAGATGATGATGAACCCTCCATCCTTTACACGCAAAAAGGAAACTTTTAAAATAAAGGTAAGTATGGGGCCCCTGAATGGCTCAGTCGGTTGAGCCTCCAACTCTTGATTTCAGCTCAGGTCCTGATCCCAGGGTCATGGGATAGAGCCCCGCATCAGGCTCCTCGCTGAGGGTGAAGTCTGCTTAAGATTCTCTCTCTCTCTCTCCCCCTCCCTCCCTCTCTCTCTCTCTCTCTCTCTCTCTCTCTCTCTCTCTTCCCCCCTCCCTCTGCTCCATTCCTCCACTTGAGTTCTCTCTCTCCCTCCCCCCCCAATAAATAAATAAATGTAAGTAAAAAGACATCAAAACCATCTATCAGCCTACCACACAGAGCTAACCACTGCCAACATCTTTCTTCACTTATATCTGGAACTTCATTCCATGCACGTGTGTAACAAGGCTGCCAGCCCCTAAGTGGAGATAAGGTGTGTGGACATCTCACCCTCAAATGGACGTAGATTAGTGTGTTTTCTTATCCACATGCATAGGGACTTCAGCATTCTGAGTGAAGGAAGAACGAAGACATTATTCGTGCTTACCTGGGGGAGAGAGATGAGGCTCTTCTGGGTCCTAATGAGTGGTTTTGAGCCACTGCGAAAAAGGGGGTTAGATATAGTCAGTTCTGAAAGAGTTAATTCCCATGAGACCCTGGGACTCGGACCAAAAGCAGCCTTGCTCTGGTAACCTAGTTGGCAAAGAAGGACACAGAACAGAGGGGAGGCCTTTTCTCCCCACATCCGCCATACACCACCATGACACTGAGGTTTCAGGCACAAGAGGGAATTGCTTGTTGGATGTCTCCACTGGGCCAACTCCCGGGCACCTCTTACTCAGTGTGTCCCAGCTCGAACTCACCACATGAAGTCCTCCAGCTGTGTTCCTGGCCTGTGAATGTCACTACCACCACCTACTGCCTTAGTCATCCACTTGGGGCTCATCCTAGCCTTTTCCCTGACTCTCAGCCTCCCATAGCCCATCAATCATCAGGCCCTACTAAACTGGCCCTCCAATTACCTCCTGAATTCATCCCCCACTGCCCCTGTCCTTGTTCGGGACAACATCTGGATTTTTCCACAGCTTCCCAGAAGGTCCAGCGACCTCTTGTCTCAGGGATCCTCCCCAGTGCTATCAGAGTGATCCTTCTAACAACAATGGAACCATGTGGCCCCACTGCTCAAACAGTGGATTGGCACCTCATTCCTCTATGTGCTTGGCACGCAAGGCTCTTCATGGCCATGCTTTCCCGTGTGGCCTTACAGCTTAGCCTCAACCTGCCACCTCATCCTACCCCCTCCTCATGCTTTATAATATCAAAACAGATTTGCTCCCCAATCGTGCAGTATTTTCTCTCCCCCCCCCCCACCTTATGCCTTCCCCTCCTTGTCTTCATAAAAACTACGTGCTTTTCAATTTTCTTTTCAAGGATTTCTTACCTTTGAAAGCTCCTCTGGCTCTTCCAGGGAGATTTAAGGATCCCCTTATTCCTGGGTTGTCTTTGTACCTTGTTCATAAATTTATTTTAGTTCCTTGACATTCTACTATCACCGTGGGTTATCTGGCTTCTGTCCCACTAACTTTTAAGCCCCCTGGAGAAGAGGGACATGCCTTTTGATCTTGAGGTCTGTACATTAAGCATTATGATTAGCACATGAAGTGCCCAGTAAGTATTATATATAATATGAATTAGTAAACCCAAATCTTTGCGCTGTCTTTAACCTTTCGTCTTCGTGTGAATGTCACACATCAGCATATAGCAGATTTTGCACTCACCTGTTAACCCCACATGATGGGAAGACTCACGAAAATTAGAGGCACAGGCTGCAGAGTGAGGCCTCCCTGAGTTCAAATCTGGACCCCTTCATTTATTAGCTATGTGACAGTCAAACTACATGAGCTGTTTTCTACTACCTGAAGTGCAGTTTTATAATCTTATTTCTGGCTTGTCCATGTCTGAAGCCCAGTTCCACATTTACATGCCACTCCCTCAAACATACCATGTTTCTCTCCCCTTCTATTAAATGGGGACATTACTGGGGTGCCTGGGTGGCTCAGTTGGTTAAACATATGGCTTCGGTTCAGGTCATGATCTCACGGTTCGTGGGTTTGAACCCCGCGTCGGGCTCTGTGCTGACAGCTAGCTCAGAGAGTGGAGCCTGTTTCAGATTCTGTGTCTCCCTCTCTCTCTGACCCTCCCCTGCTCGCACTGTCTCTATCTCTCAAAAATAAATAAAAAACATAAAAAATTAAAGAAAAAATAAATGGGGACATTACTAACTACTTCACAGGTCCGTTGGGAGGATGAAATGATATATTTTATGTAAGGCATGTAGCATTCACCTGACATGTAGGACTTGCCCAAAGAAATGATATTTCTTTCCTTGTTAGATTTTATTTTTCTGCTGTGTCATCCAATTACTGGGATAATTGTTCCTAACCTTTTTAGTGCCAAAGACCCTCTTAAGAGTCTTTGCACATAGACACAAATTATATACGCGATTGCATGAGTTTCGAGGAACTCCCAGGACAGTGTCGGGGAATCAATGTTGACAGAAGGTGGAGAAAGTAGGAAAGATGTACCATCCTGTGTGTATTTTGCTTTAACAGAAATCTGAGATGTAGTCCTAAACTGTCAATAACAAAGAGAAAGACCACAGATGCATTTGAATTTCTTAATGTGTCTGGCAAAATGCCATCAGACTAAAATACTATGGTGGGGGTGAGGGGAGCTGATAGGTTTGAAAAATTCAGCCCAGGAATTTATCCTAACTTTATTTTTTTTAATTTTTAATGTTTATTTATGTTTGAGAGAGAAACACTGCAAGTGGGGGAAAGGCAGAGAGAGGCAGACACAGAATCCAAGGCAGGTTCCAGGCTCTGAGCTGTCAGCACAGAGCCCGACACAGCGCTCGAACCTACAAACCATGAGATCATGACCTGGGCTGAAGTCCGACACTTAACTGACTGAGCCACCTCCGGGGAGCCCTCGTCCTAACTTCCTATTGGATCCTCTTTGCTCCTCTGTTGTACACCAACCAGTGGTTTTCAAGATAAACAATGTCAACAGAAATTTGTATGCCATAGAGTTACTTCCATTGGTCCTGTTAAATAATGCAATATGGGAAAGATTTTAGTTAAAATATGTCTCTGAAACCTCACAGAAAAGCCTGGAGTCTTTCTCACTTACAACGGAGAAAAAATCACACACAGTAAAGTGTGTTACTGAGAGATAACACACATATTAAAGGAATTCAGAAAAACTGGGCTTTATTCCCATCTCCTCCCGTCAGCTGGAAATACTCCATTACTAGTGTCGTCTGGTAATGGCAACGACATTGTGGCAAACAAAACTTAATCAGTGCTCATATTTCTAATACAATTTATCAGGCCCCAGTTTTTTTTTTTTTAACATTTATTCATTTTCAAGAGACACAGAGACCGAGCACGAGCAGGGGAAAGGCAGAGAGAGAGGGAAACACAGAATCTGAAGCAGGCTCCAGGCGCTGAGCTGTCAGAACAGAACCCGATGTGGGGCTTGAACCCACAAATCTCGAGATCATGACCTCAGCTGAAGCCACCCAGGTGCCCAGAGGCACCTGTTTGCTTTGTGTCAATGGGGGGAATATAGAGCTTTTCTTTTTAAATAAATTAATCCCTTACAATAAATGAAACGCACTAGGGGGCCTCTTGATACATAAGATAGGACAATGAAATGTATCAAAAGTAAGGACCTTCTCTTGTGTTAGTAATTACCCAATACTTTGAATATTTTATAGGTTTGGATTTGGCCATTTAAAATACATTAATGGAAGTAAAACCATACAATGTTTGAAGTAATCTGTAATGCACTTAATTTTTTATACTAACTTGGGAAGAGGTGTTCAAGGGATACCTCCCTTGAACTGCCGCTCAATTGGACTGGAGTTAATATTTTAATGAAGCAGAAGTGAGCGCCTCCAGGACTGGCAGCCATGCCTGTCAGCACACAGCATATTCTAGGTAACCACCCCACCCATAGTGTGTCAGAGTCGGGAGAAATCAACACAGGGAGCGTGGCCTGACAGTAACAAACTGAAGGCTGAAGAGGGGGGGTGATGGGCATGGAGGAGGGCACTTGTGGGAGAAAGTACTGGGTGTTATATGGAAACCAACTTGACAATAAACTACTAAAAAAAAAGAAGGAACCTGGGTCCTTGCACTCTGGAGAGGCACAACCACCCCCACCTTGGAATGCTTGCCGACCTCTGCTGTGTTGTGAGAGAGAACCAAACTTCCATCCCTGTATTTGAACTGCTTCCTTATAGCAGCCTATTTTGTACCCTGGTTGAGCCCAGTCCCCATTTTGATGATGTGTGGTATGCTACATAGATGGTTCCCAGTGGTCCCTGCCACTGGTATGCACAGATTTGTGTAACCCTCTTCTGTTGAATGGGGGCTTGCTTAATGACTCTTTCCAACCAACTGAATATGGCAAAAATGATGGGATGTCACTTGCACGATCAAGTTCCAAAATGTTTTAACGTCCCTCTCGCTGGCAGATCCTGTCCTTTTCTGGCTTCAGCAATGCACGCTGCCATGTTGGAGAGGCCCTCGAGGCATGAAACTGAAGGTGGCCTCTGGCCAACTGCCAGCAAGAAACTGAGATCTTCAGTCCAACAACCACAAGGGCCTCAGTTTTGCCAAAAACCCTGAGAACTTGGAAAGAGATCGTTCCCTAGCCCAGCCTCCAGATGACTGCACGCCAACTAACACCTTGATAGCAGTCTGCGCGAGACCCTGAAGGATGGATGGGCCGTAGCGAAGCCACACCCAAATTCCTGACCCACACAGCCTCGGAGACAGTAACTGTGCATTGTCTTGAGTCTTGTGTTAATTTGTGACGTAGCGATGGTTAATTCATGCCACATAGATATAATTTTACTTTGGTACAATGATAGGTCACAGACATAGTATGTTGAGGTCAGAAAATTAATTCTAAAATATCGGACAAAGAGGCAGGCTGGACACTAATTGAGGCTGTCCCAGGACATTTTGTTGTTTGGGGTCGTCACTGACTTCTACACCATGATACTCTCTGCTTTGGAGGTCTGGAGGCTTGATTTATTGGCATGCCCATGGTTGTTCAGGCTCAGGGGAGTTTCACTCACTAAATAAACAAACTCCCAAGGGGGTTGTATCTAGATCAGAATGCTAATTTGTTAATTTACCTTGAGGAATAAAACTGCCAAGTGGATCAGATAAATTACATCTTTATAAGCTGGAGTTTTTCAGTTTAATGCTTTCTCTTCTCCTCCTAACCTCTCCCCAGGGGGGGGAAAAAAACCCCTCAAACAAATTCACATACATTTTTATATGTATACCTGACATATAGATTAGAGACAGAGCTAGAGATACATCTTACACATTTCCACAGTCAGACCAAACTTCTGTGAGCACAAGCATCATTCTCCTGATACGTTGATGCCATTGATGAGGTCACAGCTTGCTTTCACAATCAGCCAAGACCTGATTAGATTTCTCCATCTGGTTAAACCTGCTAGAGCTTCACAGACATCTGAAAGCCCAGGTGAGCATATATCTTCCCACCTGGCCCCCTTCCTTGGAGCCTTGGGTCCTGGAACACAGCTGCTGAGGGCTTACTGGACCAAGACCACTTGTGCCATCCATCTGTGGCCCCCCTTGGTGCGTATGCCTGCATCAGCCATCTATTTGCTCCCACTCACTGCTTACTAACAATGACTGCTTTGCCCATTGCATCAGGTTCCTCACATGCCCCACCTTGCATTCTTTCTGCCCACCTTTAACTATAGCCACTGCTGTGACAACCAACTTCAGGCAGGTGGAAACCTGATGGCTCATTGCCTCAGCTGCACCTTGTTATCTTGATTTGACCTGGGGCTTTTTGGAGGCCTTAGCGGAGGACACCTGCAGAAACCTGTCTGGCCCTCACCCTGGAGCAGCCTTGGAAAGAGCAAGGTCAGGCCCCACAAGGCCGGCCTTGACTGATGGAGGAAGGCTCCATGGGAAGAATTCTGAGGTTCATTCCACATGGCTTCTTGGAAGTTTCGAAGGCAGGCTCCAGCCCTTCTCACCCATGGAGGTGACCACTCAAGAGCATTCCCTTACATTGGTTTTCCCTTCCTCTTTGCTTCCCCTCCTTCCTCCTCACTCCCACTCCCGTAGATCACTTCCCCAAATCCACTAACTGCATGCAAGCCCTCAAGTTCAACTCTGCTTTCTGAGAACTCTGGCTAAGACTCACCCCAGAGGCTCACTTCATTTGAGCTATCCTTCTCTGATTCCATCACTTACTGATTTCCCAGTCAGTGGTTCATGAGTGTCCTTGACCTCTGGCTCTGTCCCTCCACTGCTACTGTTGCCATTGTCCCACACAATGAGGATGACACGTTTACTGCCTGAGCGTTACACACTGATTTGATCTTCTCTAAATGGCCTCTACTCCACTTCAGCATCCCCACTGGAAAGCGATATTACCCTCCACTGCTCCATTTCTGAACAAAACACCAGTATTTTGTCCTTATATAGTTGACCCTTGAATAATGACAAGGGTAGTTTGAGCTGCGTGGGTCTCTCTCTTTCTCTCTCTCTCTATTTTTTAATAAATAGAGTATGGTACTGTAACTATGTTTTCTTTTATGATTCTCTTGACACATTCTTTGCCCTAACTTACTTTATTGTAAGAACATGATATATAATTCATATAACACAAAATATCTCTCCATTGGCTATGTAGTCAGTAAGGCTTTCCAGTCAACAGTAGGCTATTAGTAGTTAAGTTTTTTGAGAGTCAAAAGTTGTATGCAGATTTTTGGCTGGACAGAAAGGGTGGTGGTCAGCACCCCTAACCCCTGCATTGTCCAAGGGTCAACAGTACCTTCATTTTTCCCTCTGTTTTGTTTCCTCTTCTTAACCCCATTCTCCAATCTTTGGGCCTCACTGAGGCCTCTAGTTCTTGGTCCATGCTATTTTCATTCCCTTTGAGCTTCACTCCTTTCCTTATCCATTCTAAAATTCATGTCTCATTACTTCAATAACTCTCCAGGAGGACTCTTTGCTTTTTTTGCTTTTGTATCTTTTGCTTTCCGAAACTTCTTTTTTTAATCATTCAAGTTATCCAATAATTTATCCTTGATTCCATTTATTCAAGCAGCTGAGAACTGCTGCCCCAAATCAAACCATCAGGCAGAATGGTGCCACTCTAGAAGGAGTGTCTAAACTCAGCTGGACATTCCTCAGGGCCCAATCCTGTCCAGTTATGTGTCCTGTTTCCATGCTCTCATAATACACTGTGCATTTGACATCATTCAACATATATCATTCATCATATATTTGATGAGCATTTATTCCATGACCAGTGCTGCATCATATATTAGGGATAGAATTCTGAAGGACAAAGATGGTCCATGCCCTTTATGATGTTTGTATTGTACTTGAATCATTGTGCTGTACTTGGCTGTCTCCATCACTAGAGTGAGCTGGTCTTGTTTATATTTTGGATCCAAAGAACATGACATATAGTTGGAGTTCTATATATTTTTGTTGTATAAATGAACAAATGATGACAAAGATAACTGTAGAAAACTAAGCCTATCTACAGTATCCAAATGTTCCTATTCAACACTCAGGGCAATCCATCGTCAATGTGACTACAAGGTGCACGACAAGTGTTTATTGTCACTCTCCATTTAGAACCCAAGTATTTAAAAAACTGTGGAGAAGTTTATGACACACCATATTTGAGACAGTTTATGTACTCTCATATAATTGGTGTGGGCTTCTCTGACCATGTCTGCTAAGTTTGTATATTTTGGTCTCTATCCCCATGCCTTCCTGAGGGTATTTTCTGGCTCACTGCTCTCCGTCTACTCTAGACATCGAGTCCTGGGTTGGAGTGGTGAGTGCTGGAGTATCTTGGAACAAGATACTACCATCCGGTTGGTCACCTCCCTGGCCAAATGGACCAATGAATCACAGGGGAGGCATGGCAATGAGGAGGGGCTTGAGACAGAGACTCTGTGCTCATTAAGAACAAATTCCTTTCCTTCAGACCCCAGCCTTCTATGTCTAGAATGCTTTTATCTCAGAGTTTTTTTACTTAATTACTACATTGGTCCCAGGAAGCCTGGGAGAATATCGACAAATCAGGCACTAGCGGGAAAGGGAAAAAAGGGCAAAGAGCAACAATTTCCCCTGATATGAACCATCACCTCCTCCGTGAGCCTTACCCCGCCACTCATCGTTTCAACCCAATGCCTTCCAGGGCTGGGCTGTAATAATGCCGGTCACCTCTCTCCCTATCACAGGGATATATTGTTTTCCTTTGTACATTTCCTAGACTGTGGGCTCTTTGAAAACACACCTTTTTTCCCCCCAATGTTTATTTGTTTTTGAGAGAGAGAGAGAGAGAGAGAGAGAGAGAGAGAGAGCAGGGGAGGGGCAGAGGGAGAGGGAGACCCAGGACCCAAAGCAGGCTCCAGGCTCCGAGCTGTCAGCACAGAGCCCGATACGAGGCTCAAACCCACAAACCGTGAGATCATGACCTGAGTCTACGTCAGACGCTTAACCGACTGAGCCACCCCGGCGCCCCTGAAATACATGTTCCTAAGTAACCCCAGGGCGTGCTTATGACCAGTTATTCATCCCATGCTGTGTTATTTTTATCTCCAAATGCATAATATTGAGATCGAGGAAAGAAGATTTCAAACCCAGGTTGTAATACACCATTTTGCTGTTATTTTGAAGGCTGGGCAAGAAATGCTCAGGAAAATTGTTAAACATAATTTATCTTGTATCAATAAAATACGTTTTATTAAAGTCTCCCTTTTTTCTGATTGGCATGTGATTACGGTGAGGAACGTAAAGTTAAACCGTAATTGGATTGCATTATCCAACTTTCGAAAGTTGGCATCAGATGCCAAGGGGCACTTTTCAGATGCATGCCTCTGACTCAGAAATCCCAGCTGGTCCGGGAAGAGAGGGATGAGATCAAAGTGCAAGCATAGATTTCAGCTGAGCACACATGAATTCATGGCAGAGGGTTACAAACCTGAGGATGTGAGAACCAAAGTTGGAACTTTCCAGCCTCTTCTTCAGTATACCTGCCCTGCCCTACTCACACCCTGTGTCACAGCCAAAGTGAGCTCCTTCCCTGACATTCCTTGAGCTGCCCCTATGTCCTCACCCCTGCACTTGCTGTTACCTCTGCTCAAGAGGTCTTCCCTCTTCCTTTCCCACACCCTCTCAACTGGTCCTGGATAAACAGGCTAAGTGATTTTAGAGTATTGTCCTATTCACTCTGCACTTCCTTGCCACTCAGCATATTATATTCACATTGCTTGTTCAATTGCTCATCTCTGTCACTAGACCACAGACTTCTTAAAGTTGGGGACCATGTCCATCTCGCGCACTATCACAGCCCCAGCACCCAGCTTCATAGCTGGCTCGTGGAGGGTATACAACTAATGCTTAGTGAATCAATGAACTTCCAGCCTCTCCCTCTATGGATGACTTATCCTTCGAAACTAGAAAGTTTTCTCACATTTTTTTCCTGGATCCTTCTGTCTAACTTGAATTAGGGATGTCAGTTCCAGCCATAAACCCTACTGTAAAATTGCCCAAACCATTTGGATATCAAACACCCTTTAAAATTAGAACGGAATGATAGAACATTGATAGATCAGGAGATGCAATGGGAACCTGGTTTTTATTTGTGTCAGAAAAAAATGACAGACAAAACAATTGCTATAATAAATGATTAAAATGCTGATTGGCTTTGGGGTTTTTAAATTATTTTTTTAACTTGATGTGACCGTGAAAACCTTTTACACATAATTCTACACGGGTTTCTCGGGGAGGGTATTTAGTTTGTAATGAAGGGTAGAGCCAGGCAGGGCTGGAAGAGCCAGAGCCCTGAAGAGGGGAAAGCAGATGGACATGGATAGCAGCACACCTGGTAGCTGTGGACCAGGAGACTGTCTTGGGGAGTAATGTCCCAGGCGACATTTTGTAAAAAGTTATCTATGATGTGAAGGACCATTTCCTTGCTCTCCACCATGAACTCTTCTGTAACATCCACCTTGCACACCAATGCCGCACAGAGTGTATCTTCAATTATGGAAGATTTGTCAGTAATGGCACATGTCTGACATGGAAGACACTCGGGAGGCATCTAGAACTTTCTGAGTGCCCACTGGAAGGGCCTTCTTTGCACAGTGGCTCATCTGAAGGGGACCCAAATCTGGCTCTAGGAACCTTAGACTAATAGTGATAATTACTGAAGGTTATCTTGAAGAAGCAGCAAAAGAGAGAATTATACCACAAAGTGCAGTTGAAAACCTGGACGTTTTTGCCCGTTCCTCTCCTCTTCCTTATTCACTGACACTGTTCCCAGTTCTCTTCTCTTTAAAAAATCCCTATGACTTCTGTCTCTACATTCTTTGTGACCTTTTTCTATGAACTTACTGACCCTTCCACAACTACTTCTGTCTTTTTCCATCAGCACCACAAGCATACAAGGCGGGAGACATAAGAACATTCTTTAGAAGATTGTGGTGAGGGAGAAAAATCTTTAAGCTTTGATGTTTTTGTCCCTTACATAAAATTTTCACAACAGAAATCGGGAAAATGGAATATTTACAAAGAAAACAAAAAAAATCTTCTTTTATGTGTTCGTATAAAATGTGACATAAAAAATACAAACATTTAAAATGAAATCAGTGTTTTTGTGTCTTTTTTTCATAGATTGTTTTAACTGTAGGAATGATATTGTTGAATCAAAATCAAAATGTGAGGTGCGGCATTCAATCTATGTTTTCCTTCCATTGTGAAATCTCCTGTCTCACGCATATGTCAAAAGGGAAAAGAAAAGCCCAAATCGCATGTTTTGCAAAATCCTGGTACTCCTGATGTAGATTATTCCAGTATGATTCATTGTTTTACATTGGACATCTTGCTCCCAGGCATTTTTAGAAAGCAAAGGTGTAACCTTCATATTGATGTTATAACTTTGATGATTTGATTGTGGCTCAATCTCAAGACTCTTCCTTTTGTTTGAAAACATCCTTGTAGCCACAGATCCTGGAGAATGAGTTTGCATAGTATAAATATTTAATATATAAGAAACATTAAATATTAATTTATGTTGAAATTGTAAGACAAGATATATAGTGCACGGCAGCTGTCATTGAAGAAATGACATGGATCAAACTGAACTCAATGCTGTTTATGCCTAAGTATAGAGGCTGAACACTCTTACATCAAGTATGAATCTTTCAAGGAAAGTCTTCTTAAGTATGGCAGGTTATTACATAATCTTTGCGGTCATTATGTAAAAGCATATTTTGCATTTTCCTTTCTCAGAACATCTAGATGAAAAACAAACACTGGTCCAATTTATTTTGCTGTCTACAGGATCAGTTCATGTCTTGAGATGCAATAGTGTTTCAGAGACCTTGGTTTGGGAAATGCTTTTATGCCAGGACGACTCAACTATGGACCCCAATGGTCTCCACTTCCTGGTATTCATGGTCTGTGTAATCCCTTGCCCTTGAGTTCTGGGTAGGACTTGTGACTTATTTCTTACCAACAGAGAACAGCAAAGGTAATGAGATGTCACTTTTATGATTAGTTACATAACATAGTGACTTCTGTCTTCTAGCAAATTCTCCTTTGCTTTTAACAAAGAAAGCTGCCTTGTTGAAGAGGCTCGAATGGCAGTGTATGGAGAGCATGGCCTTGGTCCAAGCTAAGAGGGAGCTAAGTCCTGTCAAAAACCAAGTGCACTTGGAAGCCAAGCTTTTCCCAGCTGAGCCTTTATATAGGACCTCAGCTCTGGCTGATAATAGTGAATCACAGTGTGAGAGATTTGGAAACAGAGGACCCAGGCAAACTGAACCTGAATTCTCAGTCTGCAGTACCATAAGATGATAGATGTGTGTTGTTTTCAATGAAATACCAATGTTCAGAGATCAACCAGAGGAAAATGTCCAGGTGTGCTTTAGACTTTAAAAGGAGCTAGAAATTTTGTTTCCCTTGTACTTAACGTGTCCTTTTTCAAGCAGCTCCCACTGAAACCGCCTTGCTGTATTTTCCAGTGCCTACTTAGGCAGCTTCAGATACAGATAAAGACAACAAAGATTGATGTTTATCAAGAACACACAAGTAAGGGTGCCTGGGTGGCTCAGCTGCTTAAGCGGCCCACTTTGGCACAGGTCATGATCTTGTGGTTTATGAGTTCAAGCCCCTCTTTGGGCTCTGTGCTGATAGCTCAGAACCTGGAGTTTGCTTCTATTTCTGTGTCTCCCTCTCTCTCTCTCTCTCTCTCTCTCTCTCTGCCCTTCCCCCACTTGCACTCTGTGTCTCTCTCTCTCAAAAATAAACATGAAAAAATTTTTTAGAAAAAGAATACACAGGTGCTAGGTATTATGTGCCTTACATTGATGTGTTCATTTCATGCGCACAGCAAGCCCATAAGACAGGTAAACACACTCATCTTCACTGTACACATGTGAAGACTCAGGTACATGAGGTTAAGTAACTGCTAGTTCTCATGCCCATCCTTGTTTGCTCTGTCCTGGGCTACTTCTATGTTTATTTATTTATTTTTAAAGGCTTATTTACTTATTTTGAGAAAAAGAGAGAGAGCGAGAGAGCATGAGAGGGGAAGGGGAAGAAAGAGAGAGAATCCCAAGCAGGTTCTGTGCTGTTAATGCAGAGATAGACGCAGGGCTTGAACCCATGAATTAAGAGATCATGACTTGAGCTGACGTCAGGAACTTACCAACTAAGTCACCCAGTACCCCTGTTTATTTATTTTTGAGAGAGAGAAAGAGAGAGGGAGAGAGAGAGAATGAGCATGAGTGGGAGAGGGGCAGAGAGAAATAGGGACAGAGGCTCCCAAGCAGGCTCCATGCTGATAGCAGAGAGCCCAATGTGAGATCATGACCTGAGCTGAATTCAGACCCTGAACCGACTGAGCCACCCAGTTGCCCCATGATCATATCTTAATGGTAGATGATTCCTAACCTGGCGTACATATCACGGTCCCCTAGTTTTCTCAAAGCCCACTAAGTCAGAATCTACATGGCACAAAGGGTATTTTGAAAAATCTCCCTAGTGAGATTGATTAATCATCCTAAGAGTGTCTTGTCCTACTGATGTAGGAAACGGACTAGCGGTCAACAGTCTGAGGCTGTTTCCATGCCCACACGAATTTCAACCAAACCATCAGCTATAGCTCGCAGTAGAGAACCCAAAGTTCCTCACATACTTCTGAAATTAGGCTACTGTATAAAAAGAATGTGCTAATCTGTTGAGTGATCACAACGATTTTAGCTACTTGCAACATGGATTGATGTCACCATGGGGACTTCTGCTGATCTGGGAGGAACAGGGTTTCTGGAAAGGTCCAGAATGTTCTCTCCCTTCCCTTCACACTCCCTTTGTATATCAGTGGGTACAGAGTAGAGGCTCACACAGGGGACTGGCTGAGGGTGACATTTCTGTTCCTTCCTTTCATCAACCCAGGTCCCAGTGTACACATGGTCTAAACCCCACTTGCTCACATTGCTGCCTTCCAAGCAATTCGGGACAAATGATCAGTGTTTCACTGTCATTCTTGGGAGCCTCTCCCTTGCAACTAGAGTCAATGTTGGGACGCCTGGGTGGCTCAGTCAGTTAAGCATCCATCTTCAGCTCAGGTCATGATCTCATAGTTCATGAGTTCAAGCCCTGTGTGGGGCTCTGTGCAGACAGCTCAAAGCCTAGAGCCTTCTTCAGATTTTGTATTTCCCTCTCTCTGCCCTTCCCCTGCTATCACCCTGTCTCTCTCTCAAAAATAAACATTAAAAATATTTTATAAAAGAATCAGTATTAAAAAGTACAAGTCCATAGCTTGCTCTGGACTCTTGCATGAAAGATAAAGCTACTGACGGATTTTTATTTTCTTCGCTTGACCCCTGGCTGATTATCTCACATTTCATGACTGGATCAAAGAGTTCACAATTATTGACCGAAGTGGGAAGGCTATTTCATTAAAGCAAGGAGCGTACTTTCTTTCAAGGCATTGGTACTCTTTGCCTACCATTATCTTGTACGACATCATAGGAGCACACATGAAACACTTGCCCTAATGATAGTCCATTAAGGCAGAGCATCGCAGAGCAGGCAGGCACCCTCTATACTCACCTGGGCGATCACCAAGGCAACTGGAATATTTGAAATTCTATCCATGTTGGTTATACCCACCATGAGTTCTTGACTTTGAACTTTTTGCAGGACTGTCTGTAGTATCACGACATAATTAGGTTTCTCCCCCAAAGACGTTTCCCTATTTCTCCTAAGCATAAAAACTCTTACTGACTACCAATAATATAAATGAAAATTTTTTACTTTAGAATAAAGTCTCGGGGTGCCTGGGTGGCTTGGTTAAACTTCCGACTTTGGCTCAGGTTATGATCTCAAGGTTTGTGAGTTCAAGCCCCATGTCGGGCTCTATGCTGACAGTTCAGAGCCTGGAACCTGCTTCAGATCCTGGGTCTCCCTCTCTCTCTATCCCTCCCTGGATCACACCTTGTCTCTTTCTTTCTCTCAAAAATAAATAAACATTAAACATTTTTAAATAAAAAATTTAAAAAAGAATAAAATCTCAATCCCTCTCCCTGTCCTTCTCTCTCTCTTGACTTGGAATATAGAGGTAGGGGAGCAGGGGGGCTTTTTTCTTGAGTTCTTCACCCGAAGCACCACCACTGTGTTAGGACACTTAACATGGACATAAAAACTCAAGTAATAATGATAATGATAGACATCACAAGTGACAAAGAGAAGATACTAACAGACCCCCCCCCAATCATACAATGATGTATATTCTGAATTTCTACAGCTCACCTCCTTGATACATAGGGTGTTGATAAATATTAGCAGATTTCCTCTACCTCCTAAGGTGACGAACAGCTCCTTGGGAAAGCTGGCATTTGTGGTTAGGCTGGATAAAAAGTCTGTCTTCCCTTTTGACTCATATAGTTGTCTTTTAAAAGTGATGTTTTGAACAACTTTCTCACCTTATGGTCTGGTTCCTAATTCATCTCTTGATGGGAGAAGAGAAAATTGATGCCGGAGGCTGGTGAGGTCATATCTTGGGGACTTTTGGAGTCTTTTGATGCCCTGAAAGTTCATCTTTCTCACAAGACTGCCTCTGTTATTGGCTCATACCAGCACTCTTATCTTGCTGCACTATGATATAAAATGTGGTTCTATATGATCATAAAATTGGTTTAAATGCAATTATTTCAAGACTAGTTAATGGACATTTATTATTTAACAGTACTGTTAAGGTCATTTGGAGCCAGGAAGGAAAAGCTACCTTCCCTAGTCTCTCTACTTCACTAAGACATTCATTACGGAACATGCCCACTAATGACTTCAGCTTATTTGTTAATTCAGGATTTTTAGTTTTTGATAAAACAGGGATGCAGCTGTTTGGTTACCTTAATTGGTAGCAAAGAGTCTTTTAAAGAGAAAGACTTCACTCTTATCACCGTCCAGTTCCTGAAAGCTTGCAAGCTGCTATTTAGAGGTGTTCCCAGATTTCTCCCCACATGAATTCATCTTGCAAGGTATCTTCCTCAAGGTTATTATCTTGCTCAGGCAGAGACTGCTATTATAGAAAGCTGGGGAGCTTTCTCCTAGTCACTGGTGACCTCTAAGCCGTCTTTACCAATTATTGTTCGATTCCCGTCTGTCGAAAGCCACTGCCGGTAAAATCTATAACAGTTGCTTCTGCGTCTCCTCCCTGTGATCCTTCATCCCACGATAGCAGCTGGACTCATCTTTGAATCGACAGCAGTTCTGTCCTCCCAAGCGTTATGAAGTCACAGATGTTTACAACATCAGCATTCAGACGGCCGCTCTGCCCAGGGCAAGCCTGTTTTCGCAAATGTAGGCTGGGCAGGGGACCAGGGCTTTGTGCAGGAGGGAGGAGGGATGGGGGCATCTAATGAGATCCCATTTTGGGTTTTTGGAGGTGGCAAGGCTCTCAGAGTTTAATTAGGCTGCCTTCACTGTCAGTCTTCATTTTGACACGGTGAAGGAACACTGAAGTCTTTCTACCGCCCACAGCAGTGGGACAGGCTCACCCGGACCTCATCCAGAACACTGTTTGAATAAGGACATGGCCTTGAACATCCTCTCCCCTCACACCCTTCCGCTGAAGAAACAGAGAGATGTGTAGTGCAAAGTCCGTCTGCCTGCAGCCGAGCACCGGGCCCTGGGATGAGGGATGTGGTTTGGGCCCCTCTGCAGCGACCAGCCCCGTGCGGGAAACAGACTAGCCACCAGCTCCTCTCTGGCCCAGGTGATAAGTGCTATTATAGAGGCTTGCCAGGGGCCCGGAGAGCCCAGAGGAAGGCGTTCCATCCGACTGTGTCGCAGGTCATTGAGTGCCTGGTGGAGAAGCTCGTTGGGAGGGATGAGTTAGAATCAGCTAGTGGGAAGGTAGCGCCCGGGAAGGAGAAACTTGACTTCTGCACCCAGCAATGTCACTTATCTGCCCTCACACTAAAGTCTCTCTTTAAAAAAATATGTGGCAGGAAAGCCTCATGCAAGGGCACCCAGAATGGCAGGGCCATCTTCCCCTCTCAAACCTTTCTGACCTTGGACCCCTTCCGCAGGCAAGAAAGCTCGGAGAGGAATCGTTCACTAGTGCTTGTCAACAGCAGCGGGCCCTGGGAGTCTGGTGACGTTTGTTTTTGTATTTGACATGACAGGTGAGAACAAGAGCTCGTTGGAGTCTTCCATCCCGAAAATCATAAGGGATTGCATGCTGGACATTTCTCTGGGTGTACTGGGCTTTCGCACAGGCTGGAAACACGTGAGCCTGCTTGGGCCACTAGCTGTCTACAGCAAGGTCAAGGTCCTTCTCTCAGACATATAGTTTCTCTCTTGTTATAGCTTATTTATTAATTCATTGTTAGTGTATTACCAAGTACCTTTCCAGAGCCATGCGCTACACTAGAAACAACAATACAAAGATGACAAAATCACAATCCCTAAGACCCATAGAGCTGTACAGTTCAGCAGGAGGGACTAACAAGAAAATCAGTGATGACAAGGACAGTGCCATAAATCCTATGACAAAAGAACCTATCAAATGGACATGGATGAGGCTGGCTAGGTGGGAGAAATCAGAGAGGGATTCCTGGAGAAGACCATCCTTGAGCAGAGATTTTGAAGGAGAAAGAGAAATTAGATGCCTAGACATGTGTGTATGGGCGTTAAGTATGGGTGGAAGAGATATGATTAAAACACTCTTTGAACATATCGATTTCACTCTGCCATTTCTTCAAATATTTTGAATATGATTCTCACTATTTAGTACTTAAAAAATAATCCATGGGTGCCTGAGTGGCTCAGTTGGTTGAGCATTGGATTCTTGATATGGGCTCACGATCCCAGGGTCATGGATCGAGCCCCATGTTGGGTTCTGTGCTGAGCATGGAGCCTGCTTGAGATCTTCTTTCTCTCTCCTTCTGCCCCTTTTCCGTGTCTGCTCTCCCTCTGTGTGTGTGTGTGTGTGTGTGTGTGTGTGTGTGTGTGTGTGAAGCCAAGGAGATAGATAGATATCCAAGAAGGATTATATTTATCTTTTCTCTCAGTTTTATTTATTTTATTTTTTTTAAGGATTAAAAAATAGGGGCACCTGGGTGGCTCAGTCAGTTAAGCCTCCACCTTCGGCTCAGGTCAGATCTCACATTTGTAGGTTCAAGCCCCGAGTCAGGCGCTGTGCTGACAGCTAGTTCAGAGCCTGGAGCCTGCTTCAGTTCTGTGTCTCCTTCTTTCTCTGCCCCTCCTTCTCTCATGCTCTGTCTCTCTCTGTATCAAAAATAAATAAAACATCAAAAAAATTTTTTAAGAATTAATAATTAATTTTAATGTTTATTTTTGAGAGAGACAGAGAGACAGAGTGTGAGCAGGGAAGAGGCAGACAAAGAATCCGAAGCAGGCTTCAGTCTCTGTGCTGTCAGTGCTGAGCCTGACGTGGGGATTGAACCCATAGACCATGAGATTATAACCTGAGCCAAAGTTGGTCGCCTAATTGACTGAGCCACCCAGGCCCCCCTCTTCCTCTCAGTTTTAAAGTTAAATACTAAAAGGGTCACCTGGGTGGGCCAGTGAGTTAAGCATCCAACTTCAGCTCAGGTCATGATCTCACAGCTCATGTGTTCAAGCCCTGCATCAGGCTCTGTACTGATAGCTCAGAACCTCGAGCCTGCTTCAGATTCTGTGTCTCCCTCTCTCCTTGCACCTCCCTCACTCACACTCTATCCTTCTCTCTCAAAACATAAATAAACATTAAAATTTTTTAAATTTTTTTAAAATAAAGTTAAATACTAATGAAACTTGGTTTCTTTATGCAATAACTTTTTAGGATAATTTTATGGCTGGAGAAGATACTAGAGAGAGTTTACTCACAGTCCTTCCTGGTGACCAAATTGCCTAAGCAACATCCTGGAGAAAGGAACTTTCAAGGTATTGTCACATATTTTACTGCTAATAAAGTAAAACTATAGAAAGAGTTTGGTAGACTTGAAATTCATCTTTATATCTAAAAGAACATGAAACATGAAGGATTAAGAACATGGACTCTCGAACTCTAGACTGTCTGGTTTCAAATGCTGACACTATGACTTTCTAGAGGTTGAGCTTGAGCAAATTACTTAGCCTCTATTATTCCATCTCATCTCCTCTAAAATAGGGTAATAGCATATCCACTGCATAGGGTAATCTTTGAAGTAGATTTAATACAGTACGTGGTGCCAAGTAAATTCACAATAAATTCTATACACACAATATTCATCTATCATGTACCTGTTGTCTGTCTATCTATCTATCTATCTATCTATCTATCTATCTATCTATCTTCCATAAACTCCACCCCGAAACCCCTCTTAAACAGGCAGCTGGACCACTACAGTTCCTCTCCTTAGATACAGTCACATTTCATAGCTCACATTTGCTCTCATTGAGGTCATGAGAAATCCTCAGAAAAGCATAAAAATAAATTTCATTAAGAAAAAAGAGGTGACTACGTGCATGTTTTCATAACAGTTTATGCTACGAGAAACGAATATCTTTTCGGAGATGTATTGTAAAACTGGGAATGTGAACTCTATAAGAAAATTGCAGAGTAGATGGACAAGAGGGTTCTATTCTGCCCTTTTTGTGTCCCAGTCCATGTCCTTTTCAAGGACTAAGTGACCCAGGATACACATGTCACCAACAAGCTGTATGGCAGCCATGAGATGTATGGGCAGGCTGATGAGGACATAATAATAGTCTTGTCACTCCCTAGTGCCCACATAAAAACTTGCTGACATTCTGGCTGACCTTTATCATACCTGACTTTTTTCTCTCCACTCCCAACACAGATATAAGGATGGATTAATATTTATGTCAACCACACTGCAATTTGATTAGCACTGTGCTGGGATCTGGAAAGGACACAAACGTCTCAGATGAAATAACATAATCACAACATAAGGAAGTGTGTAATCCATTCTTATTGTGTTGGCTTAACAGTTATGCTATGGTCATTGGGGAAAGAGAAATAGGAATGTGAGTTATAATAGCCAGAGGAGAAGTTGGGTATTTAAGATTAAAAAAAAATGAGGGGCACCTGGTGGCTCAGTCAGTTAAGCTTCCAACTCCAGCTCAGGTCATGATCTCATGGTCTGTGGGTTCAAGCCCCGTGTTGGACTCTGTGCTGACAGTTCAGAGCCTGGAGCCTGCTTAGGATTCTGTATCTCCTTCTCTCTCTGCCTCTCCCCCACTCACATGCTGTCTCTCAAAAAAAAAAAAAAAACATTAAAAAAAATAAAAAATTTTTAAATGATTAACAGTTTAAGGAGAGTTAAGAGAAATGATTTAAAGTTGAACAAGGATAAAAGTGTAGACCTCCAAATTGAGCTCTCAGGTGCACACACAGTGTTGTTTGCCCTGGTCCTGGTCAAGGGGGATTACAATATTTATTTCAGTTTTTAGGTGTTGAGGGATTTGACATTGACAATAATGTTTCATCTCTTCTGACCACAGTGAATGACTTGAATGCAGGTGTGAAGCCAAGGAGGAAATGAGAGGGTGAGCAGAAGAAGAGGAGCAAGGTGAGTATGAAGAACACAGCAAGCGAGTCTCACAGTGAAGCCTGGAGTGCAGTGCGTTCTAGTGGGAGAATGGGTGCTATTCACAAATTTCATTTGTAGGCTGGAGCCTCTTCAGAGGGGAATGGAGGAAGCACCTAGGTAGATGGGTTCTTTGGAGAAGTCACCATCCTTTTTTCAGGCTCCATTGTGGGCTGAGGAAAGGTAGGGTGATACAGAGGAAGATGCCGTAAACTTAGTTCTGTTGAATGGAAAGATAACATCATTTAAGACCTATACCAAATGCAGATCATGAATAATGGTCAAGAGAAAAGGGATGGTTGAAGGGACCCTGGGTGGCTCAGTTGGTTGAGCATCAGACTCTTGTTTCAGCTCAGGTCAATGATCTGACCAGAAGTCTTCTCAACCACTCTCAGAACCATTCCTCTTTTTCCCCTCTGCTCTACTACCTCTATTGCTGGCCAACCTTTCATCATCTCACGTGTGGATTATGCCAAAACCTCCCCCCACGTCTCCACCTCCCAATCCTCATCCTCCCAAATCATCACATGAGCCAGTAACAGATTCTTATGCCCATAGTCTTTCAGCTGCTTCCTTGAAACGAGTCTGTAAAGGTTTTCTACTGCCTACCAGATTAAGTTCAAGGTCATTTCATCATTCCAAGACTTAATGTTCCAGGCTTCCCTAAACATACAAACCTGGATAACTTCTATTCCTAAACATAAACTCTTACCCCTAGACAGCCTGATTTTCTTACTAATGTTTTATGCATGCTAACATCAGGATCTTTGCTGTTTCCCCCAACTGCCTTCTTTTGTATCCCTTCTATCTTTCCAAACCCTTCTTATCCTTCGAAGCTCAAGCCCAAGCTCATTTCCACGAAGACTTCTTTTAGCCATTAGGGCTCTTTAATTTGTTTTGGATTTCATAGGCAATTTCCTCAATTCAATTTTAAGATGCTTGGAGTCAAGAATCCGGCCTTGGAATTGTGTATCAGAACCTGCTCTTTACATTAGATTGACTGATTGTTACTCTTAAGCCTCTGGACTGATCGCTATATCAGAGAGGTAATCCTGGGTATTAAGATATCCAAAGAAGTCCTACAAGAATGATTTAAGGTACTTAAATTTAAGTACTTTCAAATTAAGTATTATCTTGTTACCCCAGAAGGAAACTAGAAGTCCTATACACTTTAACTCCATCATAAGCAACTATTTCTTAACGGAAACACAAGAATTGCAAAATGTGACATTTGCTGTGGGTGCCAAGTGTTGGGAGGTGGGGATGGAGATGCCACCCAGTGGAGTCAGACAAACAGGGTTTGCTGCAACCGTCCCCTACCCTCTGTCACTAGAGAAATGAAGGATGGACCTTGTTCCATATTGCCAGGACGAAAAGAATGAATCACGGTTCCTGTCCTCTGGGCTCACTTGAATTCCACAGGGGTGAGAGAGGGGTGCACATAAAACTAGAACACAACCAGTGTGTTAGGTGGAATAGGTACATGGAAAGATAAACTATAGAACATTCCAAGGTCTTGATTTGGGATACTAACACAAAATTGAAAGTCAGGAGGAAAAGAAGCCATTGTGAGGGACAAAGATGCAAAATTTGAGCCCATTTGAGGTTTAGCTGTTGAAGTAGAAAGGAAGGTAGATCAGCTGCGAGGGGCCTTGGTGGGAATGTAATTGGGTGCGTTGGGGGCACAGAGGTAACAGCCACTGGAGCACTCGGAGAAGTCGCCCAGAGGTTCTGAGTGCGTTTTCCTACATGGTAATTTTTTTTTCATTGTTGAACTGACGCTGATAATAGTTGATTTCCATTGCATATAAAGTTCTGAGAATTATTCTTAGAGCTTGAAAGTGCTTTATTTCTCTTGTACTGATTGATCAAAGGAGCAGGCTTTCATCAGTCTGCTGAACAGTTCCAGGGCTGCTTTGATGGGGGGGGGGGGAAGGCAGGAGGTGGCTTCCCCCTCCACACACACACACGGGAGGGAGGTACCCAGGCTGAAAGGAGATGGTGCCCTTCCCGACCGTGACCCCGCTGAGGGGGGACCCCCGCTGCAGTGGTACTTACCCAGCTGTCTTTCAAACCTCCAAACTGTGAAACAGAGCCTCCTGGAACCTAATTAAGAAAGTTGAAATCAACTCCTATCAGCACCATAATGGTTAGCTTAAGCACGTTAATGCCTTGGTCTATTTATAGTGGAGTGCTTTTGTTTAAAATGCTTTCATATAAAATGCTTCATATTTATATTTACATGTGCTCTAGTTAGATAGAGCTGCCCTTGCTGTGAGCCTTTTCTGTATATTCCCATCCATGTTAGATGCTTTACACACACAGGTCTGGCCCTGTAGGAGTGAACTTGGGCAGCCGCACAAGACCCCTAGGCTCGGAGAGACCCAACTTGCCTTAATGATCTGCTGCCACCACCTTGAAATTCTGGGTAACGTCTGAACGAGCCGCCGTGAGTTTTCATTTTGCTCTGGGCCTTGCATATTATATACTGGACCGGGTAGCCACGCTATTTCCTGTAACCCTGACAACTACTCTACATGACGGCATATTCAATACCATTTCATAGGTCAGGAGACCGGGGAACCCAGAGGAAATTGCCAGTGCATGCGGTCCTTCCACTGGGATCGGGGTGACTCCCAAGCCTTCGTACTCAGCCTGTGCTTCCAGATGGGTACTCATCTGAGTGCTCCGGGAGCCTGCCTCCATCACATTCACCTGCAGAACTTGGGTGCGTTCAGGTCTCTCATAAGCAGGTTCTGTGATGGAACCTGGGAATATGCATTTTAGTTCACTACCAGGGGATCCTTGTATACACTCAAGTCTAAGAGCAAAAGCTCAGGGCGCCTGGGTGGCTCAGGCGGTGAAGCACCTGACTCTTGATTCCAGTTGGGGTCATGACATCACGGTTCATGAGTTCACACCCTACATCAGGCTCCACACTGACAGTGCAGAACCTGCTTCAGATTCTCTCTCTCTCACTCACTCTCTCTCTCTCTGCCTCTCCTCCACTGGTGCACGTGAGGGAGTGCGCTCTCTTTATCTCTCCCTCTCTCTTAAAAATAAGTAAACATTAAAAAAGGTTTAAAAAAAAATGAAAGCTCTACATCAGTGATTGTCAATTCTTTCTGGCTCTGCCTGTGTAAGAAACACATTTCAGGGCACCCAGGTGGGTCAGTCAGTTACGCGTCCAACCTCGGCTCAAGTCATGATCTCGCAGCCTGTGAGTTCAAGCCCCACGTCGGGCTCTGTGCTGAAAGCTCAGAGCCTGGAGCTTGCTTCGGATTCTGTGTCTCCCTCTCTCTCTGCCCCTCCCCTGCTCACACTCTGTCTCTCTTCCTCGAAATAAAAATTAAAAAATTTTTTAATAAAAGAAGAAATATATTTCATAGCAAGTATCTAAAGTATCATAAAAATAGTATCTACCTTGCTAGGTGAGGCCCTGGTGACTATTTCATTCTGTTCCAATTTATCTTTTAATGCCCATTGTGATTCATGGTATGGATCACAACTTGTAATTTGTAAAACACAGGGTCTAGAGGAAGAAGGAATATTAACTAAGGCTTGAGTCTAACACTGTAAAAAACTGAAGTAGGAAAAGATCTACTCTTCCATTTCGGATTGCTTAAATTAGAGGTTTTAAACCTTTCTTTACGCAACTCTTGAAAATCTGATAAAAACAAAGGCCCCGTTTTACAGGAAAATTCATGTATATGCATAGCTTCTCATAGCTTCTCAGGGAGCCTCTGGATCTCCATCTCCCTCACAGCTCAGATAAACAGTCTTTAACAGTAGCTCTGTGCAGAAGCAAGAGTCAAGGGTGAACACCTTCCATCATTACATCATCAGGGCGGAGATTGACGTTCCAGCAATTTATTTCCTGTTAGTCTTTAAAAAAATTTTTTTTATTATTGAGACAAAGAGAAACAGAGTATGAGTGGGGGAAAGGCAGAGAGAGAGGGAGACACAGAATAGGAAGCGGGCTCCAGGCTCTGAGCTGTCAGCACAGAGCCCGAGGTGGGGCTCAACCCATGAACTGTGAGCTCATGACCTGAGCCGAACACTAACCCGACTGAGCCACCCAGGCGCCTTTCCTTTTAGTCTTAAAGTCATAAAGATTGATACCCAGTGGCTGTTCTTTATTTTCTAGAGATCTGATACCACAGGAATGCAGTCATTAGAGAAAAAAAATGTTGCCAGGGAATAAGGGTTGCTGACTGGAAACCGTTTTTTGAGGAGGCAGTGATCATTATCATAGTGGTAAAGGGCACCAAAAATATCAAAAACAAAAACTAAAAAAAACAAAGCCCACTGGCTCCGGGTCAGGAACTGGGACATGGAAACCAGACCTGGGACAAGACCTGGGATCTAGCATTTTTCTTGGGGGTTCTTAACAGACTAAGCACAACCACGGTGCACCTCGGGGGTCTCTGAGATAGCCTGGGGTTGGTGGGAGACCTTGGAGCTGTTTGGGCAAGAGTAGAATATTTTGCTTTCTTTTTTTTTTTTAATGTTTCTTTATTTATTTTGAGAAAGAATGCAAGCGAGAGAGGGGCAGAGAGAGAGGGAGGGAAAGAATCCCAAGTGGGCTCCACGGTGTCAGCCCAGAGCCTGCCTTAGGGATCGATCCCATGAACATGAGATCATGACCTGAGCCAAAATAAAATCAAGAGCCTGACGCTTAACTCACTGAGCCACCCAGGCGCCCCTATTTCGCTTTCTGCACAAGAAAGCTGTGCCTGTTCCCGATGATTAAGGATGCCCCTTGGGACTTGAAATGGAGAAAAAGGCTGGAAAGATACTGTCTCTAAAACTCCAACACTAGCTGCAGACCCCACGATGTAGAGTTAGGCTGTCGATGTTAAGAAGAGTTTTTGGGGTGGGCACAGGAAGCAATGATGGAAGGAAAGCTTGAGAAAAGTGTTTTCACGTAGTGCTGCTCAAAGTGTGGTCCTTTGGCATACCTCTACTGACCCCCAAATTGTTTTTTGTCCTTTGGGGATGAGCTAAGTATCAACTGACTGTATACAGGAACATACAGAATTTGACACAGTAATTTTATGTCTGTGAAATCTAATAATTCATTTAAACTTTTGTTTCGTATGCCTACAGTTAAAATTTTTAATTTTTCAATAAATTCATTTTTACAGTATTTTATAAAAATGTCAGTTTTTGACAGATCTGAAATTTTGGGGAAGAAAACCTGACAATATACACATGTTAGGAAGCCTAGGAGGGTAATTCAAAGGCCAGAACTAAGGCCCCTCCCTCGGAACTGGGTCACACATTAATGAATATGATTTTCAGTGACATATTGGTTGCCATATGAGAGGGCTGAGGGGAATGATCCGTGCTATATTTTCTCATAACATCACAGAGGCTTTGTATTTTTACTGTAAATAGGAGGGATCACTCTCATGCCTGTATTCAAATAAATATATTTACTTATATTTGTATTTCACAAGGACTTTGAACATGTTTTATAAGCATCTATGAGGAAATGAAAATGACAGTCTCCATTTAATAGGCAAAGAAACAGGCATGGAGAATAAGCATAACCAAGACCTGTTGAAACCAGGAATCGGCCCCAGGGTTCCAGTCACCCCCTCTACGCGGTAGGGGTTAATGTCCAGATCCCACATCCTCCCCAGAGAAGATTCGGGGTGGGGGGAGTTTGTGTTCATTTACTGTTTATTGGTTAAAGCTCTTGCTATCAAATAAGTGGTCTATAAAATTAACAGGCAGCAAAGCAAACCTATTTCTTCAGTAATGCATGAAAGTCTCTCACCGAAATGAGTTTCTACATGTTGGACTGCAAAATATGTTTTCAGTACAGAGAGTTATGTTTTTGGGACACCTGGGTGGCTCAGTAGGTTAAGCGTCCGACTTCAGCACAGGTCAAGATCTCAGAGTTTGGGAGTTCGAGCCCCCACATGGGACTCTGTGCTGACAGTGCAGAGCCTGTTTAGGATAATTGCTCTCTCCCTCCCTCTCGGTCCCTCTCCCGCTTGCATTTTCTCTATCTCTCTCTCTCCCTCTCTCTTACCCTCAAAATAAATAAATAAACTTTAAAAACCCCCAAATAGTTGTGGCATTATTTTGGGAAAGAATGTCCAAAAACACACAATAGTACATTTCAACGATAAATTAAAACTGTATTCCGCACTCAGGGAAATAGAAAGTTTTGTGACTTTTCTTTTTTTGGGTCTGTAGGCCCGTGGGAGTGAGGGCTGCTAGAATTCAGAGCAGCCCCAAGGCAAGGAGAATTGAACAGTCCCTTTGGGAGAAAACTATTAAGGAACTGGAAAGAGCAAGCCACAGTTCCCAGCATTTTTTCAAGAGGCTCCTGGTTCTATTCAGGGACAGATAGCTTTCATATAAAAGCACACATAGCTAAGTCCTTAAATAATTTTACACGTGAACGATGCTTTTGGATTGCTTAAAACCTTGCTGCCATCAAGCAGACCTGCTTGTCATCTCCTGTGCACGGAGGGCTCATTCTTGCCTCCGAGCTTTTGGGATTACATTCTCTTCAGAGAATGCCCCATTCCCTCCTCTTCACTTACGTTGGTCCTTTTGTCTTTGAAAATGCAGCCTTTCTGCTCCCCAGAAAGCCTTTTTTTTTCCCCAAATGAACCCCACGTAACTCTGACCCACTTGGTTATTTCCTCAAGATTCCAATGGGTGCATTCTATACTATAGTTGCATTTTTCTTTACAGGTGCTGTTAACTTTGTGGGGTGTGTGTGTGGGGGGGTGTCTGGATCCTGAAGGTGAAGTGGTGAGATGTGGACCTGGTCTAACTGAATCAGTGGTGAACTCTTTCACAACAGGATAGATCCTTCTGTGGGTCTCGGGTGTGGTGGAGTCTGGCCTACTCCTCAACTGTGTGTGACTTCGGGCAACTCCCAAGGGATTGCTGTGGAATTCAACACAATGACGAGTAAGATCTGCAGGGTTCTCAGTAGGGGTTGAATAGTAGGAGCCTCCTAGTGTGTACGTGTGCGTTGTGACCCTAGTACAAGGCTTAGTGTGTGAGCTCTCCTTCCTGATTGCTGGTTGTTTTTATTGCTATTGCAGTTGTGGTTACTTGATAGAAATGGCCCACATTTACTCTTCCAAGTTGGATAGATGGTCATTAAAACTGACACTGGCATTTAGGACGCACCTTGTCTTTTTCACTAATTACTTACCTTCCTGGGGCAGGTGGTTATGAGGTCAGTGAGTCTTGCGTGGACTGAGGTCATTGCCGCCTCTCCCAGGGTTTCTGGACCACAGGCACTAGTGAGAAGAAGGAAGAGAAGGAGGAGGAAGAGGGTGACAATATCAAAGATGAGACAAAGAAGGAGGAGAAGAAACAAAAAATAACGTGATCAAGAGACAATTATGATGCTTAGAACTATTTCATGCATTTTCTGTGTATTAATTCACTTACTCCTCAGAACAACTGTGCGAGAGGGACCAGCTACACTAACTGTGGGCCCAGGGCAAGACCCCCTGTTGGACAATTATACGTAATTATAGGGTGTGGATGGTGAGAGCAGAGCACGGAACCAGGCACAGGGCCCGGGGAGTGCAGCACACCCCCGTACAACATCAGTGTCCTTCCTCCAGGAAGGGCGCTGCTATTCCTGTTTTGGGGCAATTTCTTTTCTTTTTGTCCAGTTGACAAAGAAGACTGGAAGGTTCTTAAATCTTCTGAAGGTTGGCCCACCCTGTCCACCATTTCCTCAAGGCACCAACTCAGGCATTTTCTCAAACTTCCGCAGAGTTCAACACCTAAGCAAGTCTAGGAGGATTTCTGCGTGGTGCGGTGTCTATCTTTAAGTGTGCACTGAGTACATGGTGTCATTTCTCTTTTTCTTTTTTTTTTAAATTGATTGGTTTATTTTGAGAAAGAGAGGAGAGAGACCATGGAAGGGGCAGAGAGAGAGGGAGAGAGAGAGAATCCCAAGCAGGCTCTGCAGGGCGGAGCCCGATGTGGGGCTTGAACTCAGGAACCGGGAGGTCACCCGAAGGAGCCAATGTGCAAGCTTAATCGACTGAGCCACCCAGGTGCTCCACACGGTCTCATTCCTAACATGATAGTTGCCTAAGCAATCTGACCCCCTCCCACTCCAAGAAAAACTCAATGCCTTCAACACCATAATTAGCCGTGAATTCCCTCCCAACCACCATCTGGGCAGCTTTGTGCCATTTCTGCCTATCGGCGTCCTCCCCTCCCCTATTACCCATCCCTCACATACACACACACACACACACACACACACACACACACACACACAGCCTCCAGGCTCGAAGTCGTATCTTTCATTATTCCTTATCTAATTCTAGTTGGCCCTTGGTTCTAATTCTAAACTGATTTCATCCATATAAAAACGTCAAACAAGCTACATTGTGTCGTTTGGCCTGGATCCTGCCTCTAGGGCCAGACCTGATTGTGTTTCACATTTATAGCAAATCAATTCACAACAGTGATTCACAGAGTTTTCTGTCCCGATCGCTCACCTCCACGTCTCAGGAGCACTTACGTTCTCATAGTCGGAGGGCTGACTGGTGTTCAGGAAGGGTGAGATGGAACAGGGAAAAGAGATGGGCACATGGAAACCAGTGACCCTGGTGCCCATGTCCAGGTTGTACACGCGGGAGACCCACAAATGGAAGAAAGGGGGCTGGGGTTCAGGCACGGGGGACCCAGGTTCCCAGATGAGTTTGTCACAAAACCTATTCCGCGAGGCAATCATTTCTCCATTTGAGACTCGGTTTCTTCTTTGGGGAATGAACTAAGAATATCAGTCTGCTTTCCAGGCTCTTAATGTGGATTACAAGAGAAAAATGTAAACAAACGGCTTTAGAAATGACACATAAGCATTGTCCCCTTTTAGTTGAATTTATTTTTGTTTTATGTTTCTTGGGGTATACTTGGCATATAACATGTGAGTTTCACATATATAATGTAATCATTTGCTTTTGCATCTGTTGGGAAAGGACCTCCACAATAATTCTAGTGAACATTCATCATACATGGTTACAAACTTTTCTCTTCTGATGATGAGAACACTTAACTTCTTCCAAATATGCAGTACAGTGTTACTAACCACAGTCACCATGCTGTACAGGACATCCCCATGACTTATCTATTTTAGAACTAGAAGTTTGTACCTTTCGGCTCCACCCACCTTGCTCCCTGACCCCCACCTCCTGCACTTGGCAACCCCCAATCTGTTCTCTGTATTTGTGAGTCTGGTTTTGGTTGTTTGGTTCTTGCTTTTCAATGTTTTGTTTTGTTGTTGTTCTGTTTAGTTTTGTTTTAGATTCCACACGTAAAAAAGATCATACACCATTTGTCTTTCTTTAAAATTTTTTTTAATGTTTATTTATTTTTGAGAGAGAGACAGAATATAAACAGGGGAAGGGCAGAGAGAGAGCAGGACACAGAATCTGAAACAGGCTCCAGGCTCTGACCTTTCAGCACAGAGCTCGATGTGGGGCTCAAACTCACAAACCAGGAGATCATGACCTGAGCTGAAGTTGGACCCTTAACCAACTGAGCCACCCGGGGGCCGCCAGTATTTGTCTTACTTGTCTGGCTTATTTCACTTAACATAATGCCATCAAGTTTCATCCATGTTGCATGAATGTCAGGGTTTCTTTCTTTTTTTATGTCTGAATAATAATCCTGCATGTATGTGTGTATTTTTTCCCTTTATTCATTCATCTGCCGGTGAACATCAGTTATTTCAGTGTCTTGGCTATTATAAACAATGCTGCAATGAAATGAGGTGTATACTTCTTTTTGAGTTAGTGTTTTCATTTTCTTCAGATAAAGTGGAATTGCTGAATCATATGGCTGTTCTATTTTTAATTTTTTTCAGGGACCTCAATAGTGTTTTCCATAGTGGTTGCACCAATTTACCTTCCCACCAACAGTGCATGAGTGTTCTCTTTCTTCCACATCCTTGCCAAGAATTGTTATTTCTTGTCTTTTTAATAATAGCTTTTCTAACAGGTGTGGGGTGATATCTCACTGTGGTTTTGATTTGGATTTCTCTGATGATTCATGATATTGAGTACATTGTCACATACCTGTCGGCCATCTCTAAACCCTGGCTCTTAATGAAGATGGTGATAAGTGTTGATGCTCCTCTGAAAGCTTTTTCTCCACCTACGTTTGCCTCTAGTACCCTTTGGACATTTAACAATTAACACTGTATTTTGTTCCTTAACTTCTCATGTCATTCTATCGACATTGCACGTTCCTTAACTGCACGAGTCACATGACCACGTGTGTAAGTGATTATTGAACAATGAAAACTTCTGTTAAAATAGTCACTTTTAAAAGTCTTATGTGTATTCCAGAGAGCCTGTCATGTTTCAATGCTTTAAATGTCTCTTTAAAGCATGACCTAGGGGTGCCTAGGTGGCTCAGTCGGTTAGGCACCTGATTTTGGCTTAGGTCATGATCTCTCTGTTCTGGAGTTCGAGCCTTGCAGGCTCTGTGCTGACAGCTCAGAGCCTGGAGCCTGCTTCAGATTCTGTGTCTCCTTCTCTCTCTCTGCCCCTCCCCTGCTTGCACTCTGTCTCTCTTGCTCTCAAAAATAAACATCAAAAATTTTAAAAAATAATAATGAATGATCCAACTTGATGAAAGCAAAAAAATATTGTTGCAATTACTATATATTTTTTTAAATGTTTGCTTATGTATTTAGGGAGAGAGAGAGAGAACTCAAGCACCCATGTGCAAGCAGGGGAGAGGCCGAGAAAGAGGAAGAGATTCCCAAGCAGGCTCCACATTGTCAGCACAGAGCTCTATGTGGGGCTCGGTCTCACAAACTATGAGATCACGACCTGAGCCAAAATCAAGAGTTGGACACTTAACCGACTGAGCCACCCAGGTGCCCTGCCATGATTACATTTCTAATGTGTGATCAAATGTGGGATTAACCAATTTGTTCATTTATACTAGTTATCAAAGATGATTTGGAGTGGGTTTTTGTTAAAAATAAACCCTCAAAAGACAAAGACTTACCATGACTGAGAAGACAAAACTTGTGTCACAGGCTCCAGAGACAGTTACAAAAGAGGAGCTTCTTGGGACTTGGGAGTGCAAACTGGTGTGGGCGCTCTGGAAAACAGCTTGGAAGTTCTTCAGAAAATCAAAAATAGAAATACACTACAACCCAGCAATTGCACTACTGGATATTTATCCAAAGGATACAGGAGTGCTGTTTTGAAGGGGCACATGCACCCCAATGTTGATAGCAGCACTACCAACAGTAGCCAAAGCATGGAAAGAGCCCAAATGTCCATCGACGGATGAATGGATAAAGAAGATGTGCTCTATAGATACAATGGAGTATTGCTCAACAATCACAAAGAATGAAACCTTGCCATTTGCAACACTGTGGATGGAACTAAAGTGTATTATGCAAACACTATACTTTCAGGGATCATTTCTATAGTTTGTTAAAGTGTATTATGCTAAGCGAATTAGCCAGAGAAAGACAAATATTACATGACTTCACTCATGTGTGGAATTTAAGACGCAAAACAGATGAACCTAAGAGAAGGGAAGCAAAAATAATATAAAAACAGAGAGGGAGACAAACCATAAGAGATTTAAATACAGAGAACAAATTGAGGGTTGTTGGAGGGGCGATGGGTGGGATGACGGGCTAAATGGGTGAGGGGCATCAAGAAGGGCATTTGCTGGGATAAGCACTGGGTGATGAATCACCAAATTCTACTCCTGAAGTCATTATTACACCATATGTTACCTAAGTTGGGCTTACATTTTTAAAAATGCTAAAAACCAATAACAACAAAACAAAAATGGTGCTCACAAGGTGTAGCATCAGTGTATCCTTTCCCAGTGATCACTTTAGATGAACAGCCCAACTTCTCTATATAAGTTCTGCTGTATTTGTGTAAAAATTCATTGCAATAGGTTAGTGCCAAACCTTGTGCCTGGCTCCTCTCAGACTAGCAGTAAGCACATAGTAGGTGCTCAAAAATATGCAATTGATTTATGGCTCAGTATTAATGTGGGATTAAGGTTTTTTGGTGGGGTTTTTTTTTTTTTGGTTGTTCTTTTGAGGTAGAATTAAGGTTTGATCTGACACAAGCAGATAGCAAAGAATAGTTAAAAATATTACAAAGGAAATACATTTTTTTCACATATAAGTAAACCTGGATTCTGGCCATCGTCATCTGAGATGCATATTCCACGATCTTAGTACTTTTTTAAAAGAGGAGTTTATAGTGGGGAAAACGTTCATATGGGAGCCTTGTCAATTGAGCAATGTAAGCAATGGATGGCAAATGCCCAAGGGTGACTCTGGAGAACCAGTTTGGAAAGATTAGGGATATGTAAGCCGGGCTCTTCACTTACGAGCGGCAGTGTACAAAGGTTGTCTGAAAGAAACTAGAGGCCTGAAAACCCATGTTCAAATTCAGAGAAATGACAAAATCTAGGATTCATTCCTTAAATTAATGTTGAGTAACTCCCGCACCCCAGGCACTATAGATGGCCCTGGAGACAGAGCCCTGGGAAGACCACCCACGGGGCCTCCCTGGGAATCATTGTTAGGAGAACTCTGAAGGAGACGGTATATACCACCAAAGTGAGCAACAGGGGCTTACGTTTTATGGAGCAGACGGGGAAGAGATTTCCACAACTTCTCCTTTATGTGGAAAAAAAAAGTACTGCTAAAATGGTCACAAATAAAGATTCATCTTTATGATGCACTTCTTGCTGAACTACCAAAACATTGGCAGTTTATCTGGGGTTAATGGAAATCGGAAGAAAAGTACCAGTGACTGAAGGTAAAGTCGTTCCTAATGATGAAATGCCGGGAGTATGCTGGTGTCGATACAATAAACCTCGGATAATGTTACAGAACATTAGAAGTTCCAACACAAGTCACCCGGTCAGGAAGGCATCTTTATTATGGTTTGAAAGGACCCAACCTACTGGTGGGACCAGTTGAAGCTGCTTATATAAAAGCTTATTGGAGAAAGGCCAAAATATTAAGAGAGAGAAAGCAATTACCTGTGGGTTGGAGTGATGATCTAGCTACTGCAATTCATTACTTAAGAAAATTAAATCTAGGTACTTATGTTTGTTAAAAAGAGAAAAATACCCAAGGCATAACACGAAATATTATTTGTATTATAGGAGCCTCTGGTTTTGAAACGTCTAGACACCAAAAGTGCTTATCAAAATGTAAACTTCGTGTGGGTGGGGATTTCTGTCTATTTTGTCTACTGCTCTTTCTGAAGAGCTAAGAATAGTGCCAGGCTTTAGCAGGGCTCAATATTTTTAAATGAATGAATGAGTGAAAAGCAAAGTAATAACCGGTGTCAGTATTTATGTAGGAAAGGAAGCAAATCCTCAACATGTAAATCATGTCGGATTTAACATAAAAAAAAACTCAAAGCGATTGAATCGGTTACATTTATGAAAAGAAACTATAAAACTTACATTTTTGTGCTAACATAAGAAGTATAAAAATTAAGAGGCCAGTTCACTCAGGACGTCCTCTGTGAAATCAGGTCATCAAATTACAAAGCTGTTCAAAAGGGTGTTGAATTACATTGTTCAATTTGTAGTTGCAAATTGGGTGGTTTCCATAAGACTTCCAAAGGACTGTTTTGCTTTCCATGCGACATTACACACCTGCGGTTTGGAAGCACGACCACGTGGGTGTACCCACACCCATACGAGCCTATACGGAGCCAGTGTCCTTCCACTTGAACATGATACCATTAACGCTGATTTTTATCTGCATTTTTTCAATGTTGCCAAAGACCAGTGGGTAACTCACCACCAGTCGTCACTTCCACGTGTCTTGTCCTTTGTTTCGTTGTCCCAATTTGCACTGCCAGGTGATGCTGTAATTCTCAGTCTGCTCAAAGACTCTTGCTTCGGAAGAGGCACCTGATTCCTGTTGATTCCTCCCAGGACCCACATACCAGCTCTATTGTCTTTGGGCCCCCATCATTAGGTTGTTCTACTTTTCATTTTTTCACCAATCTTTGAAGGGCTTTCTCCTGACCAAGTGAGTCCTTGCTGTCACGGCACCTTGGCCAATGTAGACACTCATTTTAGAAAACTGTTCTATTGAGGGGCACCTGGGTAGCTCAATCGGTTAAGCGTCCAGCTCTTGACTTCAGCTCAGGTCACGGTTTGTGAGTTCAAGCCCCACATCGGGCTCTCTGCAGAGCCTCTGGCCCCCTCGCTCTCTGCCTCTCCCCTGCTTGCACTTTCTCAAAAATTAATAATAAAACACTTAAAAATGACTTATTGGAATAGCAATGATCAGCAACTCTTATGTATGGATAAAAATGAATGAATTACAGTAAAATCACAGAGTAATAAAATTAGCAGTACTGGGTTCAGCTACTACTCCACAGCAGAGAGAACAGAGTCATTTTACTAGTCAGTCAATAACATTTATTAGGAAGATATTTTATACACTGTGTGAACTCTTATCTACTCCAATAGCCCCTAAGTGCAAACTTTAGTGATTCTCCTGTACTATTTTGTCAATTTCTACATAATGCTTCTTAGAAATCAAGAGAATATGGAAATGCAGGAGCTTTACACGGAACAAGTCAATAAACATCATTTAGGAGTTTGGGTATCTACTAATTGCCAGGCTCTGTGCTGGTCCCTGGACAAAAAGAGTTAAGTAGGATATATTCCTGAGTCGCAGGAATAAGAGGCACAACGTAGGGAATATAGTCAGTGATATGGTAAAGTGTTGTATGGTGACAGATGGTAGCTACCCTTGTGAGCATAGCGTAGTGTAAGGAGAAGTTGAATCATTATGTTGTACACCTGAAATTAACATACTAGCGTGTGTCAACTGTACTCAAAAATCAGTTTTTAAAAAGACATATTCCCAGGGCGCCTAGGCGGCTCAGTCGGTTAAGCGTCCGACTTTGGCTCAGGTCATGATCTCACAGTCCATGAGTTCGAGCTCCGCATCGGGCTCTGTGCTGACAGCCCAGAGCCTGGAGCCTGCTTCGGATTCTGTGTCTCCTTCTCTCTCTGCCCCTTTCCTGCTTGCACTCTTTCTCTCTCTCTCTCAAAAATAAATAAACATTAAAAAAAAAAAGACATATTCCCTTCGGTGACTCAACTCACAGCTGGGTGGGGGGCCAGCCAGGTACACAGTGCCCAGGGAACAACAGAAGAAAGATGACCAGGGTACTGAGGTAGTGCCAAGTGATTAATTAACTCTGTGGGTGTGGAGAGGGGCAGGGATGTCATGGAAGCCTTCCAAGAGAAGGCTCTTAAAGGCCAACTCTGAGTCCATCAGGAAGAAGAGAGGGAGGACGTTCCCAGAGGAGAGAGCAGATGATAGAGAGGTGCAGAGGAGTTAAGCAGTCTGGTGTGTTCTGGGAATTCCAAGCAGTGCCCTATGGCCAAGACCGCCGTGCTTGGGGGAATGCAGAGAGGTTACACATTACGTAGACAGAGATTATGTCTGTGAAGTGTGGAGTCGTCCAACCTAAACTCCCCATGAGCTGGATGGGGCTGATCCCCGACAGCTGTGAAGACAAAGGTAGTCTGCATAATCATAGGACTCTTCTGTCTTTCTATGACCACAGATACAATGTAAAAAGCAACAGCCTTACATATTTGTTTTTTAAATGTGTATTTTTGAGAGAGAGAGTGCAAGCAGGGGAGGGGCAGAGAGAAGGGGACAGAAGATCTGAAGCTGGCTCTGTACTGACAGCAGAGAACCTGACATGGGGCTCAAACTCATGTACCCTGAGATCATGACCTAAGCCAAAGTCAGACGCTTAACCAACAGAGCCACCCAGGTGCCCCATATAGTGTTTAAAATAAAATACATTTTTTCCCTTGAGGTTCATTTCCATTTCAGGGATTCTACATTTTATGTGGTGACTTTGATGTGCAATAAAAATTTACCTGATAACCATTCGAGGGCAGTTAGGATCCAGTTTATTGTTTTGAAAAGAACAGATTGTTCTTTCTCTGATGCACAGTAACTATGTTTCTCTTTAGCTGGAAGAACTCTATGTTACCTTTACAGAACTGCCCACCTTGTAGGTCTCTCTGTGGGTTAGAGGAAAGATTGTAGATAACCTTGTATCCTAGTGACACAAAGTATGCCTTTAATTGTAAATAGCTGTTGACCAGCCAAGTCTACCAGACTTAGAGCACATGATATAAGAAATGTACAGTTTTAGGACGCCTCTGTAGCTCAGTTAAGCATCAGTCTTCTGCTCAGGTCATGATCTCATGGTTCATGGGTTTGAACCCTGTGTTGGGCTCTGCTGACAGCTCAGAGCCTGGAGCCTGCTTCAGATTGTGTCTCCCTTTCTCTGTGTTCCTTCCCTGCTTGCTCTCTCTCTCAAATAAATGTTAAAAATTTTTTTAAAAAAGAAATGCACAGTTTTGCGAGTTGATTATGAACTCTGCTAAATCTGTCACATTTGATAAATTCTTTGTTTACAAATGACTGCAATCTGTTAACGCTCATTTGTACAAATTCACCATATTTTTCATTTAACTCTGTTAAAAGGATAGTATAATGCTAACTGCTGGTAACTGTTAGGTGAAGAGTATTTCCTTTGAATACTACAGTGTTTGGCATGTGGTAGTGTTTAATATAATGTTCGTTGAGTCAAAGAGGGAATTATTAGCAGCTTCTAATCAAGGCCTTTGATTCTTCAGCAACTAAATCTCTTTATTTTCAAGTTTTACTTTATAGACAAGTGCTGTCCGGTAGAGATATGATTTACATCACATATGTAATTTTATATTTTTCTGTATTCATATTTGGAAAAGTAAAAAGAAATAGTTGAAATTAATCTTGATATATTTTATTTAACCCAACATGTCAAAATGTTAGCATTTCAGTATGTAATCAATACCGTATTTATTAAAGCGATAGCTTACACTCTTTCTTCCCTAAGTCTTTAAAAATCTGGTGTACATTTTATACTTATAGCACATTTCAATTCAGATGATAAGTTTTCATCAGAAATACCTGAACTGCCAGTTGTTTAAGCGCTGACTTCAGCTCGGGTTATGATCTCATGGTTTGTGGGCTTGAGCCCCACATCAGGCTCTCTGCTGTCAGTGCAGAGCCTGTTTGGGATCTTCTGTTCCCCCCTCTCTTTGCCCGTCCCCTGCTTGCACTCTCCGTCTCTCAAAAATAAATAAACATTTTAAAAAAGGAAATACTTGAGCTGCATTTGGATTTCAGAATATTTAGTTGAAACGGTAGGTTCATATATCCAAGTTTTTTTCTAACAAAAATTCCCCAATAACTGAATCAAATATCAATTTCCAAAATCATTTAAAATTAATTAAAAATGAAGTCAAATAATAAATTCAGTTCCCTAGTCACATTAGTAATATGGCAAGAGCTCAACAGCCACATGTAGCTAGTACCTACTATACAGGACAGTCTAGTTCTAGAAAATTCCACTCCGTAGGGCCGCTGATGGACAATGCTCTTTTAGCATATTTCAGTGGAAATTTAGAATCCTGAGGACCTTCACTCTGCTTTTGCTTTCTCAGTGCTTCAATTTTTTTCCTGAAACCTTTGTTACCCTAGTACCTTACATTAGAAACCTCTAAGTTCAACACGCCACTTTTGGCTAATAATCCTAAAGGATATTACTCAAAGCCTTAAAATATTCCTTTTGTCACTTCTTCACAGTCACGGACACTGGGAGCTATATATAGTGACATGAGAAAATTTTGTTCATGAGCATTCTCGTTATTAAGGACTATAGCTAAATAAATTGTGACTCATTCCCAATACTGCCTCGTGCCAATTTGAGGGAAGGAGAATTCATACAGGTGCACACAGGCAATGACTCAATGACTTTTTTTCTAACCTGTGCCAAATGAATTTTCATTATATACCAATCCTAACATTGTAGGCACGAAGGAGGCTTATGTGAATGCCAATGGGGGGGGGGGCAGTTGCTTCTAGTCCATTTTGGTAGCCCGGATTATGGACTAGAGCTATCTCACCCAATTAAGAGTCGCTTTGAATGTATTTCCACTATTATAAAATTTTCTTTATGGATTGATCTTAAAAATAAGTACCCCTTAGTGTTACTCCATACTTTTCAGTAAGTTTCAATACATGAGCACAGTGAACCAAACATAGCTGAGGGATTGCGCATGACTTTTAACATGTGCTTTAAAGTCTTGGAAGCCACAACATCAGAATCCTGGGCTCTCCTTTGAGCACTGTCTCTAATTAGCCACTACACCTCATAGGTATAAAGAACCAAACGGAGGTGAGCCTGTGGGCACTGTAACCAGCACATGACTGAACAGTACTACGTATTCCTGTTGTCTTCTTCTATACACTATCAACCTGGTGCATCTGTGATCTTGAGCAAATCAGATGTGTGGCCTTTTGTAACATGGAAATAAATATCTGTCTGCGTCAATACAAGGGTAAAGACGTAGGATACTATGTGAATGGGCACTGAGAAGCAAAATCCAAGTGGCCAGTTGAAGGGATGATTCATATTCCAATGGGGTTGAGCACTGTTTCACAGATACTTGTCTATTTCCACATTGACACGTGGACAGTTACAGCACCAGGTACCCGGGTGGCTGCGGCAGTCCCGTGCTGCTGCTGACACTGCATCAGCAGCCCCTATAGGCAGCGGTGGCTCTAACTGATCCGAGAAGTACAGGCTTCTGCCCTGGCCACTTCGGTACATCTTGGTGATTCAGGATCTCCGCAGAGGGACTGTGAGAGCATGGCGTTCCCAGGTGTGCACCGTAATTCAGCATGCAGCCTTGCAGTTAGTTCTAACGCCTGAATATTTATTTGAGGGGTGGTGACAACTGCCCAAGGGATCTTGTGATTTTTATTTGTTTTGTGAAATTGAGAAGTGTTACAAGAAAAATCTGCTAAAGAAATAAATGCATGGACGGTGTTCTAGAAGTGACCATATACTGGGTGAGAATTCTTTTCTCAGAGTATCTTCCTATGTGCTATTTTAGGTCTTTCGGAGCATGTTTTCAGGGTCAAGTGTTAACTTTTCAGAAACAACCTTAAATGAGTCAGGATAAAAACCATCTGGTGCACAGATTCTTCCTTCAAATGGATGAACTTCGAGAGAGAAGAGGAATTTCCCATCATCTTAAGCTTCCCATTGGAGGCTTGGGAAAGTAGCTCAAAAATTGGATCTAGCCCCGTCTATCTATGGCTCCTTTTACCTTCCTGGCCACCCATGCAAGGAAGTGACAAAGAAATATTGCAACGAAGAATAGGGAGATGGATGATACGGTTTTTGTCCTAGAGGCTGAGTGTGCAAAACGTAAGCTCCTAGAGAAGATAGAAAGAAGTGGGATGGCGGTTGAAAGGCCAATGGGCCCCGGGCACCTGCATTGTATAGGGATGTCTAAAGGATATGTGAGAGGCAGGCGGGTGGAGGGGTGAGGAAGCCACCTGGAGGAGCTAGGACTGGGCCAAAATCAAAGACAGCTCTCCACCCTCCCTAAACAAGCTCGCTTAAATGACACTTCCTTGTGTCCCAGGAAGTGACGATCAGCCAGTGTAGACATTGGGACTCCTGGTCTCACCCACTCCGGGGGTGCTGCGGTGGGCGCCGGGCGACCTCTTCTGCCGCCCCATTCCCGAGGCGGCGGTGCCGCGCGGGCACCTGGGCGAGCTGCCCGGCCCGAGCCCCGTGCACCCCGCCGGGGCTGCTTGGCGCTTCCGGGGGCGAGGGGGGGTGCTTTTGTGCCGTTTGCCCAACTACTAGGGTGACCCTGAACCCAACGGCTCCCCGGAGAAGGGGACGGAGAGGGGGCTCCGGGGTGCACGGGAATTGAGAAAGCTTGGAAACGGGGAGCGCGAGGGGAGCAGGACTGAAGCACCGGCAAAGTCCGGGGGTGGAAGACGGGCGCTGCACGATCGCACCCATTCTTCCCAGTGACACGGACAAAAGGGGGCCGCGTAATTGCACCAGCGTCCTCTCACCTCGCCCGGCAAAACCCAAACACGAGTACAAATAAAAGCCACCAGAGGCTCTCAGACGCCCGTACTCCGCGGGTGGGGCGAGAAACAAAAATAAACAGCGGGGCCCGCGGGCGAGAGCGCGCGCGAGCAGGGGGAGGAGCGGCCCCGCATCCCTAATGAGGGAATGAATGGAGAGGCCCCCTCGGCTGGCGCCCGCCCACCCGGCGGCGGCCGCCAAGTGCCTCTGGGCGCTGCGTGCCGCG
>NC_043702.1:164211379-164292254 GCF_006229205.1 Suricata suricatta
CGTACGGTCTCCACCTGGAGCCGGCGTGCCCCTCGTCCGCCGCTCTGCCCCCTTTTCATCCCAACCCCATTTCGCTGCTTTCCCCCTGCAGGGCGAGGGCGGGGGCCGTGCGGGGAGCCCCGTCCTGGGTGGTCCTCCCGGAGAGGACGGGCCGGTGGAGGGCTGGGAGGCAGCGGCGAGGGCAGAGTGGGCATCCCGGATTGCTGTATTTGTCCCTCGGCATGCCGCCTCCCCGCCCGAACGTTCGCCCCGCGGCCGCGGCCGCGCCAGCTGACCGGCCCCCCCCCGCCCCCGCTCTTCTGGCCCGTTCGGTGCTCTGCACCCCCCACCCCCCTGCATTGCCCCATGACTTTGCTTTTTGTAACACCGTGTCCCATTTTGGGTCGTGGGCTCGGCAGGCGGGTGGTCGGAAGGGAAGGGACAGAGTGGTAGTAGAGATGGAGAGAGAGAGTGTGAGAGTGTGTCCGCGTGTGTGTGTGTGTGTGTGTGTAGAGATGGAGTGTGTGTGTGAGTGTGTGTGTGTGAGTTCCTGCTGCTGAGATACTCTTCGCGAGAGATGAGTACAAGAATTTCCCGGACAAGCCTCCGTGGCCCTGGGGTTACAGCAAAAACGTTTAAAAGCTGTAGGAAGCCAGCGGCTTTTCATTCTCCTCCTCGAGTCCGTGGCGATAATTCAGGGCAGGTTTTGCTTTAAATATCTCTCTTCCTCCTTGGAGTGTCACACGGTGCATTTCTTTGAAGGAAGGATTTGCTGTGTCTTTGATCGAATTGCCCTCAGGAGTTTTTATCTGGATGCCGAGGTCCCTGGTGTTTCAACTCTTGAAAACCTAAAGGACCAAATCCGTTGCATTTCCCACCTTCTGCAAAGTACACGTGTGTGTGTGTGTGTGTGTGTGTGTGTGTGAGAGTGTGAGTGTGTGTGAGTTTCTTTGTGGAAAAGGGTTTTGGGTTTTTTTTCCCTACCCCCTTCCGTTTTTTTTTTTTTTTTTTGTTTTGTTTTGTTCTGGGTTTTTTTTTTTTTTTTTTTTTTTAATCCTCATGACTTGTAAATAGGGCCTTGGGTGATTTTCCGACTAGTTTTTAAGGAGCTGGAAGGGACCCAGTTTGGTGGGCTGTCCAGATCTCTCTGGTTGTCTCGTGTCAGTTAGACTCCAGACGTCGGTGTGCCAGAGCCGTCATGAGGTTGGTGAAATAAAAATATGAAGTGCTTTGGCCGTCTTAGACAAAAGGACTCACACCTCTGGAGTGTTGGCAGCTGGTATAAACGGATTATTTAATCTTGGGAGAGCAGAGGAACGCAGAAACTTAATATAATTATATGAAAGGAGAAGAAATTCTAGTAAGAGACTATTGTCAGAAGACCTGGGAAGGTATTTCAGAGTGTGCTTTTGTCCTCGCTCACATGTCATGCGTTTAAAATGGTAAACACAGTGTAAGGCGGCTGCTGGCATAAATGGTAACTTCATTGTGCATCATACGTGTTGTTTTAAAAAATTTAGAATTGATGCGTAATTTTGATTGGGAAATGGAAGGAGGTCAGAGGGGAAAATGAAAAATCTGGTTAAAGTTGATCTTCAAGTCAAGTTTTGGCACAGAATTTTTCTAGTAGGAACTCTAAAAAGATTCTGGTCATTCAGTATCTCATTTCAGGATGAATGAAGAGATAAGATGATGACCTTTGTGTTTATTAGTATAACACAGTGTGCTAACCTAGGAAGGGCGGAAAAATACAGTGTTTTTATTTTCTTTTGGGTTTTGAATAGTAAATCTTTTTCCATAAGTGTGCATGATTAAGGTGCTTTGTAAGGACACAGGATAGCATTGTAGAAAGACACATCAAGGAATAGTACAAAACCCGGCATCTCAAGTAAGACCCCCACCACCACCACTCCCCACAAAAAAACCTAGTGGATTTTTAAGCGAAGCAGTAATTGTGTGATAAATGTTGTTGTACCATCTGAAGATAATCACGCTGTATAAACCCATTTAGTCTGATTCTGAACATGTTATTTCAAAGTCACTTTTATGGTCTTCGTCCCCTGTCCTTGTGTTGTCCGTGACTATATCTCTGTGTACCTTACTTTATCTAATTCTGGTTTTCTCCTAATTGCCTAATTTCTCCCAATGTGTGGAAAGCATTTATTATTACACTCTGGCTGTTAATTTCTCAGTTAATGTGCACTCCGCTTTGCTTTTGAGCTGAAAGGCATATAGAAGTCTTATTTAAATTAAGCCCTCTCCCGTCAAGAAGCTTACAGGAAATATAATCCCAAACAAATCGTGTGCAGTAGAAAACTGTACTGTAGAAAACTGTGTAAATAGGGTAAATCGGCTTGTGAGTGCCATGGGTGCCTATCAAAGGGACCACTAGGGATGTCTATTAAGTCATTGCTGGTGTCTCTGTATTCTCTGGCCAATAGTAAAGGCCATAATCCCTTCTTACTCACCTCTGCTCAGTGAAATAAGGAACAGATCTGCTTGTGAGCTAATATTTCAATGCCAGTAAGACAATCACAGTGGACATTTGTAGCCATTTTCAGTTAAAGTGACATCTTCAAAAAGATGGTTGTGAAAAGTTATTTTCATATGTCTATAAGGTTCTTTGAAATATTAAGGACATAACTAAAAATATTCTTTCACTGCTAGAAATGTTTTAATTTAAATAGGGCAGTTTGGAAAGCCACCTTTGTATGCTATTGTCATTTTCAGTTAATAGAAAATTTCGTTTAGTCATGCATGAGCGTATTTGGATTTTGTATTCTTGAGAATATGTGTACCTACCGCATGTGTGTCACTAATATATACTGAGGCTAAATTAAGAGTTACACCACTAATCTCCTGTTACGACCACGGCATCTAGTAGAGTGAGCAAGAATTGCTTTTCTTTCAGAACAGTCTGTGTGCACTTTTTCAGGAGTTATTTTCTTAGGTGAAGTGCCTTGTTTGTAGGCCGGAAATGGCCAAATACCACAGAACAACCAATGATGAACTTTTCACGCAATCAACCCTTCATAGCCAAGTAGAAAAGATACATTACAGAGACTAGAATTAATTTATGCCAAATGTGTTTGATTTTTGGTTGTAAAGAACCCAGAAAAAGAATGGGCATTTGAAATGTTTTGTTCTCCTCTTAGATTATACTTGGCTTGTTCCAGCCTGACTGTAGGTAATCTCTTCCCATTCCCTCGTAGGTGCCTCTCAACGAAGCGAGGTAAATTGTTTCTCCATGTTTTAGGGGAACTCTGATCGTGATATTTTATGAATCCAAAAGGCCCCGACCAGCTTTCTATGGTGAATTGTAATCAGTATGAAGAAAATTGATGACTCCTTCTGGGAATGTTTTGGTTAAACTTATGTTGAATCTTTTAATAATAAAACTTTTGAAGGTGATTCTTTGAATAGACGTGACACTCACCGTGATGAGTTTGGCCGGTGCTGAGCGCATCTAAGGTGCCATCAGTAGTGTGTGCTGTGGGGACAGACTGTTAGGTGAAGAAGCGGGAGAGGAGCACCCCATTGCCACCAGCTTTGGGTTTCTGCACCCTGCGCATGCCTCCCGTGTCACAGCACCTATCACACGGCGTTCTAGTTGCTGGCTTATTTCATCTCTTTTATTCGGTGTCCCCAGCACCCAGCAGAGCATCTAGTAGTAATCTGTAAGAAGTGCTGGAACAGCCCCCCTTTTGAGTTTTTTCATTTATCACCAAATTACATTAGTGACACGGGGAAGTTAGGGTAAATATTGCAGAGGCAGAAGCCTTCCGAAAGCCAAGTGACTGCCCAGGGTTATGATCTCTGACATCTTCCACTGACGTACTGATGCTTTTTAGGGGTGCTTGTTTGGTTTGTTTCACCTTTGTCTTAGAAATTTTTAAAGAGTATATGAAATTATACCAAATGCGTTATTAGAGGGAGAACGGGCTGTGCCAGGCTCATCTTTATTTTGAACCTTTGCTCTTTTCTCTGTCCCGAGTGCCCTGCTCTTTCTGCCTTATCCCAAACTCACAAGTCCTTGAAGGTATGCGTCATGTTTCTAAGGAAAATTCTGGACATGGGTGTGGCAAGCATTGCGTCCGTGCTGTTGCTGAACACCTGTCTGTGTGCGGTCCGCACTCCTGGTCTGCGGAGTGGGCGTGCAGGACAGTCCGCTGTGCGAAGCCATCTCTACCTTCTAGGCTTTCTGATCAGCTACATGGTTTTTAAATTACTATTTTTTCACCATTTCTTCCTCCTCCTCAGCCCTTCCTTTGGGTGTCATTTTCCCTTTTCCCAATGAACACCTTTGAAGTTCTTTTGGGGAAGGATTGTTAGTCATAAACTTTCCTTTTTAAACCTGAAATCTATCTCGGCCCATATTGTTCAATGATTGTTTTGCTCAGCCTCCAATTCTAAGTTGACAGTTATTTTCAATCATTGCTCAGAAGATGGTACTTCATGGTCTGCTGATCTCCATTCTGTTCAGAAGTCCTCTGCCAGTAAGTAGCTGGGTGATCTGTTCCATCTGCTTCTTTAAGATTCTCTGCTTTGCTTTAGGCGTGTTTAGGTGTGGGTTTCTTTTTTTCCTTCATGCTTCCTGTGTCTTTGATTTCCTTCTGTCATTAGTTCTGAATACTTACCAGCTTTTATCTTACTGAAAATAGACTTGTTTCTGCTCCCTGTGGAGAGTCATTTGGGGAGTCTGGTTACATTACTCTAGGCCAGAACCCCTCCGTGTGCCTTAACTTCTCATTCATTTTTCCCACGCGTTCGTTGCCACTCTGTGATTTGTTTGGATTTATCATCTGTAGATTTATATCTTTCATCACTTCTGGAACTGAATCAATCATGCTTGCGTTAAATATTAACTTACCTCTCTTCTCTCTGGTGTTTCCAGTGCTCTGATTAGATCTGTTAAAATTTTCTCATTCTGTCCGACATTTGTCTTAAACACTCGTTTCTCCCCCTCGTTTATTCTCTGTACTATATGCAACAGTTATGATATTTAATGTTTAGATTTATCTTTTAGTTGGCCAGATCTCTTTGGCCCTATTTAAATCAGTTAATCTTTCTGTTAAATTTGTGTTAAATTGTGGTAAGAAGCACATAATGTGAAATCTACTCTCTTATTAAACTCCGAAGTACAATATTGTTAACTGTAGGTACAATGTTGTGGAGCAGATCTCCAGAACTTTTTTATCTCGCATGACTGAAGCTTTATGCCATGGAACAGCAACTCCCCTATTTTCCTCTTTCCCCAGCCCCTGGCAACCACAGTTCTACTCTCTGCTTTTATCAGTTTGACTATGTTAAATGGAATCATGTAGTATCAATCTTTCTATGATAGGCTAATTTTATCTTGGTGTAATGTCCTCGAGATTCATCCATAATATAGCATGACAGAGTTTCCTTCCTTTTTATGGCAGAAAAATACTGTGTTGAATGTATATAACACATTTCTTTATCCATTCATCCATTGATGGACATTTGAGATGTTTTCATAACTTGGCATTTGTGAATAATGCTGCAGTGAACGTGGGATTGCAAGTATCTCTTCGAGATCCTGATTTCATTTCTTTTGAATAAGTATAAGTGAATTGCCAGTTTATAGGTTCAATTTTAAAAATTTTTTGAGGAACCTCCATATTGTTTTCCATAATGGCCACACCATTTCACATTCCCACCAACAATGCATAAGAGTCCCAATCTCTCCACATCTCTCTCTGTTTTGGGTTTTGATAATGGCTGTACTAACAACAGATATGAAGTGATCATCTCATTGTGGTTTTCATATAATTTCTCTGATGATTAGTGATGTTGGGCATCTTTTCAGACATCCGTTGGCCATTTATATGTCTTCCTTGGAGAAATGTCTGCTCACGTCCTTTGTTAATTTTTTTTTTAAGAATCAGGGATTGTTGTTTTTTAAATGGAATTGTAGGAGTTCCTTCCATATTTTGTGTATTAACCCCTTTCAGATATATGGTGTATAAATACTTTCTTCCATTCTATAGATTGTGTTTTCACTGTGAGGCTTGTGTCCTTTGCTGTGTAGAAGCGTTTTTACTTTGACATAGTCCCACCTGTCTACTTTTTGCCTTGAATGCCTGTGATATTTGTGTTAGATCCAGGAAATCATTTCCAAGATCAATGTAATGAAGCTTTCCCCCTGTGTTTTCTTTAAGGACTTTCACAGTTCAGGTGTTCTATTTAAGTCTTTAGTGCATTTTGAAGTAATCTTTGTGTATGATACAAGAGGTCCAACTTCATTCATTTGCATGGGGATATCTGGCTTGCCCAGCACCATTTGTTGAGAAGACTGTCTTTCCCCCCTTGTGTATTCTTGGTACTGTTATAAACAGTCATCTGACCATATTTACATAGATTTTTTCCCCTGTGCTCTCAGTTCTCTTCCATTGGTCTGTATGCCTGTCTTATCTCAGTGCCATACTGTTTTGATTATTATAACGTTGTAATATGCTTTGAAGTCCTAAGTGTGAAGCCTTTATCTTTGTTCTTCTTTCTCAGGATTTCTTTGGCTTCAGGGTCTTCACAGTTCCTTATGAATTTTAGGATGTTTTTTCTTTTTCCGTAAAAAAATGGCATTGGGGTTTTGATAGAATTTTGTTGATCTGTAGATCTCTTTGCGTAGCATGGGTATTTTATTGGTGTTACATCTTCCAAATTGTAAACGCAGATGTCTTTCCGTTTATTTGCATGTCCTTTAATTTCTTGTAGCGATGTTGTGTAGTTTTCAGTGTACCCATTTTTTGCTTCATTAGCTAAATTTGTTCCTAAATATTTTGATCTTTTTTAATGCTATTGTAAATGAAGCTGTTTTCTTAATTTTCTTTTTACAGCGTTTGTTGTTAGTGATTTTTCTAGATTTTGTAGCCTGCAACTTTATTGAATTAATGTATAGTTCTTTTTTTTATTATTTTATTTGAGGGGGCCAGGGAACACAAGCAGAGGTCAGAGGCAGAGGGAGAGGGAGAGAAGGGGAGAGACAGAGAGAGAGAATCCCAGGTGGGCTCCGTGCTCAGTGCAAAGCCTCACACAGGGCTCCATCCCATGTTTGGGACCATGACCTGAGCGAAATCAAGAGTCAGCTTTTCCACCTACTAAGCCACCCAGATGCCCCAAATTCGTTTGTAGTTCTAACAGTTGTGTGTGTTTCTTGGTGGAGGTCATAGGGTTTTCTACATATAACATCATGTCATTTGCAAACAGAGACACTTTTACTTCTTCTTTTCCAGTGTGTATGGCTTTTATTTCTTTTTCTTGCCTAATTGCTCTGGCTAAAATTTTCAGCACTGTGTTGAATATAATGGGCAAGAGGTGACATCATTGCTTTATTTCTGATCACAGAGGATAAGCTTTTGGTTTTTCATCATCAAGTATGATGTTAGCTGTGGGCTTTTCATATATGGTATTGATTATGTTGAAGTAATTACCTTCTATTCCTAGTATGTTGGGAGATTTTTTTTTAATGATGAAAGGGTATTGAATTTTGTCAAATGCTTTATCTGCATCAATAGAGATGATCATGTGGTTTTCATCATTTGTTCTGTTAATGGCAATGACACTGATTATGTGTGTTGAACCATCCTTGAATCTTAGGGATAGCTCCCACCTGGTCATCATGTATGATTCTTCTAATGTGCTGTTAAATTTGGTTTTCTAATATTTCATCTAGGATTTTTACATGTATATTCAACAAGGTTATTGGCCTGTGGTTTTCTTGTAGCATTGTTTTCTGGTTTGGGTGTTAGAGTAATGCTGGCCTCATACAATGAGTTAGAAAGTGTTTCCCTCTCCTCAAATTTTTGTAAAAGTTTTAGAAAGATTGGTGTTGATTCTTCTTTAAATATTTTGTAGAATTTACCAGAAAGCCATCTGGTCCTAGGCTTTTCTTTGCTGAAAAATTTTGATTACTGATTCATTCTCCTTGCTAGTGTAGATCTGTTCAGATTTTCTTTTTTTTCACAGGTCAGTCTTGGTAGATTTTATGTTCTTGGGAATTTCTCCATTTCTTCTAGGTTATCCAATTTGTTGGCGTGTAATTAAGGCAGTTTCTTACCATCCTTTTTAATTCTATGGCATTAGTTGTAATGTTTCCTCTGATTTTATTAGTTTCTTCTCTCTCTCTCTTTTAATTTGGTTAGAGATTCTTTCATTTGTTGATTTTTTTCCCCAAAAAACCCAACTCTTTGTTGACTTTTAAAATTTTTTCTATTCTGTATTGCATTTATTACCTCTATAATCCTTATTCTAATTTCCTTCTACTAATTTTGGGCTTAGTTACTAATTTCTTTTTAATAGTTCCTTGAGGTGGAATTTGAGAGCGTTCTTTTTCTTTTCTAATGTAGGTCTTTATTGCTATGAATGTCCCACTTGGAACTGCTTTTGCCACAGCCTATAGCTTTTTGTATAGTCTTTTCTTTCTTTCTCTTCCAGTTTGTTAGTACTTTATTGACGTCAGCGCTCAGCCCTTGACTCGTCCTTCCCCAGTAGGCATAGCTGCTGCTCCCACAGCCAATGCTGCTTGGCCTTCAGGATTCTGTCCTTGTTGGCAGGGTGTGCATGGCATGCGGCTTCCACCACAGATCTGGGGGCTTGTACTTGTCATCCTTGTAGAGTCTCCTAGGTTCTCTTTCTGAGGCTGGTTGATGGTGGTGAGAACAGGGGTGATGGATGTGCAAACAGCTTGGATCCTGGAGAGCTTGGAAGCACCTGTCCCTTCCGCCTGGCGCAACTGGGACAGCTCACCTTCAGGCCTCCCATCTGCTCAGGCAGCGCCCCCTCCTTGCCGCCAGGGCGTGGCGCCTTCATCTTGGCCTTGACTGAACCGTCTGCCTCTGCTGCCGGAGGAGGGGGAGGAGGAGGACTGTGTATTGTTTTCATTTGTCTCAAGACATTTTCTCATTTCTGTCTTGAATTCTTCCGGATCCAGTGGTTGTTCAATAATATGTGGCTTAATTTTCACATATTTTCCAGTTTTCTTCTGCTGCTGATTTCTAAGCAATAGTTTCTATCCAATAGTTTGGACAAGATACTGGATATAATCTCAATATTATTAAATTTGCAAGTCTTGTTTTGTACCTAACATGTGCCCTGTCCTGGAGAGTTCCTTTTGACATTTGAATGTAAATTCAATGTTCATTTATGCTGAATGTACATTTACATGTTCTGAATATGTCGGTTAGGACCTTTTGGTCTATAGTGTGGTTCACGTCCTCGATTTTCTTCTTGGTATCTGTCTAGATGTTCTATCCATGATTGAAAACAGGATGAGGAAATTTCCAGTTGTTACTGTGTTGCCGTCTATTTCTTCCTTCAGTTCTGCCAATGTTTGTTTCAAATATTTTAAGCGTTCCAATGTTGCGTCTGTAAACATTTTTAATTGTTATATCTTCTTGGCCAGTTGACCACTTTATCATTCTATAAAGTTCCTCTTTGTCTTCTCTCTGCTTTGTGGTACTTTTGTCTCAACATGTCTGTCTTACTCTGTGTTTCATTGATTTTTTTTTAATGACATGCTTTTTTTCCATTTTCCTTTGTATCTTCTCTAGGTAGTTTCTGTGTGGTTACCATGGGACTTACATAAAACATTTTACAGTTATAACAGTCTGTTTTAAGTTGATAGCAGCTTGACTTCAATCTCATGCAAAACTTCTGTTTTTATTTCTTCCTCCTCCACACTTCATAATGTTTTTTGTCAAAAATTGTATCTTTTTGTATTATGTATCTACTAACGTATTTTATTGTTGTAGTTTTATAAATACTTTCGGGTTTTAATTTATATGCCAGAATAAAAGTGATTCACACATTACCCTATTCTGTGTTTGTGTATGTATTTCCCATTACCACTGAAGTTTATATTTTCATATGCTCTTGTTTGTGTTTTTTTGTTCAACTTGAATGACTCCCTTAAGAATTCTTGTGAGGCTGGGGAGGTGGTGATGAACTTTCTCAGCTTTTATCTGTGAAAGCTTTTATTCAGTTTTGAAGGGCAGTTTTGCTGGGTATAGCATTCTTGGCTAGTAAGTTTTTTTCTCCCCCGAGCAGTTTGAGTATTTTATTGCACTCTTTCCTGGTCTGCAAGTTTTCTGCTGAAAAATCTGTGAATAAGTTTATGAGGGTTCCTTTGTACATGACAAGTAAATTTTATCTTGCTGTTTTCAAAATTCTCTGTGCTTGACCTGACTATTTGATTATTATGTGCTTTGGTGTGGACATTTTGGGGTTCATCCTATTTTAGATTCATCCTGTTTAAATTCTGTTAGGTTTCTTGGATCTGGAAATCTGTGTGTTCATTTTCTTCCTCAAATTTGGGAACTTTTTGATCATTAAAAAAAAGAAAAGCTTTCCAGGGGCACCTGGGTGGCTCAGTCATTTAAGCATCTGGCTTTGGCTCAGGTCATGATTTCACAGTTTGTGGGTTTGAGCCCCACATCGGGCTCTGTGCTGACAGCTAGCTCAGAGCCTGGAGCCTGTCTTAGGATTCTGTGTCTTCCTCTGTCTCTGCCCATCCCCTGCTCATGCTGTTTCTCTCTGTCTCTCTCAAAAATAAATAAACATTAAAAAAAAAAGCTTTCTGTCTTTCCCTTTTTTTTCTTTTTCTGGGACTCCCATACTACATGTATTGGTTTATTTGACAGTATACTACAATTCCCTTAGACTTTTTCTTCACTCTTTGTCTTTTTTTTGCCCCCTTTCTTGCTGCTTCTGCTGTGGTTGTTGTTGTTGCTGTTCTTGTGGCTGGATAATTTCAGAAAAATGTTCAGATTTGCTCATTCTTTTTCTGCTTGATCTGTGATTGAACCTCCCTAATGAATTATTGCATTCTTGAATTGAGCTCCAAAATTTGTTTAGTTATTTTTTATGTTTTCAGTTTCTTTGCTGAAATTCTCATTTTGCCCCTTTATCTTTTTATGACCTCATTGAGCATCTTTGTGTCAGTCATTTTGAATTCTTTGCCAGGTAATGCGTATACCCTGTTTCTTCAGTGTGGGGTGTTTTAGAGATTTATTTCTTTCCATTGATTGGACCATTTCCCCCATTCTTTGTGTTCTTTATAACTCTGTGTTAGTATCCACACATTTTAGAAAAATGGCTACCTCTCCCAGTCTTTCTGGACTGGCTTCATACATGGAAAGATTTTTTTTTAAGTTTTATTTATTTATTTTTCGAGAGGGAGAGAATTTTAAGCAGGCTCCACTCTGTCGGGACAGAGCCCAATGCAGGGCTCAAACTCACAAACCTTGAGATATGACCTGAGCTGAAATCAAGAGTCGGCTGTTGAACCTACTGAGCCCCATACATTGAAAGATCTTCACCATTCAGTCCAGCTAGAGATTCTCAGGGCGCTCAGACCTCTTCTGTAGGTGTGTCTTTTCCGGATGTGTAGATCCCCAATTAGAGGGGTGTCCTGGTTGTGTTTTTAGGAGCTGTGTCTCTTGCTCCCTCTGGTGTCTGTCTGCGGCCTTGTGGTTCTTCTGAACCAGCAGGGCGCTGGGCAGCTCGTGTTCCCTGCAGCCCCCAGGCACCTGCATATGCCCGCTCCCGCCAGCACCCTGTGTTGAGCTGGACAGAACTAGTGGAGTGCTGGATGCGTGCCCCACTCTTCCCTTTTCTCATTGTTAAAATTTTAATTTCATGAATTTTGTTTTTCATTCTCAAAGTTCTATGTCTTTTCCTCAAACCAGTCTGGCCTATTTGATAGTTTCTTGGTCTTTGCTTGTTTCTGTGATTTCATTTTCATTTCCTTAAACATTTAATATGTATTTACTTCCTGTGTTTGGAAATTCCACTATATGAAGTCCCTGGGGCTTTAGCTTTATTGTTTGTGTCTGTTGATTCTCATCCATGGTGGCTTGCTTTTTTTTTTTCTGTATTTGCTGTCTTTTTGGATGAACTCATATTTGCCTGATTTTTATCTGTGTGAAACTTGGGGGTCTAAACTGAGGATGACCTCTTGTAGAGAGGGTTTGTTTTGCTCCTGCTGGGAGCCTCTGCTGACCTAGGACATTTTTTTTCAAAAGATTTTATTTTTAAGTAATCTACATCCAACATGGGGCTCGAACTCACAACCCTGAGATCAGGAGTCTCCCCTGCTTTACTGACTGATCCAGCCAGGAGCCCCTCCCTGGGACATCGTAGCCTCCTCAAGGTGTCCCACACTCTATGAAGGAGTTTTAATAAGTTCAGCTCGCCAGCGGTGGTAGGTCCCAAGCTTAGTAGTTAGACCCCAGGGCAGTGCTGGGTTTTGTAATTGCTTTCAGCTGGAGTTTTTAAATGTTTGTTTATCTTTCCCTTGGATGGGTCTCTTCAAGCTCAGCAGTGCACTTTTAAAAAGTGTGTTTTATCTTGGAGAACCCTTCTCAACATCTTGCCTACTGTACTCCAGAAAGACTGGAATAAGCTTTTAGAAAGTGGGTGTTCAGAAATGTCCGTACTTACGTGACTTTACTACCCTTAATTATACGTCATTTCTCAAATTCTCCTATCTGCACACTTAAAAATGTAGACAACTTTCTAACCTGTTTGTAAATCTTCTAGATAAAAAACCTTAGTAGATTTGGGAAGCCATTTGTTACAGATATTTAAATGATTAGTTTTCAAAAACTGTCGATTGTCCTCAGGAAGGTGCCTACTAACATGATTTCTATAAAAGGTTTTCATAGTTGGTGAATGAATTGAAATAGGAATACGGTCACTGAAGTCAAGCGTTAGCATAAGTTGAGCTTATGATCAGGCCTTTAGATCTCAGTATCACAAACCGTTAAGCCAAGAATTAAAAAGTCAAGAAATCTATTAATATTGCATAGTGATGTGTTACTAATCACTGAAAAGTTGGTACCATTGAAATTTAATCTATTTCCCCAAATTTTCATCTTTTTGGTATTATGTGTTTTAACATGTATAATCTGTTAGTAAAATAATATATAATGCAATTTATGTAACTATCCCTATAGTAGCCTGTTCTTAAAACTTTTAAGGATGTGGTACTTGATCTAAAGTTTGGAGACCATACAGGGTACCTGGGTGGCTCAGTTGGTTAAGCATCCAACTTCAGCTCAGGTCATGATCTCGCAGTCTCTGAGTTCGAGCCCGCCTTGGGCTCTGTGCTGACTCAGAGCCTGGAGCCTGTTTTGGATTCTGTGTCTCCCTCTTACTCTGCCTCTCTCCTGCGTGCACTTTGTCTCTCTCTCAAAGATAAACATTAGGCTCTGTGCTGACAGCTCAGAGCCTGGAGACTGCTTCAGATTCTGTGCCTCCCTCTCTCTCTGCCCCTCCCCCACTCGTGCTCTGTTTCTCTCTGTCTCAATAATAAATAAAAACATTAAAATTTTTTTTTAAATAAACAAATTTTTTTTAAGTTTGGAAACCATTCTATGCCATAGAGTTTAGCATTGTTCTAGAATTCTCCAAGTGTAAACTTTTTCTTCCTAACTAAATTGAAAATATTTTGAGGTCAAGAACTTTTTTTTATGTTTGTTTATTTTGAGAGAGACAGGGAGAGAACGTGAGTGGCGGAGGGGTAGAGAGAGAGAGAGAGAGAGAGAGAGAGAGAGAGAGAGAGGGACCCAAGTAGGCTCCACCCTGTCAGCACAGAGCCCCACACAGGGTTCTACCCACCAAGTGTGAGATCATGACCTCAGTCAAAATCAAGAGCTGGACGCTTGACCCACTGAGCTACCCAGGCACCCACGGACTACTACCAATATTACTTCTGTATATCCTATACTACCTACCATAGTATTTGGTATATTTTTGGCACACAACAATTTAAGAGATCAAGGTCTAATTTGTTCATTCATTCACAACGATAGTGAATTTATGAGCCAGCTTGGGAAGGCATTTCAAACTCACATTCCCTAACCCCTGCTCTGTCCCATTCTGTGGTCTGAATTAGTTTCTCTAGGGTGAGATCTCAGACTTTCTCTTTGTAAACTTCTCAGTGATTTTGATGCTGATATTCACTGGCCAGGCTTTGAAAAAACCCTGATTTACGCGATGATGATGAAAATGATTGCGTTGTAATAAATCTCCTCTTTCAGTTAAAATGAAACAGGGCATTATGGTTACTGGTTATGTTCTAGAAGCTGGGGTTGGAGAAGCGATAAATCAGCCCTTCCAGTGGGTGATGACAGCGGTAGCAAGCAGTAGGGACTTGTCTGTCTTGGAGGTGACCAGGTGCCCGTGTGTGGTACTTGTAGGTGTAAGTCTGAGGAAGGAGCTAACGAGGAATTTCATGTTCTTTCCTCTTCCCAGCTTTGTGTGGTCAACCATGTTGGGGGCGGCGATGGCAGCAAAATAAAGGAGTTCACGGTACGGTGCCCTTCTGAGAAAGTATTATTTAATACTGTTTGGGCCACTGTATCGGTTTAGTTCAGGTTGTAAACAAATCAGAAGCTGAGCAGCAGTCCAAGGTTTTAACGAACTACCTGTAAAGGCTATAGTAAAAGGTTTATTTTTGATCTTTAAAGCACGGCTACCTTTCGTTTTGGAATCAACAGTGGTACTTTCACAGTTTCAAAAGAGGGCTTGCTTTTATTTCCTTTCCTGTTTGTCTCACGTCAACTGGAGACGATGGGGATACAAAGGCAAGTGAAACCTGTCCTGCTCTGAGGGACTCGGAGCCCAACGGGGAGAGAGCCACAGAGACAAACAAGTGCAGTAGAACGTTACAGTTCTTGTCACCTGAGTGATCAGAAGGCGGAATCGGGGGTGGGGGGGGTGGGGGGGGGTGGGGGCGTGCTCAAGAAAGGTGCATTGCCTTTGAACTCAGGCTTGAACCGTAAGCCCTCCTTTGCCCAGTGGCTCTGTGGAAAGCAGAAGACGACACTGGGCTGAAGGAGCATTATGCACAGAGGCCCTGTGTGGGGAGGCGAGGAGGGGCGGGAGCCTAGGGGAGCAGTTAGTGAGAGGTCAGGGCGGGGCCTCAGCCGCTTCAGCAAGAGCTGGTCCTGGAGGCAACGGCAGCCCTTGGAGGATTTAAGTGAACGGCCAAGCCCAGTAGATTTGGTGTATTCTCTGAACACTTGTGTGCTTTAGAAATATGCTTGTTTCTAAACTAGTGACCTGGGCACCTGGCTGGCTCAGTTGGTAGAGCATGTGACTGGTGATCTGGGGATTGTGAGTTCATACCCCACGTGGGGTATAGAGGTGACACAGAAATAAAATCTTTTTGAAAAACTTCATTTAAAAATGAATTGGAGACCTCCCTTCTCAAGGTTCACTAGGAAGCTTTTAAGGAGGTATTTCTAAGAACTTGATTCGGCATATTGGGAGAAGGGTTTGGTAATGGGGAGACGCCAGTGCCAGTAGCAGACTCCCTCCTTGAACCCAACGCCAGGTGGCTCCTTGGTCCATCTTCTCAGCTAGGCTCTGATTTTGGCCTCCATGTCCGCCCTGTCCTTGCCCAGCCTGGACAGCCCGCTCTTAGTGAGGAATCCTGCGAGGTTAGTTAAGTGAGCATCCCCCCCACCCCCCCACCCCCCGTGTCTGACCACCCTGGGCATCCAATCAAGTTCCTCACCCTCCACCTTGATGTCGAAGTTGTTGGCCTGCTTCAGCAAGGAAGGATTCTCTCAGGCCAGTTTTGCAGGAATCTCCTGACCCCGAGGTCTCCTCTTAGTAATTTTCCATCTGCTCACCTCCTTTCTTGGCGCCGCAACTCTGAATCCCCAGCTGCCTTTACCAGCATCAGAACTGACCTCTCCCCCCTATCGTAATGCCCCTGCCGCAGTAAGCTTGGATAACGCCTTCCTTGCCCTTTAACAAGTGTAAGGATAACTTTTTTAAACCTCCGGGAAGGAAAGATCACGTTCCCTGATGAAATCGCAGGCACGTCGCACTGTGGTTGCATGTATTGGGGGAGAGGTGAGAGGAGCCCAGAGTAGCCGTAGACATACCGGTGCGCCAGGAAGCAGAGCCTCTCCAGGCTAGGGCAGAGCGTAGGATGACCTGAAGGGGCTAGCGCAGGGATTGAGCAGAGGCAAGCGTTGGTAATTCATCGTTCTTTCCTGGTGTCCTGTCTGTGATTGTGGCAAGCCGGGGCCACAGTTGACCCCAGGGAGACGATTATTTAGCCAGGTTATCTTGGGAAGGTCACTCAAGCTCTCTTTCTTCCTTCTGACGGTTACTGGAACTTCTCATTTTGGTATTTCCCTATAAACCTGGAGCACTCTTTTCTGTAGAGATTACTAATTGAATAGCACTACTAAGTCCTGCCAGTGATCTTCTGGCCACTTGAAATTCTGTTTTCTGCTTAAGTACCAAAAACTAGAGGGAAATAAGTTATGTACCCAGTGGCCACTTGTTTAAACATGGGGAACTAACTTTTTAGTAAATTCTTAGACACAAGTGCCCCCCCGAGGACATGCTAAGTAGGAAAGCCTGAGTAGAGAAGGTTGGTAAGTGTGGGTGATTATCTCTGCCTTTCTCTTATCCCTTCCTCTCCAGGAAGAGAGAGAAATCAAGGGGAGGCAAGAGTGTATCAGGAAGGAGACTCTGTTCTCTGTTCTGCCAGAAGTGGATTATTTATCATGCTCCTGGTTCCAGTTCGTATGTGCTTTGTGACTACTTTCTTTTTTTTTTTTTTTTTTTTTTGAGAGACACAGCACGAGCAGGGGAAGGTCAGAGAGAGAGAGAGAGAGAGACACAGAATCCGAAACAGGCTCCAGGCTCTGAGCTAGCTGTCAGCACAGAGCCTGACGCGGGGCTCGAACCCACGAACTGCGAGATCATGACCTGAGCCGAAGCCGGCCACTCAACCGACTGAGCCAGCCAGGCGCCCCTTGTGACTACTTTCAAAGTGCACCGTGATTTCCTTAAACCTGCTACAAATCGCTTGGGTCCGAGATCCCTAGCTCTGAGTCCCGTATCAATTCAGCCACAGCGTCTGGCATAATTGGCCTTCAGAAGTTACTGGAATTTCTTGGTGTGTTGTACAGAGAAGAGCAAGAATATGTCAGGAAAATACATTCTCTCAAAGTACTTTGGCGCCGTGCGGCGCACATGGTAACTGCTTGGTGGGTGTTCAATATCTCGAAGATTTTGAAGTGCTCCACGAGTCTGAGGTGGTGCTGTGTAGACACGGTATTTTTACATTCTGGTCATTTTTTAAACGAATGAGGTGTTTTGCAGAGGGATTTCCTTTCACCTTTGGTATTCATGTTCGTAACTGAAAGTCATCAATTAAATTCTTATTGTACTTTAAAATGTATTCAGAAAATGTATTGACATTTAAGTTGATTTGAGTATTCGCTTGTGTTAGGCAATAATTACTGGATTTTGTTAGACTTACTAGATATATCAGAACCCGAAGGCCTTAGAATAAAGCTTTGACGACTCGGGTGTTAAATTAAATCAAATCTAATGATTTAAAGAACAAACATCCATTGTGATTTCTGGCACGAGTTTGCTGTACTCGTGGGAGTGAAAGAACTAGGAAGTTTCTGAAAGAATTTAATATCGTATTTTTAGATAGCATTTAAGCAGATGTTTTCTTTTATCCCCCGGGGACTCCACTGTGTTAGCTCGTAGTATCTTGTGGCAAGCAGTAGTGAAAGGCCTCCCACAGGAGGCTGGGGGCAGGGAACACCTTAGGAAGCCTCTAGAATTAAAACGCAGGCTCAGCCACTCTCTGTCTGCCTCCTGAAGGGGAGTGAGTGCCCTTTCTATACCTCAGTTCTGACGTAAAGGCCGTACATCTTCTGGGTTAAGGGCACACGCTCTGAAGTCAGACCCTGTGGGTTCAAATCCCCAGCTCTGCCATTTATTAGCTCTATGATCTTGGGAAGCCACTTACTTTCTTTATTCCTCCGGTTCTTTATCTGTAAAATGTCACAGGAGCAGTGACTACCTTTTGGGTTGTCGTGAGGTGTAGATGATGGAATACATCTTGTGCCCTTAGAGCAGTGCCTGGCACCTAGTGGAAGGTACGTAAGCGTTAGCTGCTCCCGCTGCTGTTATCAGTAGTGGTGGTGGTAGTATTGCATTTAGATCAAGGAAGTAAATATACCAGGGTTTCAAGTGTTTACCACAGGGTTACTGGATTACACACGATTTAAAAGTTTTTTTAATTCCTGTATTTTAAGTCATGGGTTTATATTCCCTTTTATACCAAAAATTATTAAAAATTTTAAGTGTATAATTTAAAGTGTAACTTGGTGGTGTGCTAGAATACTTGTATTAAGTTCAAGAAAGCCAAGGGAAGCCCGATTACCCGGACGTGGCTTGGTGAATGAGGTATCGGCAGGGCACAGAGGATAGCTGTGTGGGGACAGCAGTGTTCTCGGTGGGCGCGGACACACCTGGAGGGCTGTGTCGGGCCTCAGAGCACCAGCCCGCAGACAGGACGCCCCAGGGGTTGATCGTTCCCAGCTAGTCATCTCAGGTGCGTAACGTTAGGCAGGCTTTCTTATCTGTAAAGTGAGAACCACACGTACCTGGTCGGGTGGCTCATTGGTGTTCAGTCATCAGGTGTGTATTACAGACTTTGCAAAAGCAGGCGTCCAGGGATGGCACCAGAGAAACAAAGAATTGAAATGAAGGCGATGAGGAAATCCACATTGCTCGTGGAGATACATTTCTTCTCTTTCCTCATAGTAATGAGATGCACAAGTGAACTCATGTTCTTTGGGGTTCCCTTTCTCCCATGCTCACTGTTTTCTTCATGTCAATACATCCTTTTTTCAGGCGAGCACAAATACAGTTAGATTTTTTACTACTTTCAACATGCTAATGGAATGTATCTCTTGAGACTGCATTGATTTTACTGAACCCAAATATAAAGGCAAGTCTTAAATCAGACATTTATGTGTTGAAGATAATTTTGATGTCCTTGTGTGGGCTAGAATATAGTGTCGTCTTCAATCTTTTCTGAATCCTAGTGCTTATACATTTTGCCTCTAGAAGTTATAGAAAATAGCTTGAAGAGCAAGGTTTTGGAGGAGTTATGAAACGTTCTTCTGACTTTGTTTGGTTGCTGCTTTCGAGTCGGATATTCTGAGGCTGACAACCATAGTGCCTTCAGTCAGGAAGGAGCGATGAATGTGACGGGAGAGAACGGGACACAGTGGAGTCGATGGGGACAGAAGAGAACCCGTTTCTCTCTCTCACTGCTCTCCAAGCTCTCAGAGGGTGACCTGTGGGCTGAGCCGATGCCCTTCGTCACAGGGCTGCGGGAGCGCCTGGCCCGGGACTCACAGCAGCCGAGCAGGTGCTCCGGCGGGAGCTGGAGAGCTTCGGAGCCTGACTTTGCTCCCTGCTCGCAAGACGTGCCAACAGATCGTTTAAACAGGGCGTGAGCTGCAGCTGTGTCTGGCGCGGCACTGACCTTCAGAGCACACAAGCGGCCACTGTTTTAGTTCTGCCTTCCAGATCTTTTGCACGTTTCTTGTGTCCGGTACTATCCAGGACCATAGAGGGAAGAGACTTTGGGAAATATAATTCCAGCTTAGCTAAATTTACCTTCTAGATGCCATCACAGCCCACCCCATGTCACCTTGGCCATCCCTTTGAAATATGGGGTTTGCCCACATTTCTCTTAAACATAGTTAACTTCTGAATGAAGGTAATAGCAAAATTATACTTTTGCCTGATATGATGCAACGAGGTATGCCAAAAACACACTAACCCTCTCCTCCAAAGAAGATATGAAGTCCCTTTGTCTATATTTGGGTGATGTTCGTTTCTCTTCTGAATCCTACTCTTGTTCTTATACCTTGTAACCTTGGTATTGAAATATAGAGTTAGTTAATGTTAACACTTTAACATTGGGTGGTAGGTAAATGGGGAAAGGGAATAGAAAGAAGTAATTGGTTAATTTATACAAAAATATGTTCATACCAAAATAAGAAAGCCTTATTACGGTCCATAGGTCTGCAGTGGGTCACGTGGTCACAGATGGTATTTATAATTTCGTTCTTCTACTAATTTCATGTTGTAGTTGAGCTCAGCAAACGCCTCAGCTGATTATAATTCCTTATCTGGTGAGGTACCCCCAAACGTGATTCCTGAAGAGTCTGGCCCATCAGAAACCATGCCTCTGTTGGGTTATTGTAATTTTCCATTAACTTGTCTCAGGACAAGGGAGAAATAAGAGGTTCCCCAGAGGACCTCATGCATTTAAACATACTCCTCCTTAAGCCATCATGTAATAGCAGCCCAGTTTCCCCTTGACGGTCAGGATCAGTCACCCCAGCCAGTACAATAACCCTCTTGTCTACTGACTCCCTGCGGCGAAGCCGTGTCAACTTGCTGTGTAATGGACCACTGCTGTGACACCTGGCAGAAGAGTTCCTCCCTTAGGTGCTAAGACTTCGATGCTAGCAGAGCACAAAGTTGTAGGGACTAGAAGGAAAAAGTTCCCTGATGGCTCAGTAAGGGTGATAGTGAGAGGAGATATTCCAGCGCCCATCTCTTGATTCCTAGACCTATGAATTCTGGCTAAGGGAGAAACAGCCCTGTGTATTAGTCCCCGACCCAGAGTACAGACTGCGTCCTGGAAGACGTTACCCCAGCCCTGCAAGGTGTTGTCACCCCGCTGGCATCGTCACAATCTTTAAAAGGCCTTTCCACTGGTTCTCAAGCCAGCGGCTTCAGGGCCTTGTGGATATAATGAGAAGAGCAGACTCTCCGAGCATGAACCCATTGCCATGCTTCATTTGCTATAAAATTAGTTCCTTACTTAGAAGCGATGCTGTGTGGAGTATCACGATGGTGAAAAATGTGTGCCGTGAGTCTGCCCGTGGTGGCTGTGCCGTAAGTATTATGATCAGGGGAGGCATCTTCATATCTGCAGGAAGTGTTTATTCCAGCGAGATCAAAACACTGCCCCTTCTGTGCAGAAGGTGGTCTGATTCAGTCAACCTGCCGCCAGGTAACTGGCTAGCCTCACCCCTTCCTCCTGGGAGCTGTCATTTGGGGAGCTCAAGCTCATTCTCGAAGTTGGCAGATTAGCCTTGGTGGGTGTTAGTCATGTTGCTAGGAGGGTGGGTGCTGGGGAAGGAGGCTGATACCTTCAGCATGAGTCATCTTCGGTGAGCATTCATGCGGGACAAGGCTGTGTCCCCATGCAGTGCTCATTCAGGGAGACCTGGCCCCAGGCTTCTCCCTCACCATTAATTTTCTTTCTTTTTTGTCCAGTATAGTTTATTGTCAATTTGGTTTCCATATAGCACCCAGTGCTCATCCCAACAAGTGCCCTCCACCATGCCCATCACCCATTTCCCCCCTCCCCCACCCCCCATCAACCCTCAGTATTTGTTCTCAATATTTAAGAGTCTCTTATCTTTTGCCTCCCTCTCTCTCCTTAACCTTTTTCCCCTGTCCTCCCCCTTGGTCCTCTGTTAAGTTTCTCCTGTTCCTCACATGAGTGAAAACACATGGTATCTGTCTTTGACTAACTTTTTTCACTTAGCATGACACCCTCGAGGTCCATCCACGTTGCTACAAATGGCCAGATTCTATTCTTTCTCATTGCCATGTAGTATTCCATTGTATATATAAACCACATCTTCTTGATCCATTCGTCATCTGATGGACATTTAAGCTCTTTCCATGATTTTCGTCATGTTCAAATCCTGTTCCTTCTGCGTCCTTGATCAATTCAGCCAAGCCGCTAGCACCAGTCCGTGAATCTCTGTAGATCTGTACGTTACACTCTCTTTGTAAGTGAGAAACAGCTGGGTGCACTGCTTAAAGCTCCGCCCACTGTAACTTTGCCACTTTCCCTCTGCCACTGTTCCTTCAGGGCCACCCAGAGTGCGGCTGAGGGCGGCAGTGGTCCCCTGAGCTGTCCCAGCCTACTGTGCAGAACCAGCTGTAAACTAGGCTCGGAGGTTTTTATTGCTCTTATCAGCCGGTCTGCCCAGGAGTCCACAGATGTGGATTTAGACAAAATAAGCAATGTAGCAAGAACATGGATCAAGGGGCCGCTCCACTACTTGCATGTGCAACTTGACTTGTGCCTTCAGGACTCGCTCAAGTCCTGTCTAACATGTGCCACGTCGATTGAGTGGTGGAATGTTGCTGCGGGAACCCAGATGTTTTGGGATTGATGAATCAAACAACACCCAGGTCATGGTGGGAAGCTCACATCGAATGGCACCTTGGTGGCCTATGGTCCACTGTTCGGTCTCTTCTGCCTCCCAATAGCAAGTTAGGTCTCCCCGCAAAGGAAGTATGCATCTACAGAGGATGGCATAGCTTTGCCCCAACAAGCTGAAAGTTTACCCTGTGATTCACATGTAAGGGCCCATGGAAGGCTTAGTCCTGGTTTCTCTGTGCCGTCGTCTGCAGGCACCAGGGAGTGTTGCGGGGTCCAGCGGCAGAGCAGCCTGAGGACAGCCTGAGACTTGCTATACAGCCCGGTTTTTCTGGCCCCTACTACAAACTGGCAAGCTTCCAGGTTCCCCGTGCTGCTAATGAAGTACTCCCAAATTCATATCCATGGTGTCTCATCTTTTTTAAGGGTAAGAAGGACCAGAATAACCAATTTGTTCTTCACTCTGGAAGAGATATCCCAACATATCCCAGACCATTAGATTCCTAGGAATTTCACAGAGGAAGCAGGCCCCTGAATTTTTGTGGGATTTATTGCCTACTTTTTGGCACACATGTATCTTAATTAAGATATCTAGAGTAGTTGTCACTTCCTGCTTACTCGATATTATCAGCATAATATCATCAGCATAATAGACCCCAGTGATTTCCTGTGGAAGGAAAGGTGATTCAGATCCTTGTGGACTAAGTCAGTGGTTCTCAACACAGGGCAGTTTTGCCTCCCAGAGACATTTGGCAATGACTGGAGACATTTTTGGTATCACAAGTCAGGGCAGGCATATGGCAGTAGCGGTGTGGGATGCTGATACACATCCCATGATGCCCAGAACGGTCCCCTACAACAAGGGATTATCTGGACCACATTATGCCATGAGGCTGGAGGTTCGAAGTGCCCTGTATAGCATAGTGAAGAAGCCACAATCCGTCCAAATGTTCTTTACTAACAAGCATAGAGAAAACCCAGGGGTTTCATTAATTTGATCCAGCAAGGAAACCACATCTAGAGTAGCAGTTGTAATTGGAATTACCAACTGCTTTAAGGTTTTTTGATAATTTACTGTCATTTCCTGAGATTTATCTGCCTGCACAGAGCAGCGAGAGGAGTCTAATGGGGATGTGGGAATTAGCATCACTGCATCTTTATGGTGGCACTGATCCCTGCAGCCCCTCCAAGAGGCAGTATTGCTTTTGGTTTACTGTTTTGCTAAGATCATGTAGTTCTGATCTCTCTCACCTGCCATTTCCTGGCATTTTAGCCCCTGTAGTTACTCATGGGCTAGGGAACCAAAGTGTAGGTTTGGCAAACACCAAATATGTAAATCCCAACTGTGTATTCCCGAACTGGGGAAGTAACCACAGGATGGATTTGGGGACCTAGTGGTTCGACTATGAAATGGGCCTGGTCCGGGAGTTCAGTGATCAAATGATTTCCTTAAGCTCTGGCTCTGATTGGCTTACCATAGTGGAGTTTGGGTCTTGAGAAATTATTGCTAGTTTGGAGACAGTTTGGATTTTTTTTCCACATCCTCCATTGTATAGTCACTCTAGTAAGTTGGCACAGTTCCCTTTTGAGGAGAGTTAGGAGGAGGATTTATAGAATGCATTCTGGGCTAAATAGGATTGCCTTTCCTCAAAGACCCAGCTTTCCCTTCATTCAAGGGTCTCTGGGTCTTTGAACTAACTCAGGTCTGGGAATTGTTTGAGGGACTATGACTGTATTTTGATTTAAGTCACAGTGGGAGCTACCAAAGAACCTGACCTAGACCCAGATCATAACATTTCTACTTTCTAAATCTTGCACAAATTTCTCTCGGCCAATAACTCAGAACCATGTCGAGAAGGGAATTTCATAAAAACACTGCAGCCCAGCTAAGTTGACAGGACCAAACCACCACAGTTATGTTGAGCACAAAGATGTTGTTGTTATTACTCATGCTGACCATGGGTAATTTGACTTTTCAGATTGATCTGTGTTGCTTATATATACTCACATGAATTACAGCCTCAGTTTATGACTCATTTGGAATCACTGAGATTAGGGCCACTAAGTGTGACCGTGTACAAGTCCAGGAACACCACTCACACAGGCTAGAACATGTAAGCTGTGCTCGGAAGTTGCACAACGCAGTGGCCTTGCTAGGGTTAACATGTGACTCAGGGTGTGACCCACACATGATGAGGGGATTCCTGGCTTCTGATGGTTTGAGCTCTTTGTGATCAGAATGTTAACTGGTGACGTGCATTTAGAAGGTTGCAGCTTTTAGGGCACCCGGGTGGCTCAGCCGGTTAAGTGTCTGACTCTTCTCAGCTCAGGTCTTGATCTCAGGGTCATGAGCTCAAGCCCTGTGTTGGGCTCCACACAGGCCAGGAAGCCTACTTAAAAACAAAGAAAAAGGTTGCAGCCACAGCCTTTGATAACTACTCTCTCAAGGAAATAATATTATACGATTTGTTTAGAGAGGACATGGGAGATTTTTTTTCCTCTAAATTTTTTGACAGTGTTCAAAACAGTAACTTTGGCAAATGAGATGTTTCCAAACATAGTTTCCCCCTCCTAAAAAATGGCTACAAATCTATATATTTTATTACATGAATATTCAGAACAATTGGGTGTATATATTCAGTGTTGAACTTCATGGTGTGGTTTTCACTCTTCTTAGTATGTAAGCATGTAATGGTCACATAAAACCAGATCTCTAAGTTAGCTAAGTAGAAGGTTGGCGAGTCGTTGTTTCAGATTGAGGTAACTATGACCTACAGAGAAATGCACAGATTGTTTGTGTACAGTTCAGTGAGTTTTGATAAAAAGTAAGTATCACCCCCAACTGAGATAAAGAACATTTACATAATATCCCAGAAAACTCACTTCTGCCATCTTTGGAGAGCATTAATAAATGCAAAAAAAGCCAAAACCAAAAACAGGGAAAGAACACTACAAGAAGGGAAAATAATGGGACAATTTGAATGTACGTTTGTTTAAAATAGTTTTTAAGGCAGGAATTAAAACTCATAATCATAAATGCAAATAAATAAGCTAATTAGAGAGCTCTACAGAAATTGTAGAAACGTAATACATAGTCATTGAAATTGAAAACTCAGTGGAAAATAGCAGCATTTAATGCCCAGAATTCAAGCAGCAGATTGTACACACACTGAAGATGGACGTGATGGACTGGATGTAGATCTGAGGAAATGACTTAGAATGAATCACAGGGGAAATAGACCTTGAGAATATTGAAGAGTGATTAAGAAATACGTGAAGTAGAATGAAAAAGTACTACTTACCTTTAATAGACATTCCAGAAAGAGGGTATGGAGGAAATCTTTGAGAGGAAATATTTGAAAAGGTGATAGCTAAGAATTATCTAGAAATGAAGAAATGTTTATCTTCAGAGTGATGCACACTGAATACCCAGCAGAATAAACAAATAAGAAATCCATTGGAATTGCAAACACAAAATAGAAAGAAAATCTGAATGGCAGTCAAAAAGAAAACATGATTTCCAAAATAACAACAGTTAGATAACAGTAGAGTTCTCATCAGCAATGATAAATATATTAAAAATAGGATAATACCTTTATATAACGTGACAGAAATAACTATCAACCTCAAATTCTCTTCTTGACTGAAGGATCCTTTAAGAGTAAGGACCAAAAACAGGTATTTTCAGACAAATGAAGACTGTTTTTTTACCTACATAGCCTTACTTCTTAAACTACTAAAAAATGTAGCTCAGGAAGAAAGAAATAGAATCTAGAAAAACAGAGTTGGGTGCGAGAGATTATAACAAATAAATGTTAGGTTGGTAAATATAAACACTGTAAAACAAACAAAAAGCAATTGTTTATATTTAGGATGTTGGGAGAAAGTGAACGAAATTCTAGAGAAGAATAATTGTGGAAAACAACAGGAGAAACATTAGAGCTGAAGCTTCTGGAATCTTCGGTTGTTAGGAAGGAGGATGGAAAATGGATTAATTTTTAAATTTAAGGAATACTTAAAGAAAGAGCATCTCAATAGATGCAAAGAAAGCATTTGACAAAATACAGTAACCTTTAAAAAATTTTTTTTAACATTTATTCATTTTTGAGAGAGTATGTGTGTGAGTGAGGGAGGGGCAGAGAGAGAGAGAGAGAGAGACAGACAGACAGAATCTGAAGCAGGCTCCAGGCTCTGAGCTGTCTGCACAGAGCCCAATGCAGGGCTTGATCTCACTAGCTGTGAGATTATGACCTGAGCCAAAGTTGGACGCTTAACTGACTGAGCCACCCAGGCACCCCTATAGCAACCTTTCTTGATAAAAACTCTCAAGAAAGTAGGGATAGAAGGATCATACCTCAAGATCAAGATCAAGATCATAAAAGCCATATATGGAAGACCCACTGCTAATATCGTCCTCGATTGGGAAAAACTGAGAGCCTTCCCCGCTAAGGTCAGGAATATGACAAGGATGTCTGCTCTCACCACTGTTATTCAACAGAATGTTAGATAACATAGCAGTCAGATAGCACAGAGAAATAAAAGGCATCCACATCGGCAAGGAGCAAGTCAAACTTTCACTCTTCGCAGATGACATGACACTCTATGTGGAAAACCCAAAAGATTCAACCCAAAAACTGCTAAAACTGATCCATGAATTTAGCAAAGTCGCAGAATATAAAATCAATGCACAGAAATTGGTCGCATTTCTATATACCAATAAAGAAGCAGCAGATGGAGAAATCAAGGAATTTATCCCATTTACAATTGCACCAAAAACCATAAAATACCAGGAATAAACCTAACCAAAGAGGTGAAAAATCTACACACTGCAAACTATAGAAAACTTACTAAAGGAATTGAAGAAGACAGAAAAAAAAATAGAAAAACATTCCATCCATGCTCATGGATTGGAAGAACAAATATTGTTAAAATGTTGATACTGCCAAAAGCAATCTACATATTCAGTGCAATCCCTATCGAAATAACACCAGCATTCTTCACAGAATTAGAACAAAGCATCCTAAAATTTGTATGGAACAAGAAAAGACCCTGAATAAATAGCCAAAGCAATCCTGAAAAAGAAAACCAAAGCTGAAGACATCACAGTTGTGGATTTCAAGATGTTTTATAGAGCTGTATTCATCTAGACAGTATGGTACTGGCACAAAAACAGACACTGAGATCAATGGAACAGAATAAAGAATTCAGAAATGGACTCACAAAATTAGTATGGCCAACTAATCTTTGACAAAGCAGGAAAGAATATCCAGTACAATAAAGACAGTTTCTTATGCACATGGTGTTGGTAAAGCTGGACAGCAACATGCAGAAGAATGAACCTGGACCACTTTCTTACACCATACACAAAAATAAACTCAAAATGGATAAAAAACCTGAATGTTAAGACAGGAAGCCATTAAAATCCTAGAGGAAAAAGCAGGCAAAAACCTCTTTGACCTTGGCCACAGCAACTTCATACTCAACATGTTTCCAGAGGCAAGGGAAACAAAAGCAAAAATGAACTACTGGGATCTCATCAAGATAAAAACTTCTGCAATGTGAAGGAAATAATCAGCAAAACTGAAAGGCAACCAACAGAATGGGAGAAGGTATTTGCAAATGACATATCAGATAAAGGGTAAATATCCAAAATCTGTAAAGAACTGATCAAACTCAACACCCGTAAACAAATAATCCAGTGAAGAAATGGGCAAAAGACATGAATAGACAGTCTTCCACAGAAGACATCCAGATGGCCTACAGACACATGAAAAAATGCTGAGCATCACTCATCAGGAAAATAAAAATCAAAACCACAATGAGATACCACCTCATACTTGTCAGAATGGCTAAAATGAACAACTCAGGTAACAACAGATGTTGGTGAGGTTGTGGAGAAAGAAAAATTCTTTTGTACTGCTGGTGGGAACGCAAACTGGTGCAGCCACTCTGGAAAACAGTATGGAGGTTCCTCAAAAAATTAAAAATAGAACTACCCTATGACCCAACAACTGCACTGTGGGGTATTTATCCAAAGAATATAGGAGTGCTGTTTTGTAGGGGCACATGTACCCCAATGTTATAGCAGTGCTATTGACAATAGCCAAATTATGGAAAGATCCCAAATGGCCATCAACTGATGAATGGATAAAGAAGTTGTGGTGTGTCTATGTATGTATGTATATTACATATATATTATACATTATATATAATGGAATATTACTCAACGATCAAGAAAAATGAAATCTTGCCATTTGCAACAACGTGGATGGAACTAGAGTGTGTTATGCTAAACGAGATTAGTCAGAGAAAGATAAATATATGATTTTACTCATATGTAGAATTTAAGAAACAAAAGAGATGAACATAAGGGAAGGAAACAAAAATAATATAAAAACAGGAAAGGAGACAAAAATGTGACTCTTAAATACAGAGAACACACTGAGGGTTGGTGGGGGGATGGGCTTCATGGGCAAGGGGCATGGAGGGGGGGCCCTTACTGGGAATGGGCACTGGGTGTTATATGTAGGGGATGAATCATGAATTCTACTCCTGAAATCATTATAACACTGTATGCTCACGAACTTGGATGGAAATTAAAAATAAATAAATAAATAACTTTAAAGAAATAGAACATATGCCAGCTTGGAGTGGGGAGGAAAATCCAGTAGAAAGAAGAAAAGGTGGGGGGAGGAAGAAAGTAAAATATTCACAAAACAAATATAAGAAAATTAAACTCTCCTGTTTAAAGAAAAGGTTCCTTAGCTTGTACAAAAACCAATAAAACCTCACTACAACTATTTAAAGGTGACTGAAGCTTAATGACAATGAAAAGAGGAAAAAGATGATAAAAACCTGGTGTATTAGGGGCGCCTGGGTGGCTCAGTTGGTTAAGCGTCCGGCTTGGGCTCAGGTCATGATCTCAGGGTTTCTGGGTTTGAGCCCTGCATCGGGCTCTGTGCTGACAACTAGCTCAGAGCCTGGAGCCTGCTTCAGATTCTGTGTCTCCCTCTCTCTGACCCTCCCCTGCTCATGCTGTCTCTCTCTGTATCTCAAAAATAAATTTAAAAAAAACACAACCTGGTGTATTAATGTTATCATCAGACCAAAGAGATAAAGAACATTATTAAAGATAAAGAAGGTTAGTACTCTAAGTCATCAAAGACATTTTTCACAAGGAGTTGTATTAAGTAATCTGTAAATATATATAACAATGTGCCCCCCCATATATTAAACAAAAAATATGTTAAAGAAATTGATAAATAGATGGTCTTTAAAAAAACATCTGTCATGATAAAATTAGTAAGAATGAACAAAAATTGAACAAACAGAATCAGTTTTATTCAGTGGACATGTGTAGAATTGTGAACTCCAGACAGAATGTACTCTTCTCTTTGAACATATATAGAACATTTCAGCTAAAGTACAATTAGGATGAAAACTTATTACCCTGATGGCACAAATTAGAAAACGAAGGACTAAGAATTAATTTATGAGTTTTAGAAAGGAAACTAAATAGGTTCAGGTCACTTTCGAGACTTAAAGAACAGGTGAAACATCAGGAAAGTGGGAGGAAAGACCTAATGAAAATTAGAGCAGACAGTAATGAAATAGAAAAACGAAGGACACTAGGAGAGGTCAGCAACACCGAAAGCTGGCTCTTAGAAAAAGATGGAGAAACGAGAAAGGGGTGCTCCGGCCAGGGCGCAGGTGCATGCCGACGTTCTGTGCTAGAGAGGAGACGCAGAGGGCAGGAGGAAGGCCTGGAAGGTGTTGTGTTGCTTCTAGAAGCCAAGAGAACAAAGACAAGGGTCAACTCTGTCGCAGACAAGTTGTGTTTTTTCACCAGAGGAAACCGAGAACCTTGACAAGACTGGTCCCAGTGTGAATGATGCCTGGCTGGCGTGGGTGGAAACAAAGATGGAGAAGTGGTGACGGCAGCTTACAAACAATTGCCAAACCTTCTCTGAAGAATTTTCTTTGTAGAGGGAAGCAGAGCAATAGACTCAGAGTAGAGGGTGCGGGTGGGAGTGGGCTGTCGTCCTGGGAGAACCTTCTCTTGACATGACAGACGAGGGGATGTTTGTATGCTACTGAGGTCCATTGGCGAGGGGGGAATTAATGAGGCAGGGGAGCAAGTGCAGGAGCAAAGCCCTTGGAAAAAGTGAGCCTGAATGGGAGCCAGAGGTGGTTTGGGTCTTTGATAACACGGGGGATGTTTCATGAAGGTTGTAGGTAGACTGTCGTTTTGCTGTGAATGCAGAGCATCTCTGCAATTGTTTCCGTATTATTAATAAACTATTATTAAGCAAAACATCAGTTGGCAAGTGGGGCTATTGGAGGGAGGAGGAGAAGGAAGCCGTGAAGGATGAGAGAAGAGTGAGGTGAGTGTCCTCATGGGAGAGAGGATCGTCGGAGGATTGGTCCTCACTTGGGATTTGAGGCTCAAAGTGTAGGTGCGGTCAAGTGGCCCACTTGTCCGTGTGCAGCAGTGCTGGGTTGTAGAGGCGCGGGCACGGGGCAGGAGCGTGGGCGCCGGGCAGGAGCGCGGCGGGCTCGCACAGCGTGGACGCACGTCCAAAAGGGGAAGTGGAAAGCAGGGCAGTTAGGGAAGTTTGCAAGGCAGGAGGCAGTTAGGGAAGTTTGCTTGCAGAGGAGGATCCCGGCACGCCACCTGGGTAAGGAGATAGGGGAGGACGTGATGGGAGTGAGCGGTAGTGGATCAGAGTGTAAGGCTGAAGGAAGCTCTGAACGTTCCAATGCAGGACATCGGGGACAAGAGTTAACTGTGTGAAGTAAATGCTCTAAATGCTCCGAGCTTCTCTGCGACAAGACTTAATTAGAGAGGATACGTGAAAAGTAAAGTCTCAAGGAACAAAGTCAGGAGCACAGTTTGATTATAGTATTTATTTCAGTTCGTGACAAGATTTAAGTATTTTTGGAAAGGTCTGTACCATTCTTAAACACATGGTCAGAAAATTTTTCTTAATATTGTCTGAGTTATAATTAAGATCCGCTGGATAGTGTAGACAATGGTTACAGACAAGTGGCTAATGAAAATTGGGCTTGGGTGAATGAAGGGACAGTGTGTTAATGAATAAAAGATCACAGTATTCTGCATTTGGAGTTCAGCCAGGCAGCTGTTCATTGTGTTCTGTTTACTTCTAGATATTCTAGATTTCAGAATTTTACTGATAAAATTTGTAAAAACATCCCCCCCCCTCATGAAACTAAAAAACTTTTTGTAAATGGAATGAGGTTGCCAACTTTTTGTCAAGTATGAGGGGAAAACTTACCATGCGCTATTAACATAATTACTTAAAAGAAAGGACAGTACAACACCAAACGAATACAAGGACTTGGCCTTGAAATAAAGCACGGTCCTTTGAAGAGGGACCGTTTGGCAATTTTATACTAACATACATTTACATATACACCCAAATATATTTTCTTTAGTTTGTTCAGGACCTCTGTAAACCTCCACCCACGTGGGGACATTTCAGAACCACCTAACTTGGGGTGGGGGGCAGCCCGGGTGGCTCATTCAGTTAAGTGTCTGACTCCTGATTTCGGCTCAGGTCATGATATCACAGTTGGTGAGTTTGAGCCCCAAATGAGGCTCTGTGCTGACAGCGTGGAGCCTGCTTCCCTTTCCCCCTCCCTCTCTCTGCTCCTCTCCTGCTCGCATGTTCTTTCTCTCAAGAATAAAGTAATTAAAAATAAAAAAGAAGAAACACCTAACTTGGGAGAACCTAGATAGGTGCCTTTTGGTGATAGTGTTATCAGCCCAAACAGTAGCTAAGGTAGAATCTTAGACATGATGAATGAAGGACTTTGAAGGACCTCATAGAATCCTGTGAGATTTTCCACTAAATGGTCAGGATCCTTTACAGACTCCCATCCCCCGCCCCAACTCCGTACATTCCGTACGTATCCATCCGTGTCCCTCCTGATACTGTGTTTAAGTAGGTAGCTTGGTCAGAGGCAGGCACTAGGCTTAAGGTACAAGTCTCTTGGCCAATTGGGACAATCTTTGCTAGATCTGCAGAATGTCGTTCATAGAGTGGTGCTCAATAAATGTCTGAGATGAACTGAAATGAAATAACCTTTATGAATGGCAGTTCCCCACAGTGGAAGGAAAAAAAATGCTTTGAAGGTAAAGTAATGCAATTTTTGATTTTGGCAAATAATAAATAAAACCTGCAAAGACAATGAAAAAAATTACTTAAAGAGATAACACAAAAGCCTGAGTTATTTACCTGAATGAATTACCTGGGTAGTAACGGGTAACATTTATTGAATGCTTACAGAGTACCTCACTATATCGTATATTATTCTTCCATTTACTCAATATTTATTGAGTTCTTCCCTGGGTTTTCTGGGCACTGCTTCTAGCTAGGCATGAGGGATGTCGAGGAAAGTCAGTCAGATACATGTTTCTGCTGTTACAGGGGAAGTTCTATGAAAACAAGTACTTTTTAAAAAATAACTTTAGATAGTAGTAAGCAATATGAAGAAAGTAACGGAGAGTGAAAGGGTGGAGAGAAACCCTCAGGGAGCTGTTTTAGGACCGGTGCTCAGAGAACATCCTTCGTGCAGTTGGGGGACAGTGGAACTAGCTCTTTGCAGGAGGTACTGTCGTCACGTCTTTTTTCCACTTGTGGTGACCCAGCAACACCCAGGTTCAACAACCTGCTCAAGGTCACCCAGCTCATAAATTGCAGGGCCAGGGTTTCAGCCAGGCAGCCTGGCTCCAGACCCATTTCTCTTAATCACCACGCCAGACGCTGTAGAAATGAGTAATCAAGCCATGCTTTCACTGGAAATGTTTTATTTGAACCCAGCCATGTTTCTGCTTTAGAAAACTGATGATCCAGCACCGCTGGCTGGCTCCAGTGGGGCATGGGGCTGCTGGTCTCCGGGCTGGAGTTCGAGACCCATGTTGGGTGTAGAGGTTACTTAAAAAGAAAAATCCTTAAAAAAGAAAAAAGGACACTTAATCCTATTTAAGTGGACTGAATGCTCTCCATTGTGTGGTCTTCATCTTGGCCATTTCCTGGTCAATTAGCACTTCTATGAGAGCACGTCAGTAGAAAAGAGGAGGGCTACTAAGTAAAATGGATTACATGCTTATTTATTAAAAACATTAGCTTCCTGAGTGACAGAGCAGAAACCATTGTGTTAAATGGTTTTTAAATAGCCTTGCATTTTAATTTCTCCGCTTTCTATGATTTTCACTTAATACAGATACTTTACAGTTTTTTTTGTGTCATGGTTTTTTGTTTTGTGGTTTTTTTTTTTTTTTTTTTTTTGGCTTTGGGTGGTTTTACTGTTGTTGTTGTTTTGGTTTTTGGGTTTTTTTTGTCCAGAAGTTCCTTTTGTGGCTCAGAGTGAATCTATATTTAATTAAAGGTTGTGTGTAGTCTCCAGAGTATCAGACCAGTTCGAGGGCACCCAGACACAGACCTGTGTATTTTTGGATTTTGCTCACGCGTTCCACCCATGGGAGAGCCTGTTGTAGGCCCGGTATCTTATACAAAGTCTTTTCCTTTAGGTGTGACAAATTAGCACTCTCTCTGCCCTCTGGGGATGTACAATTACTTATTTACTTATAGTGATAATTGCTGGAAAGGTGAAAGACCAGATGTATATGCAAATTGTTCCCTATATATATTCTCCAAGTAGGTCCCATATGGTAGCAGGTGGGTGAAAGAAGAGTTACTGAATTGCAGCGCTGGTGGCCTGAGAATATCCAGTTCATGGCGGGAAACGGCCTGGCTGCTGGAAAGACAGAGCCCTGCGTAGTGCGTCCAGCTTTACCAATTGCTGGGTGACAGCCAAACTGTACTGCTTGATGCTCAGCATCACTCATCATCAGGGAAACACAAATCCAAACCCCGCTGAGATACCACCTCACACCAGTCAGAGTGGCTAAAATGAATAAATCAAGAGTCTATAGATGTTGGCGAGGGTGTGGAGAAACAGGCACCCTCCTACACTGTTGGTGGGAATGTAAACTGGTGCAGCTGCTCTGGAAAAGTGTGGAGGTTCCTCAAAAACCTATCAATAGAACTCCCCTAGGACCCAGCAATAGCACTGCTAGGGATCTACCCAAGGGATACAGAAGTGCTGATGCATAGGGGCACATGTACCCCAGTGTTCATAGAGGCACTGTCAACAATAGCCAAATCATGGAAAGAGCCTAAATGTCCATCACCTGATGAGTGGATCAAGAAGATGTGGTTTATATATACAATGGAATACTACATGGCAATGAGAAAGAATGAAATCTGGCCATTTGTAGCAAAGTGGATGGACCTCGAGGGTGTCATGCTAAGTGAAATAAGTCAGGCGGAGGACAGATACCATATGTTTGCCCTCATAGGTCTAACAGGAGACCAGGAGAAACCTAATGGAGGACCATGGGAGGGGAAGAGGGAAAGAGTGGGGGAGAGAGAGGGACGCAAAACCTGAGAGTCTGTTGAATACTGAAAATGAACTGAGAGTTGAAGGGGAAGGGGGAGGGGGGAAAAGAGGTGGTGGTGATGGAGGAGGGCACTTGTGGGGAAGAGCACTGGGTGTTGTATGGAATCCAATTTGACAATAAACTGCTTAAAATAAAAATAAAAATAAAAAATAAAAAATATTAAAAAAACAACAACTGTACTGCTTGTCCCCACTGACCTTGAATATCTAGGGCCATTTCTTATCATTGCATTTATTCCTTCAGCAATTCATACTTATCAATTAACAGACGATCAATTAATATTTGTTAGATTAAACTTAATGTGATGATGTTGATGTGTAGTGGCTTCATTCGATTCCTAAGATAATACTATTTTTTTTTGTCTTTAAGACAGTGTATTCAAATACCAAAGGGGAAATTCTCAAAATACTTTCCTCTTTGTTCTCATTCTCTTCCTTACAAGATTGTGGGCTTTCTTTTTCTCTCATTCTGGTTTTTCTTTTTCTTTTTCTTTCTTTTTTTTTAGGGAAGAAAATTCTGCTTCTATTATAATTTAGGTCAGTACAAAGCTATGTATTTTATGCAAAAGGATATAAAATCCCAAGTGCCTACCATTATATTTTTATATATTTCAGTAAGGTATTGTTTATAACAGCTCTTGGGTTAAGAATGGAATCATAGGGGCGCCCGGGTGGCTCAATCGGTTAAGCGTCTGGCTTTGGCTCAGGTCATGATCTCACAGTTCATGGGTTCAAGCCCCGTGTCGGGCTCTGTGCTGACAGCTAGCTCAGAGCCTGGAGCCTGCTTCGGATTCTGTGTCTCCCTCTCTCTCTGACCCTCCCCTGCTCACTCTGTCTCTCTCTGTCTCTCAAAAATAAATTTAAAAAAATTATAAAATAAAATTATTTTAAAACATTTTTAAAAATTAAAAAAATGAAAAATGAAAAAAATAGAACCGTAGATGTGGAAAATGGGTATAGTTCAAGGGGGAAATTACTATATTTTAATCATCACTCAGCTATTTTCCATTTCTTTCCCCCTGAGCATTTAAGCCATAGGGTAGAGGATCCATTTTCTTAGCAATAACCATCACTTGGAGCCTGTGGATCAGCTAATGAGTGATTCCAGGTTGAGGCCACAGCAGTGAGGTCACTCTGGAAGCCCCCAGCACGCAGGTGGAAATATTTGCAGAATACTTCTTTAATATTTGCTGGGGTGAACTGGCCCACAATCTCAACTTGTTGGCGTTGTCCTGAGTGTTTTGGAGGAATAGAAGCAGACCCTGAAAGAGGACAGTGTGCTTCTGTATGTGCTGTTCTGTGAGGGTTGGCTCCTTGGTGAGCCCTGGGTCTTGGGTCCACTGCCGAGGGGTATTTAGGGCACCAAAGTATCCCTGGGAGCGGCAGGAGGCAGAGCTCTAGCCGTGGACTCTGCCCTGTCACACTGGCCAGTGAAGAAGACCAGTGGGCTCCTTGTCCATATCCTGAAGATCTTTCATCAGATCTTTGATCTCTTCCTCCTGGCACCTTGCTTGTAGCTATTGGCGAGGCTGACCGACAGTGGGCCTCTGGCATCGGCAGATGAGCTGGTAAGGACACAGTCCTCTGTAAGCACTCAGCTCCACCAGGGGCCCTCCCTCCCTCCGCCCTCCCTCTGCCCTCCAGGGTCTAAGCAGAGATACAGCTTGGACTCTTGTACATACAGTTCAGCCTTTGAATGGAGAGTTTTATCTTGACTTTCTATTTGCTTAAGAATAGTGTGGGTGGATTCTCCTTGATTTACCTCTCCATTTAGTGGCAATAGAACTCGAACTGACAGCTAGGTATAAGGGCTCATAGGCTCATAGTCTCTTTTTAGTTCTTCCGCAGCTTGAGGGACGTGGTGAGTGGTGAGGGCAGGGAGACTGGTGAGGTTGGGGCAGAAGGGAACAGGTGACCTCAGGTAAGGTGGGGAGAGGGAGGGACACAAATCATGAAAGACTGTTGAATACTGAAAACGAACCATGGACTGAAGGGTGAGGGGGAAGAAGGGGAGGGGGTGATGGTCATGGGGGGGCACTTGTGGGGAGAAGCACTGGGTGTCATATGGAAACCAATTTGAAAATAAACTACTAAAAAAATCAGAAAGAAAAATGTAAAAAAAAAGATATATTTTCTTAGAATGATTTGACTGAGTATTAAGGGTTTTAGAGTTACAGCTAGCCCATAGGGGAATGCTTCTTGGATTTTGATCTTTTTAGAATGAGCAGATTTACCATCCTTTTTACTAGTTAGGAATTTGAATTAGAGAAAGGTGACTCTTTTTTCAGGCACCAAATAGTAGCCTTCTTGCCATTTCTCCTGCAGCCTGCCTGTGTATCTGGCCATCACCCCTCCTGTTTAGGGGTTATTAATAAGATCTGTCTGGAACTGTTCAGTTACCATTTTTTGTTTAATTTGGAGTTTGGAGAATAGGGGTTGTGGCTACATTACTACTATGCTGTAACTTCTTTCTTTTTCAACTTTATTAATTGTGGTGGTTTCTACAGAAGGAGTTAGGTAAGCGCGTTGTCATTCTACTTACCTTCAAAGCCGCACTTCAAATTTTAATTCTTTAAAGAGATTCTTTTTAAAAAATTTTTAAACATTTTTTATTTATTTTTGAGAGAGAGAGTATAAGCAGGGCAGGGGCAGACAGAGAGGGAGACACAGAATCTGAAGCAGACTCCAGGCTCTGAGCTGTCAGCACAGAGCCCGATGCGGAGCTCAAACCCTCGAACCACAAGATCACCTGAGTTGAAGTTGGACACTTATCCAGCTGAGCCAGCCAAGTGCCCCTAAATTTTAATTTTTAGCAGTCCATTATCTGAACCACTTGGCCACCTTGTCCCTCATTGGGGTGCCTGGGTGGCTCAGTTGGTTGAGCATCCACCTCTTGATTTCAGCTCAAGTCATGTCTCATGGGTTTGTGAGTTTGAGCCCCGAGTCAGGCTCTACAGTGACAACACGGAGCCTGCTTGGGATGCTCTCTCCCTCTATCTGCTTCTCTCTCTCAAAATAAATAAATAAGCATTTAAAAAAATTAAATAAAAAGTAAAAGCACATCTCCGTCTTTGTTTCTAGCAATAAACAGCTGAGTTTGAATCCCCGTAATGCAACTAATTATTAGGTAAGTTATTCAACCAGTCTAATACAATGTATAGCCCAGAGTGGGTATTCAGTAAGTGCTGGTTCTCTCTTCCCTTTGCCTATTCTCTTAGATAAAATCATTTTAAGTTGCTTGTTTCATTATATGGAATAGTTAACATATGCATATAGAACAACCCTCCAGGTATTGAAAAGTTACATAGGAAGAGACAGTGTTTCCACTTCTGTTTCCACGTTTTCACCTTCCTAGAAAGAACTGCTTGTGCCTGTGTATTGTGTAATTTTCAGGGCATATTCTATGCTTATGCTTTTAAAACCATGATGCTTCTACGTTCCCGCACACATACATTTACACAGAGCAAGCTGTACATACGTAACTAGTGCCCTACAGATGGACATTTATGCTGGTTTTATTTTTTGCTATTACAGAAAGTAATAAATATCTTTGCATGCATTTAGTTTTTAAGCTCATTTTGTGACTCTGTAGAATGAATTGCCGGAAGTAAGTTTTCTAGTCCAATGATTATAGGAATTTCTTTAATAATAGGTATTGCCAAACTCCTTTACGCAGACTTTGTATCAGTTTTCACTCTGAGCTGTGATATATGAATGTGTGTATAGTAACCAGTGCTGTCAAACTCTAACCTTTGTTAATCTGACAAATGAAAAACAGTATTTCATTGTACTTTTAATTTATATTTAACTTATGATTGACTATGCTTTCATATGTTTAAAAGTGGTGTATATGTCCTTTCCTGTGAACTATTTATACCTATCCTTTGATCATTTTCATTTTCTCTTGAGTGTTTTTTGCTGATTTGACCAAGATTTTACTATTTAAAAATTAAGCATTTGCCTGTCACATATAACAAATATTTTTTCTCAATTTATTATTTATCTCTTTATTTTGATTTAAGGCGATTTTTAGACAAATCCAGTGCATTTTTTTCTTTAATTTTATGATGTCAAATTGAACAAAAAACTTGAGGTGAGCACCTGGGTGACTGTCAGTTGAGCAGAGCCTGACTTTGGATTTTAGCTCAGGTCATGATCCCAGAGTTGAGGTGGGATCGAGCCTCTGTTGGGCTCCACACTGAACGTGGAGCCTTCTTGAGATTCTCTCTCTCTCTCTCTCTCTCTCTCTCTCTCTCTCTCTCTCTCTCTCTCTCTCTCTTCCTCTTCCTCCCTGTCTCTGCCACCCTCCCTCCCTCTCTCTCCCTCCCTCTGCCCCTCTCCTCTTTGTGCTAGCTCTTTCTCTGAATTAATCACTCCTAGAGAGCCAGTTAACCTGTTTCTAATTGTTACAATACCATTTGTTGAATGATTTGTTAATTTCCTTATTGACACGAGATACTAACATTGACATTAACATATCACTGATTCTCCTTTGTATTTGTGTTTATTCCTTAGACAAACTTTTGTAAAAATTTTGTCACCTGGAAATTCTGTACAATTTCCTCTCTCTTTTATTGTTTTGTCATTCATGGGTCACAATTCAATTGTAATGACTTTCTGGTTATCAGTATATCATGGTTCTAAAAGATTCAGCCTTCTGGAACAAATCTGGAAATAAAGTGGGAACTGTTCCTTTGTACCTATTCTATATCCAACTGTTTTATAAATAAACTTAAAGAAGCCACAGCGATTCAGAAAGTATATCATCTGCCCACCTGCCTGAAAAAACGTTTGCAAACTAGAAGAAAACAAGTCTGAGAAAGGGAAATACAGGGGTGTAAGAAACTGCCGGTGAAAAATGTAACCAGTGAAAACCATAGATAATTAAAGATTAATACTAATGATGTGGCTATGAAGTTTAATGCAGTTCTTTAAAACATTTTAAAAATAGAACGGGCACATGTAAAAATAAATCCTAAAAACAAAGAATAATTCTTGGTGATTTTAATCAAACATTCTATGCTAGATGCACCTGGCAGCTGTCCTTCCGGGCCCGCGGACTGGCCGCCCGCACCTCTGACCGCAGGTGCCGGGCCATGGAGCGGCCTTCTTCTCAGTGAGTCTTGTCTCCGTTATTTTCTGATCTTACTGAGTCACCCAGTGTGTTGGCCTCTGCTTCTCCCTGGCGGTCAGCTCTCGGTCTTCTCCTCCTTCACTATCCAGCTTAGGCTGGAGGACCCCTCATTTCAGTAACTCACAAATAACTGAACTCCTTCTTGCATGTCAAACCCCAGACCAGGATGAACTCTCAGACCTGCTTCCTCAGGAACCTGTCTCTGGGCATCGGAGTATTGCTGAAGGAAATGACACAGTGGCACAGGCGACGGCCACCCTAAGTTTGCGGTCCCCATTCTCAACCAGACCATCAGGGCTGCGCATCAGCCCCACCAGGCTTCTTTGGGTCCCTTGTTTTTTTCCTCTTTCCACCAACATTATTTCAAATCTTTGCTACTCGCCGCAGACCTGTGTGGCCTCTCTTCGCTCTTAGCAGATGATTTTACCTCCAATCACAGGGAACGTGAGAGCCGGCCGGCCAGCTGGAGCTCCCTCGGCTTCCTGCTGTCAAGTGTGTGCACTTTGCTCCCTCTGCACCCGATTTCTCTTCCTTTCTGCTCAGTCCAGGTGAAAAGCGCCGCTCTTGCTGCTTCAGGGCCATGTGTGCTCTGGGAACTTTCTGGGAACTGCCTTCGCCTCTCCTGCCCCATTGGCTTCTCTCTCTGCTGGATCCTGCCCTTGGAATGTAAACCTGTTCCAGTGTCTCCCATCTCAAAACAAGCAAGCGAACAGGAACCTCCCTCACTGCGCCCTTCCTTCTGTCCCACTGTTGTCTTCAAAGTCACATTCCTCAGGCCCTTACCTGCCCTTGCCACCTCCTTTTCACTTTCCACTTTGCCCCGGGCCCACTGCACCTTGACTTTCACCCTTAACATTTTCTTAAATAACCACCTGTAGACTAGACACAGGAGGTGAGGCTTCCAGGGCATTAGAAAATAAAGGAACAAAGAAAACACAATGAATATAGGAAGAATCAAACACTTAAAATACAAGACAAAAATTTAAAAGCTTCAAATGTGTCAGTAATTACAGTGAACCTGGAAGGATGAACCATACGGTGTGGTCTGTTTCCTTAACAGTCTAGAAAAGGCAAAAGCGTTGCATCAGAAGGCAGGTCGTGGAGAGGAGGGTGTTGCCAGCGGGGCCCAGGGAACTTGTGACTGTTTGTCCTGTAAACATGTAAACATGATCACATGTTTTATGTATTAGTCGTTGTGCTTCCTGACTTTGTTTGCCAATTTGGTGACTTTAGTTGGGCATTATTTATCCCACCGTGAAGCTGACAAAAACATTTAATAGATACAGAATCACATACTACTTGGCTCCTGGTAGCTTGTGTTTATAAAGTGCTTACCATGTAAACACAATACTTTTTTAACTGAAAATGTGATCATATTGCATTGGGAGGATGACAGGAGGGGAAGGGGAGCTAAAAGGTCTTAATCCTAATTGACCATTAATGGAAAATTGAGAGAATGTCTAAGACTGACGAACTAAGAATTAGCGACAAAAGCATTTTGTTTAGAAACATCTAAGCAGAAATTGGAAGGAAATGCCAAGGAGAAGGGTCTGGAAGGCACTGGAAGGACTGATAGTTTGCCGGCAGCCTCTTAGAGTTCCTTTACAGTTTTGACCTTGCGCCTATATCATTTTAATAAAACAATTTTAAAATGTGGAGCAGTGCAAATTTTGTCTTAAAAAGCTAGGGGCACCTGGGTGGCTCAGTTATGCGTCTGACTTTGGCTCAGGTCATCATCTCATGGTTCGTGGGTTCAAGCCCCACAACAGAGCTCTGTGCTGACAGCTCAGAGCCTGGAACCCGCTTCCAATTCTGTGTCTGCCCCTCCCCCACTCATGCTCTGTCTCTCTTGAAAATAAATAAAACATTAAAAAATTTTTTTAAAAATGTGGGGCAGTGCACTGCTAGAAATAACTCTAGAAAGACCAGAGATGGGCATTGAACCCAGCTTAGCTGAAGGGAGTGTGGAAGCACTGAGAGCAGGGACAGCTTTTCCTGGGAGCTAATGTCCTAGCTGAATGTGGAAGGGTGAGTTGGGACGCAGCGAAGGGTCCCGGCCCAACGTCACTGGACATCAAGGATGTTTCCTCTCTCATAACTTTGTTGAACTCAAATAGTACTTGCAGAAGAGGCTTATTGATTTATTGCATTTTCTAGCTTTATATTCCTGCCAGTGGTGGAAAGACAACACAAATAAATCTCTCCTCTGTTTATTTTTCTCCCTAAAAAGGATTGCTGGTCTATCTAACACTATCACATCAAGTGTTTGGTGGGGTATTCTTATCTTGTTTCTGATTTTTAGGTCCTATCATTCAGTGCTACTCCATGTTTTTCAAACTTGGTGATAAATTGTGATGCTTCCAAGTTACCCTTTCCTTCCGGCTGTGTCCCTCATTGACTATGATGGTAATTCATGTTGCTGCATGATGTTGGCAAAGATTGTCTTTAAGTCCCTTTCACCTCTATTAATAAACTGTATTGGCCCCTTTTTTTAATTGGTATCATACTTTTAAGATTTTTTAAATCACACCCATTTCTGACTCCTAAGAACAATGAGGTAAAAGATCACTTAGAATATGAAAGTTCAAAATACTGTGCAGGGGCGCCTGGGTGGCTCAGTTGGCTAAGCGTCCGGCTTCGGCTCAGGTCATGATCTCACGATTGTGGGTTCGAGCCCCGTGTCAGGCTCTATGCTGACAGCTAGCTCAGAGCCTGGAGGCTGCTTTGGATTCTGTGTCTCCCTCTCTCTCTGTCTGACCCTCCCCTGCTCACGCTGTCTCTGTCTCTCAAAAATAAATAAAAAACATTTAAAAAATTAAAAAAAAAAACAAAAATACTGTGCAGTTTCTCGTTCAGGGCAGGCAGGATCTCCGGATGGTGCAGCTCCGCCCTCTGCATTCATGCGGCGCAGAGCGGGGGGCTATTAGGAAGTTCGGGGAGCAATTTATTTTAATATTGACCATCTTCACAAATTTGTTGGCATCTCATTGAAATAAGCTTTAATATATAAGATAAAATAGATTTTTTTCTATGTGTAATTTAAATGGGGTTCCTATAATATAAAATAACATACTTAGTGGGTCCATTCATACAGCACCCACTATTTGAATGATTAAGAAGTGTAAAAGGTGCTTGCCCGCCTTGAAGCTCACGGTTTAGTAGGTGGTAGTTTAAAAAAAAAATACAATCACACTTAAGGTCTTAAGGGCTATGTAAAGAAATGTACGGGGCGCCTGGGTGGCTTAGCAGTTAAATGGCCAACTTGAGCTCAGATTATGATCTCATGGTTCATGAGTTCGAGCCTCACATCAGGCTCTGTGCTGACAGCTTGGACCCTGGAACCTGCTTCCGATTCTGTATCTGCCTCTCTCTCTCTGTCCCTCTCCTGCTCATGCTCTGTCTCTCTTGCTCTCAAAAATAAATTAAAGAAAAAAGAAATGTCCCAAGTGCTGTAGGAACACAGGCAGAGAAGCTAGAGGCCTTCCATTTTCAACAAGTATTCTTTTTCTGCTGCTTACAAGTTTTTGTCACTCATAAAGCTACTGTTTTCTACTGAAACCATTCACTATTTTGCATTTAAAAATGAAAATTTGCCGTGAAACACTGACTTGGGAAAGGAAGGAGGCGTTATTGTATAGTAACTTAGTATAAATAAGGAAGTATAGCAGTTGAGAGAATTTTTCTGCAAGTAAACACAGGTGTATTTCTGGCTCCTCACGAAATAAGCATTAGTCATTATTAGTGATTATCTTCAGTCATGTTTTCTTCAAAAACCTTTTTTATTTTAGAGAGAGAGTACGGGGGGAGGGCAGAGAGAGAAGGAGAGAAAATCTCAAGCAGGCTCCACGCTGAGCACAAAGCCCCACACAGGGCTCGATCTTCCGACTATGAGATCATGACCTGACCTGAGCTGAAATCAAGGGTCAAATGGACGCTTAACTGGCTGAGCCACCCAGGCGCCCCTGTGGTCATGTTTTCTTACAAGATGTGACTGTTCTTTAACCTGTCCTTTGATAAAAATCCAAAGAGGTCCTCCTAAAGAGAACTAAACTCATGCCTGCGTGCAGTCTTTACGGAGGGCGACAAGGATGTGGAGAAAGGGTCTTGACTTGGAGTCTGTGCACCGTGTGCTTCGAGCACTTCAGACCTGAGTTGTTTGGCTCTCCTTTACCCTTCGTGTTCATGTGTGTGTGGTTCTTTCAAGACAGTGGTCTTAAAATCTCATGGTCATGGATTTGTGTAGTTCTTTTTCTTTATTCTTTCATTTTTGCTTCTTGAAACCCAGGTATTAGGTGCATAGATATTTATATTTAGGATAGTGGCATCTTCCTGGTGACGTGGCCCTTTTGTCATTGTATAGTGGGTCTTTTTACTTTGTTGGTTCGTTCTCCTTGCTGAAGTCTGATTTGTCAGGTAGCATTATTGCGTCTCCAGCTGTTTTGCTTCGTGTTGGCATTGTAGATTTCCCCCATAATTTTACTTTCGGGCTCTCTGTGTGTTCATACTTACAGTGTGTCTCTTGGAGACAGCATGCATTTGGGGCTTTTTGAAAAATTCATTTGATAATCTCTTTGGATTGAAATTTTTTGCCAGTTTATGTTAAATATAATTACCGATCTGTTTGGTAAGCATCATTTGCTCTTTTTGTTTTTGCCCCATCTGTCTGTTGTTGTGTTGTTCCTCTCTTCTCTCTTTCTTGCCTCCTTTTGAGTCAATCAGTGTTTTTTAGTATTCCGTTTGAATTCCTCTGTCAACTTCTTACTCAGGCCTCTGGTTGGTTTCAGTGCAGTGCTTGCTCTAGGGATTACAGAATACCTTTATATATTATTACAGCCTACCTGGGGCTACTGTTGTACCAGGTCAGATAAAATGTGAGGATTTTGTGAGTATTTTAATTCCCCTGACCTTTGTTCTTCTATTTTCACATATATTCACATTGCTTATATTACGTTATAAAGTCCATAATATGGTGTTATAATTTTTTTGCTTTAAACAGTCATACGATGAAAAAAATCTGTACTCTCCTTATACTCGCCCACGTTTATTCCTTTCCAGAGTGCTCTTGCGCTCTTCCTTGGTGTGGTAGCTTCAGTTTGCTGTCTATGACCACTTCCCTTTAGCCAGAAAACCTTTCTTTAGCATTTTATATAGTATCTCTTCTGGCAGCAAATTCTCTCAGCTCCTGTTCATCTAAAAATGTCTCTGTCTTCTGTTTTGAAGAATCTTTTCTCTGGATGAAGAATTTGGGGTTTCCATTTGGGTTTTTTGCAGCACATCAAGCATCTTCCACTGTCGCCTGACCTCCATTGTTTCTGATGAAAAGTGGGCTGCCATTTGTCTTGCCATTCCTTTGTATATGTTGTGATGCCCCCCCCCGCCTGCCGGCTGCTTTTAAGGTTCCCCCTCCCGGGGCACCTGGGTGGCTCAGTCAGTTGACTGTCGATCTCAGCTCAGGTCATGATCTCATGGTTTGTGAGTTCAAGCCCCACATCAGGCTCTATGCTGACGGCACAGAGCCTGCTTGGGATTCTCTCCTTCTCTCTCTGCCCTTCACCTGCTTGTGTGTGCTCTCTCTGTCTCTCTCTGTCTCTCTCTCAAAATAAGTACATAAACTTAAAAAAAAAAAAAAAGTTCACCTTCCCTCCCAAGGACGAGTTTTAGCAGTTTGACTGATAAACAGGTACATAAAGGTTAAACAGCTTGCCCAAGAATGCATAGCTAATGAGTAGAAAAATTCATTTCAGTTCAGTTGGTATTGAAGGCAGGGAAAATTCTCTTATTATTCAAGAATTGAAGTAATGGATCTATGGGATGCAGACTTGAAGAGTGAATGAAATGATGGCATACAATGACCGCAAGTATGCTGCGCGCTCAGGGCCAGCTTGGGGCCCCTTTGCCACTGCTGCAGTAAGAATGAGCGAGTTCAAGGTCAGCTGGCTTCAGTGGACAATTTGAAGAAAAATGCCAAGATCTAAACTTGTATTTGCAGCTAAAGATGGGGACTAAAACTTATAGCTATTCTATAATTAAGCAAACCTAATTTCTTCTATATACTAGCCTTAGGGCTAAGATAGTTCTTAAACTCAGCGTATCCAGCATGAGCTGAATTCATATTCTTGCCAGGTTTTCGATTTGAGAGTTAAGCTGTTGATCAGGCAGGAATGAGATCAGTTATTCCAAACTATTTCTTCAGGGAGAGAGTAAGCTCCTGAGTGGTGATGTGGCAATCTAAGAAAAGATGCGGTTTAGGGAGGGGGAGGGTATTTGTATGGGTGTTTTATAATCAGAATTATATACTATAAAATATTTTCCATATATTCTATTTCAATTTGTAATTTAAGACTCAGATAAATGCATTCTGAAGAAGTTGGATGGCTCATAAAATGATCATGCTTAATGTTGAAACTTAAGAGATCTTATTTTTATTTTTATTTTTTACATTTATTTTTGAGAGACAGAGACAGAGCATGAACCAGGGAGGGGCAGAGAGAGAGGGAAACACAGCATCCGAAGCAGGCGCCAGGCTCTGAGCTGTCAGCACAAAGCCCAATGCGGGGCTTGAATCCATGAACCTCGTGACCTGAGCCAAGTTCGGATGCTCAACTGACAGAGCCACCCGGGCGCCCCAAGATATCTTATTTTTAAAAAGGATTTAGGAGAATATGCTTCCTTTTCCAACTTCGGGGGTGGCAGGAGAAGGAATACCATTTCTAGATGAGCCCTCTGTCCTCCCCTCTGCTCCTCAAGTACAGACAGAGCCACACCTGTGCTTTTCCACTAGTCTCCTCCTCTGTTGGTAGAATCTGCTAGAAAAAACTTAATCTGTCATCGCAAAATATGATGTGTTATCCAATGGACCAAATGCAGCATTTTGCTGCGTTTTTGTATGGCCCCAAACTAAGAAAGGTTTTTATATATTTTTTAAAATTTTTAATGCTTTTTATTTATTTTTGAGAGACAGAGAGAGACAGGGCAAGAGGGGAGGGTCAGAGAGAGAGGGAGATACAGAATCTGAAGCAGGCTCCAGGCTCTGAGCTAGCTGTCAGCACAGAGCCCGACGCGGGGCTTGAACCCACGAACCATGAGATCTGACCTGAGCCGAAGCCAGACGCTTAACTGACTGAGCCACCCAGGCGCCCCGGTTTTTATATTTTTAAGAAGCTTGGGGATGGGGAAATGAATATGAAACAGACAGCAGACAACCTACAAAGCCTAAGATATTTATTATCCAGCTTTTTATAAAAAAAGTTTGCTGTCCCCTCTTTTTCATTGTACTTGCTAAGGATACAAAAACTCAAGGATTCTACCCACATATAGCTTCTTTGATCAAGAGCTTCTCATTAGAGGATTGACTATATAGCATCCCCCTCTTTTTTGGTCTCTTTTTGAATTTGAACATATCTGATAAGAATCTCCAAAATATTCATTGTTCCCTTATGCTTATCTCTGAATTTAAAAATAGTGATACCTGTGTGTATCAGCTGACATTGCTGTGTAACAAACCATCCCAAAGATCGGAAGCTTAAACTAACAAGCATATTATAATTTCTTAGGAGCCAGTGGGTCATCTGGGGAACCAGTTGATTTAGTCTGGGCTCAGCTGGGAACAGTCCTGCTCTGTGTATTCTCGTATTCTGGCGTCAGCCCAGGCAAGTCCTTCTCAGGGTTATAGCAGAAGTTTAAGAGAGCAAGCTGAAACACAGCGAAGTCTCTTGATGACTAGCTTGGGACTAGCTATACTGTTACCTCCAACTCATTCTATTGGCCAAAGCCAATCACGTGAGTGAGCCTCCAAAGAGTGAGGAGCTTTGCCCTGCCCTCACTGGGAGGACATTGGAGAGTTACATGGCAAAGGGCGTGAAAATTTGAGGCCAGTAATATAGTCTGTCATAATTTGGTTTAGCTTTAGGATGTGCCTTGTAATCAGCATTGGGAGGTGGGTCTTATACCCACCAAAGATTAGGACAGCAGGATCGTTCCTCAGAAGTCCTTCTCGGGGCACCTGGGTGGCTCAGTCAGTTGAGCATCTGACTTCAGCTTAGGTCATAATCTCACAGTTTGTGGGTTCGAGCCCCGCATCGGGCTCTGTGCTGGCAGCTCAGAGCCTGGCGCCTGCTTCGGATTCTGTGTCTCCCTCTCTTTCTGCCCCTCCCCGGCTCCTGCTCTATCTCTCTCAAAAATAGATAAACATAAAAAAAAGTCGTCCTCTGTGGGGCATCAGGAGTACAAGGGCCCTAACTTCCTTCAGTTTAGTTTTTATATACTGAGTATCTTCTTTATGCCTAACACTGGACTAAGTTATGGGACTTCAGGAGCATCAGCTCAAACAGTGAGAACAGACCATGTACACACACTTAGAAGATGGTATAATGGTTCCAGGAGTAGAAGTTTTTACTGGATATAGAAATAGCAACAGAAGAGAGAGGGAATCAACTCTGCTTTGTGGAAAGACATAGGAAGCATTGTTGAGGAAGAGAGAAAATTAAATCTTGAAGGATGGATGGCCCACAATCCCTGCAGAACTAGCTCAGGGAGAGAAGTACTATTTATGGGAAACAGTACGGCAACCTGTTAATGCTTAGAAATTGATTGTAATTAACATCTGTTTGTGCTCGGATAATACAGTATTCTCTAAGAGCCAGTGAGTAACTTTGTATGTACCCCTTTTGTACATTGTTTGTCGCAGTAGTTTTTACACTTGAGCGTGCCTCAGAGTCACCTGGAGAACTTGTTAGAGCACAGATTGCTGGGCCCACCCCTAGACCTTCTCAGTCAGTAGACCTGGAACAGGGCCAGAGAATTTGCATTTCTAACAAGTTCCCAGATGATGCTGATGGTGCTGGTTCAGGGACAGCACTTTGAGAACTATCGATTTATCGAGTCTTTTCCTGTATCTGGCGGTCTGCAGTGTGGTGAGTACGTAAAAACGAAAAGAAAACATCCCTGTCCTTGGATCGCCCGTGGTCGGGTGGCCGAGACAGAGAAGTAAGTGTGCAATGGTAGTACAGCGGAGCAGATGCTGAGCTGTGTGGAAGCACAGTGTGCTGTGAGAACACACGAGGGGCACCAGTGAGGCCGGGGGCTGCAGGCACGTGTGAGACACAGAGAAAATGGTTCAGTTCCTCGTCGAGTTTTTAAAAACGTGAATGTAGAAGCCTTGTATTTTTATGGAGCCCCTTTATTTAATTATCTCCTTTAAAAAAAAATCCTAAAGTAATAACACATAGGAAAATGACCCTGAGTCATTCTTTGCATGAATTTGGTAAATGGAGTTATCTTTAATGTTGCCCTTAAAAATTTTTCTGACCAGAACTTTTTAGACAAGCTTTTATTCAATGTTTGTCTATTTAAGTAATCTTTACCCCTAAGGTGGGGCTCGAACTTGTGACCCTGAGATCAAGAGTCGCATGTTCTTCCTGCTGAACCAGCCAGGTGCCCCTAGACAAATTTTAGTTGTATGAGGAAGACCGCAAAGGCTGAATTAGTTGCTTTGCAAATAAGATACCCCCTTTCTTTTGTTAATTTGTGCTCCTCATCTTCTGCTATTTTAAAGAAGTTTGTTGGACACAGATGTTACGTTTATTATGTGTGAGTCTGTATTTTCACAAAAACGGCTAGAAATGTGTGTATTTTAGGATGCAGACAAAACAGAACAAGAGCAGGAACGACCGGAAGTGGTGAAACAGTTCACTGGGCAGCTTGACGTGGGCTCCACATGCTGAGCCTGCACTCAGACCAGCTAATCAGTGCGGCCGCAGGCTAGTGCGATGCTGTGGGACAAATGGACGTCCTTCCCTCCAGAGCAGCACTGAGGGGGAACGTAGGGGATGTTGGTCATGGACCCACGCAGGGTGTCGCTCTGGGTTAGGTGCGGTGAGCTGAGAGAGGAGGTTGGGCAGGAATTGACTAGAAGTGTATCTGAAGCAGGCACCTGGTTGCTCAGATGACCCACTATATGCCAGCAAAGGACAGAGTGGATATGGCCAGTAGCCCGGCGAAGCTGGAGAAACAGAACTGTCCTCACAAAGTCGTTTGTCTTGGCAGTAAGGACATTCTGCCCTTGTAATGACACACTCCTGGACTGTGTTGTCATCTCTTCCTAAAAGGAAGGTACCCTCAGAGGAGTGATGGTCTATATGGCTTCTCTCTATCTCTTTCTATATTTTTTAATCAAAAGCGTATAAAGTTTGCAGAACATTCCATTTTGAATAGCTCTGTTCCCTCCAGCAAAGCGAGCTCAAGTCAAGTTGGAATTATAAATAGAATTCTTTCACCTTAAAATTGCGTAGTGGAATGTATTTTTGTTGAAGTTGAATTACCAATGAAAGTTATTTGTAGTCATTTTAAAAATATAACCTCATTAACAATGAAATCTTGTTAACCTTTTTCTTAGCACACATCTGTGGATGGATACACCGAGCCACACATCCAGCCCACCAAATCAAGTAGCCGACAGAACATTCCTCGGTGTAGAAACTCCATTACGTCCGCCGACGAACAGCCTCACATTGGAAATTATCGTTTACAGAAAACAATAGGGAAGGGAAATTTTGCCAAAGTGAAATTGGCAAGACATGTTCTAACGGGTAGAGAGGTAAGTGTCCATGATGCTTTTTAATATTTGCTTGGACCTCTCCGGAGTCTTAAGAGCTTTCCCTGTGGCTGATGACGGGAATAAATGACCGTTGAAATACGGTAAATGCTAGGGTATGTGTGAATGGATGTCCATCGACAGAGCTTATTGACACAGCAAGTTGACTCTGAACGTTTAGAAAAGACTCATCCCTTCACGTAGCATCTCTTGTAAGTCAGGCGTGACTACAGATGATGAGCTTTTCACAGACTCTGTCTACACGGTTCGGTTTCTGTAAATATTTCCGACGACCGTCGTTCCCGGACCCCAGGAGCAGGGCCAGGGATGTTCTCATTAATTATCACGTCCAGTAAACTGGGTATAAATGTATGCAGGTCACCCACTGACTTTTATCTGTTTAGAGCCCACAAGTGTTATTATACTGATGTTTTTCTCAGGTAATAAGAGAATTGGGTCTCTAAAATCCCATGTGTTTTCTGTTGGTGCAAATGCTCTGGAAAAGTGTGGAGGTTCCTCAAAAAAATTATCAAGAGAACTCCCCTATGACCCAGCAATAGCACTGCTGGGGATTTACCCAAGGGATACAGAAGTGCTGATGCAGAGGAGCATATGATGCATATGTACCCCAGTGTTCATAGCAGCAATGTCAACAATAACCAAATCATGGAAAGAGCCTAAATGTCCATCACCTGACGAGTGGATCAAGAAGATGTGGTTTATCTATACAATGGAGTATTACATGGCAATGAGAAAGAATGAAATCTGGCCATTTGTAGCAAAGTGGATGGACCTCGAAGGTGTCATGCTAAGTGAAATAAGGCAGAGAAGAACAGATACCATATGTTTGCACTCATATGTGGAACAGGAGAAACTTAACAGAGGACCATGGGGGTGGGGAAGGGGAAAAAATAGTTGAGAGGGAGGGAGGCAAACCCTAAGAGACTCTTGAATACTGAGAACAAACTGAGGGTTGATGGGGGAGGGTGAGAGGGGAAGATGGGTGATGGTCATGGAGGAGGGCACTTGTTGGGATGAGCACTGGGTGTTATATGGAAACCAACTTGATGATAAACTTTTAAAAAACATAATAAAATTCCATGTGTTTTAAATTATGTGTAGGTATATAGCAAAAATTTATTTTGTAACTATTATTATTATTACTCATTTTTAATAATTTACACAGTAAAGACTGAAAAACAGTATTACCAAATGGTTCCCTGCCAGCTAGGACATTGTGAAGATCTCAGTCATTATTTGTTTTTAATAAGTTTTTCTTTCTCTCTGTCCCTAATATCACTGCCACTTCTGCTTGACTTTAGTCCCCTGCCAGGAGCTGTTCCAACACAGCCTCCATCAGGCAGAGACTTCAGGGACATTCAAATCCATTTGCTTAGTTTGCTGCTATAAGTGAGCTTGGGCGTTCGATTTCTCTTACCATGTTGTTCACGTGATACCTAACCTGCTGAAAGCTCATCAGCCTCCCTTCTGATAATAATAACTTCTTAAAATCATAGGTAAAAGATTACAGATGATTTTTACTTTAAAAGGGGCTGCTTGGAAAAAAATAAGAAAGGTGTAATTTTATTGACTCAGAGTCGAATGTGTTAAAGCTAAGTCAATGGGACACACAGCAAGGCTGCCAGATTATCACAACTTCACCATCTAGTTGTGTGAACTCCAAATAGAACTATAGTACATCTAGTTGGGAATGAAACAAAAGATTTTTTTCTTTTGTAAGTTTTTATCCATCAAAATATGTATTCTCAAATATAGTTTAATGATTCTCTTTTTTTAGGTCGCTGTGAAAATAATAGACAAAACTCAGCTAAATCCTACCAGTCTACAAAAGGTATTTAATTATTTTAATAGTAAGTGATTAGAATGTGAGTTTTTTAACATATGATCTTCTGTAAAGTCAGTTATCCTAAATTTCCTATTAGATAAGATACTACATTCATCAACATATGAAGAAAAGACATGATGTAAAACATTGTATTTAATAACATTTTAATTATATTTATCAAGTGTTTGCTTAAGAAGTATCTACAACTCAAATGCGTGCACCATATGAAAGGAATTTACGTCTTCTAATTCAGTAGAATAAAACTTAGTAACAAATGTTTTGAAATACTCAGGACTCTGCTTTGTTAAAAGTGTATTTATAGTTACATTGTCCATAGGTGGGTTTCCTTTTATTGCTACACTTGCTTTACTTTCTTCTTCTGCAAGAATCAGTTTCTCAGCTAACTTACAGTAGAAAATAGGAGTATTTCTTCCAAGAGTGAAAAAGAAAAAAAAGCAGCAGGGGGAAGAAGACAAGTAGTTAGGGCGGAGATTGCCCTTATAAGCCGGGAAACGTGGTTTCAGGTTGCTTCATCACTTATGTGGGAAAAAGTTCACATACTCATTTTAGTGCTTTAAGAATGAAGCAAATGAACAGTTATGCCATATATGTTGTTTGGATATAGTGAGATAGTAAAGTACATTGTAATTTTTATCAGAATGTAATGGGATCATGGCCACATATGTAAATGTGTCAAATAACTTTGGAGTTCCTCAAACAGAACCATTAATATAAGAACTTTTTAGTATGGTGCATTTAGCTATTCCTGCTGTGATTCTGACATTTAAATAAAAATTCAAGTCTGTCATAGCAAGACTTTCTGCGTGGCTCCATGCCGGATAACTCAGTGTGTTTTATATACATACTTCTACTCGGAGGTCTGTGTTTGTACTGCTTACTGAAATGCCTTTTAAGTTGAATAATCAATGTGACTTGGATAGCATTGCCGTTTCTGATCAGGAAGAACAAAAAGGTTTTCTGCATTCTTTTTCCTCTGCATCTGTGAGATGGTGTACCGGATGCCTGTCTTCGAAGAGAACCTTCCGGCACCAGTTTTAGCTAATTGTGATGCAGTTGTATGAGTTACAAAAAGGAACCCTCCCTGGGCAAATGAATTACCCAAGATACTTTTTTTTTCCTGGGCGAGGGTCGTAGTGCAGCAAATTTTGCCACCTTTCTTTCTGCTGAGAATCTTTTAAAAATGCATAAATTGCTTACTTGTGCCCAGTGGCCCTGCCTGTCACCCGTCTGGCTTTTCCGCTTCTCCTGGATTAATCTGTGAGTGACTCTGGTAAACTGAGTGATTGTAAGTGACATTTAGAGATGGCTGAGGCCTGTTTTGCTACCTGGATGCATAGTAACGTGACCCCCGCTCCGTCTTTCCCAGAGGGACCCAGAGAAGGGTGCAGAACCCCAGTCATCCTTGTTGAAACATGAATGTTGCTTTATTTATCTGCACAACTGAACAGTGTACTTGGTGACAAGTAATTTCTGTTGTAAATTCTGCTCATCTTGCTGATGAAGGGTTTGCTTTTCCAAACAGGCATATAAAGACTGATGGCAATTTTGTTTTCTTTAATCTATGAAAACAGAATCCAAGGAAAGATTAACATTCACTAAATGTAGCCTTTACACTGTATATATGTCATTGTTCTTAAAATAATTTTCATTCGTGTTCATGGATTGGCTCTCAGTTAAGAGTTTTGGAAAAAAAAAACAAAAAGACAAAACAACCCAACAGATCAAGGCTTGGTTAGTTCCCATGCATTGTGGAATATTCAACACTTGGCCAGGAGTACCCCCCAATCAGTCATACCTAAAAAAGAAACAATGGAATGAGAAATAATCCATTTGTTTTCCTTAGCATTGACAGTCAGGTCCTATAGGTAAAAAATAGCAAAATATGTTCTCGGTGTAATAGATGTGCTTGTTCAAAGGCAGATAATGGTAACACATGTACTTGAAATAAGGGTCCATTTTAATCTCATCTGCAGAAGTGTATGCTTAAATCTTGTTCTGGACTTGATCTGAATTTAAGCTGATTCCCTCCTTTATATTCTCTTCTGTGTGTAACATATTTTTAGAGAGTAATACTTTCCATTGCCAACGTCAGTGGTAGACAAAGTAACCTAAATTTGATACCCCAACTGTTCAAAACTTCTAAAATACAAGTTCTCAAAAACATTTTGGTCTTTGGAATTGTTAAGCATCTTTGGTTTCAACATGGTCCACATAAGATGCTCATATTATTTATATCACATGTTTTGAATCGGTGGGATCCAATTTAATGGGTCATCATAGTTTAAGAATTATATGAGTCCGATGCTGTATTTACGTTTTCAAACTCTGTGGACCAGGAGTTCCACCTCATATTTTAATTGGTGGGTTTTGGGGTAGGGTTTATGAACTGTACTGGTGATCCTGGGGATCTTTTTAAGCAGCCTGATAATGTTGGAGGAAAAGCAAAATAATGAGGCAGTTTTGTTCATAGTTCACGTACTTGAAATGTAAGATTATCATTTTGTCAAAAATTCCACTAGGTTTTTTGTTTTGTTTATTCTTGAGAGACAGAGAGAAAGAGACAGAGCATGAGTTGGGGAGGAGCAGAGAGAGATGGAGACACAGATCAGAAGCAGGCTCCAGGCTCCAAGCCGTCAGCACAGAGCCCGACACAGGGCTTGAACCCACAAACTGTGAGATCATGCCATGAGCCAAAGTTGGACACGCAACTGACTGAGTCACCCAGGTGCCCCAGAAATTCCACTAGGTCTTTAAACTGGGACACATTAGTTTATACATGGGTGACAGAGTAAAGTTGGTGTTAGCTTTCTCTGTTCAGAGCCACCAGGGTCCGTTCATCTGTCTTCTATGTATTGTCCATTAATTTGCATTTTCTACTGTTTTACTATGTTGCGTTATATTCCCATTTCACAAAAATGGCTCAGTGGTTCAGAACTGATTTGCTGAGCAGCAAAGGCTGTAACGAGAAGAGAAATAAGACTGTCATGACTCAGAATTATGTCCTTAATAAAGAGGGCTGTTGCACTGCAGTGACATAAACTGAATCTCTGCGCGAGGACAGTGGTTTTGTATGAGTGGGGAAAGTACAACCACGCTTCAGTAACGGGTATCTGAAAATTGGACTTATTAAGTGAATAATCCGCTTACCCCTGGTGTCTGGTATGTTATCTGTTGGATAAAATGTCATCAAATGGTGACCTAAGCCATTTAAACTTCAGTGAGTTTACAGGTTAAGCCCACCAGCCTCTCTGGGAAGCTAGTTCATTTTTCCAGAGCGTCTGCAAAATAATTTTTATCTCTGTCACGCCAGACAGAAAGGAGGACAGAACCACAGAAGCAATATTCAGGATTAGGTTTCTTTTAGCGAACTATCAAGAAACCAAACTTGTAAAGGCAGTCGTAAAATCACTGATGGATGTTCTGAACAAGGAGAAAGCAGAAGCTCTTGGGCTATGTCCCTTAGCAGACATCTCCGTGGGACACGTGCTAAAGTGCCACTTCGTGTCGCATAGGCTGGCTTTACAGCATATTTCACTTTATTGTTCTTTTCACATGTGCGGACCACTGGAAGGAAAAGTCTTCACCAATCCTTCTGTGGGTCAGTGGAAATTAAAGTGATAAGAGAAGAGTCAGCAGGACTAATGAGGTTGTGGACTGCAAAAATTGTCTCAGCATAAGTAGTGATGAAACCCCAGGAGGGCCTTTTTTGGAGAGTGTGGGGAGTGGGGAGGGTGTGTGGTAATTCTGCAAGGATTGATTGGGCTGTGTGAATAAATACGGTTACAGCTAAGGCCCAGTCACTCATTATTCCGTTCTCCATGAAATCAGTGGTTAGCCACGTACCTCTGATCTTGATTTGGCTTTGAAGGAAAAGCTGAAAACAAGTTATCATGCCATCACGGCTATTAAAAGATGTCTCGTTAGTGTAGAGTATGAAGAATTGGTGGGAAGCGTATCTTTCCCACTAAAATATGATAGATTTTGAGAGAAAAGGCGTTCAAACAAGTTTTCTTTCAAAGGTGATACCAATAATGTTAATATCTAGCTAAAGTATCACCAGTTTAAATGTTGAAGATAAGATAACCAGGTTTTCTGACACAGCCAAACTGTTTCCCATAGTCCACTGACCAAATTTTGAATGTTCTAAACCGTGTTGGCCCTCTTTAGCTATTAGACAGAGGGCTCAGTGAGGTATCATTGGGCGTATTTAGCACACAAATGCTATGTCCACGTATGAAAGATACCATCTAGAATCAGCGTATCCAAAGAGTCTCTTAAGAATCTGTTTGCTATTTACCTTCACATCGGACCTTCCAGTCTTCCAGCTTTGGAGTGTGATATTAGCAGCCTGGACTGGAGTCTGAGAGATGTCCGTCATCTCCAGGGAGAAATGTCTTCGTAGGGTAATCAATCTGAATGTTGCGGGCACACCATCTCACGCTGGTTCCGGTGTCCAGTCAGTCTGTGATCATGACTTAGGATTTTTTAATTCAATAGGAAAAAACCCTAGAAATGGAAACTGTCTTATGGTTCAAGCTCAGTATCAAGTACATGTGTTCATTATAAATTCTTAATTTAACAAGGATTTATTGAAAGATGATATTTCTCCATATATTTCCTTTTTCTTTTTTTAGCTTCTCCTTTTGTGTTCATTTATGTAGAGTCATTGTCTTTTTGCTGACCTCGATGTTAGAATCCCACAAAGTTCAGTCCCCTTTTCTTTCTGTATTCCCTTCCTGGACTCTCTCGACTATAGGCAAAGTCACAAATATATGCCTTCAACTCAGTCCTCCCATAAATTTCCTCATCACCTTTCAAAGATAGCCCAAACTTACGATGTCCAAAACCAAACTCATGACCTCTGCCCCCCCTCCCAGTACCTCGCCACCTGGTGCTCTTCCAGCGTCCTCTCTCAGTGAATGACAACTGCCCCTGAGTTGTGCCAGCCAGAAGCCCCAGAACTGCCCTTGACTTCTCAGTCTTCCTTATTCTCACCATCTAATCCATCCATGAGTTGGGCTGATTTTATGTCGCACGTATCTTTTGAGAATGTCTGCTTTTACCTTTTTCTATCACTTCCACTCTAGACAAAGCTACTCTTGCCTCTCCCGTTGACCACCCGGTAGCCTTCCCGCTGTTCTGTCTGCATCCACTTTGCCTCCCTCCACACCCCCACATGCACCCCCACACAGGGATACAGAATGCCTCTCTGACTATACCATCCTTTATTTAAACTTTTTGATGGCATTCCATTTTTGGTGGTCTGGAGATCAGATTCATTAACAATTTGTACCAGGCCCTACCTTCCTCTTCCGCCTCACGGCCCACCAGCTCCCACAGCGTCTCCCCCACCCCACCTCCTACACTTCCGGCTTCAGCACTTTCTTCCATCTGCTCCTAGTCAGTCGTTTTTCCAGCCGCCCGCCTTTGAGCTCTTCACCTCACCCTCCACGAAAGGCTTCTGCCCTTCCCCTGATGAATCCTTTATTCATTCATTCCTCATGTTTCAGCCTTAGAGTCATTTCTTCAGGGAAACCTTTGCTGTCTCATCAACAATGTTAAATCTCTCTGCCCTCCTTAAAATTAAGCACTCATAACCGAGGATTATTCATAAAGAATTGCTTTACTTCTTATTTGTTTTAGTTTGGGTAGTAGTTTTGTTTGTTTTTTGGGTTTGATGTGTATTTTCTACCTCTGACTCTTAACACCTCTATTTTGACTGCTTGGGCTTTATTGGCTGTAAGCTTCCATCTCTTTCTACATTCTCAAGAAACTACATAAGATTTACTGAAGAGTAGACATAGAAGGATTTGCTCTTGGAAATGGAGGAGGCTAGGAATCGAAATCATCCAAGAGTTTTAGACTAAACCATCTGGTTGTTTTATTTGTTTGTTTATAGTTTATTTATTTTTGAGAGTCAGAACAAGCAGGAAAAGGGCAGAGAAAGAGTGAGAGAGAGAGAGAGAGAGAGAGAGAGAGAGAGAGAGAGAGAGAATCCCAAGCAGGCTCCACGTTGTCAGTACAGAGCCCAGTGTGAGGCTCGATCCCACAGACTGTGAGATCGTGACCTGAGCTGAAATTAAACACTTAACTGACTGCATCACCCAGGCTCCCTTAAACCATCTGGTTGTTTTAAAAGTCATATTGTCATTTTGTTATTTGAAAAGTCATATTCTTATTTTTTTCTAATTTGGGCAGTTTGCTGACACAGTGAACTGGTCTATTTATAATTTTTGGGTAGAGATAGGATTTTTACAAAGATTACAGTGAAGGCAAAGAAGGGCCCCTGCCCCTCACCAAACCCAAATCAGAATAAAATGCTGGCAAGGCCAAGAAGGCTGTGTCATAAGGCCCAAGAATATCCGAATGTCATTGTCCTCCTACAAGCCCAGTTCCCCAAAACTGATGACAGCCTGAAGATCTCTCCCAGTGGGAACATGCTGGACCACTCTGCCTTTGTCAAATTCCCTGTGGCCACGGGGTTGGTCTCTGTCCGTCTCAAGACCAAAGGAGCAGTGAAGGAATCTTGTGACAAGGGTACACGGTGAGCAGGTCTGGTGGAAGGAAGATGATGTGCATTTGACCGGCCCCTGACTATTATACTCGGGTGTAAATAGAACGAGGATTGTCTTAAGCCGTGTCCACGTGGCCACTTCTAAATATAACCGATTTTTTTTCCCCACCCTCAAGGGAAAAAAAGAGGAAGAGGCAGGAAGGAAGAGAACAGCTGAGAGGAGAAAAGGAAAATACTCACAGTTGAGGCAAATACTAATTAGCACTAATGGAGTTTGATCCTGACCTTAAGCCCTAACAAGAAGCACTGAATTGAAAAGTAAACATCTCTCTTGTCTGCTAACTTCAGCTACCTGGAACAACGCCAAGAACCAAGAAGGAAACAATAAAGGCCTCTGAGTAGCTAGAATAGTTGTCACAAAGTCCAGACACGGAGGTCCCTCCCTGCCTTGTAGTTAGAGAAGACCCAGCACTCATTTCTCCAAGTCAGCACACAGAATTGGAACAGACTCTAGCCTCAGCCTCCAGCCCACAGCAAAGTTGAAACAGTAAGTTTGGAGCAATTAGTGAATTCAGAGCTTTCCTGTTAAGTTTGAGAATTTGAGAAACATCGTCATGTCACAGTTCGAAAGTGAGCAAGGAAAAGTGAACTACAAACTAGAATCAGAAACTCAGCTAGTAGTGTGGGACTGTTTAATATATTTGCAAACCTTGGTTTTCCTGATGTGCACGTGGACATGTGATACGTGCAAGGGTTGACTTTTTCAGTAGTAAGTGTCTATGTCAAGGTGAACTCATCATGGTCTCAATTTCCAGCGCTCCTTCTCCCCTCAGCCCTGCCCGTCTTTCTTAAGGAAGACCAGGCACCGGTAAGATTGCCCTCACTGGTAAAGGGCTTCTCTGAGCTAACAGATCACATATATGTGGCTCACTGTCTCCCCCCTCCCGCCTTTGACTCAGGCGGCTGAGGCAGAGGCTCGGGCATTAATTAGTCCCGCCTCCTTCCCGTGTGCAGCCAGCTGGAATACTGCAGACCAGGGAGGGGCGTGAGGGGAGTCATGAAGAGGAAGAGCCATCCTAGACTTTACTAAAAGCCACATGCTACGGTGCAGTTGGTCCCAGCTCTCTGGATGTGGAGTGTTAATGACCCAAATCTAGCTGACAATTCAAGTGTTTCTTTGGGAGGAAGGGTGATTGGCAGGTCAGGCCGCCGACATTTCACTATCCGTCGTCAGGATGCCCCTTAAGACACACCGATTGCGTCTTCCAGCAGCAGCCTCTCTTCCTCTTTCCGCAGTTGCCTGTCACTTTTAGCCTACACGCACCCAACCCACACGGACATCCAAGCTCTTGCTTATTACGGATTTTTCCTCACATCTTGTCAGTGATTACTGAAGAAGAGGAAACTAAGGAAAGAGCAGTATTTTGAAGACATCTTTGAGATTCAGGAGCCCAATGACTGTGTCTTAATTTTTTTAACTGGAACGAGAAGTTATCTTCTGATGAGAACTCTGACCCTTCCTGTAACTGTTTCCCTCACGTCATCTCCAGATGGTGGTAGAGTGGTACTTCTATTCAGGTACGTTTTCGTTAGGTGCCCCAATTTTCACAGGATAATTTTAATCCCCTCCCCAGTTCATCTCAGTTCTTGGTAGAACAGAATGGCTAAATTCTAGGTTCCCGTCAGGGACTGCGCTCATGAGTTCAGTGCCACTCAAAAACCCAGCTTATGAAACAAACCAACCCCATGTCTGTGGAGAGATGCTTGTCTGCACACTTGCAGTCGTCTGATGTGCTTCCTTGAGGCAGAAGAGAAGGGGGAGGAGCTGGAATCAGCCTGTATGGCATGATCACGCTGCACGTCCTGGGCCGCCTTCTGGAGAGTATCCAGGCCAGGTAGAAAGTAAGGTGGAAACCGCCTTCCGCATGCAAGAAGGAGCTGTCAAGTGAAAAAGTTTGTTGGGGCACCTGGGTGGTTCCATCGGTTAAGTGACCGACTTCAGCTCGGGTCATGATGTCAGTTAGCGGGTTCTGGCCCCATGTCGGGATCTGTGCTGGCAGCTCAGAGCCTAGAGCCTGCTTTGGATTCTGCGCCTCCCTCTCTCTCTGCCCCTCCCCTGCTCGTGCTCTTTCTCTCAAAAATAAATAAAAATATTTTTAAAAATTAGAAAAAAAAAGAAAAAGTATGTTAAAGGGAGGAATTATTAAACCTTATATGGATACTTAACATTTAAATTGAACACATTGATGCACGCCATTGAACAATCTTTTCATTTAAGGCCCAGGTTTCTCCCCCCAGCCCTTCTTAGTTTGGGCCTGTTGGTTGGCTTTGCCTTGCACAAATCTCACCCCAAAGCTCACATTTGCTGCGATTTCCAGTTTTATTTTATTTTTTTAATTAATGAGGGAGAATTTAAAGATACCCAGGGATGATCTGAGAGCAGACCCCTAGGTTTTATTTTAATCATTGACGTTTATTCTCCCCACACTTAAGTGGGCAGCAGTTTCTTTAGCAGCTTTTATTGAGAATTTACAGGGTTTTTTGGGGTTTTGGGGTTTTGGTGGGGGTTTTTTGGTTTGTTAAACAACAAACTTGAATTCGTTGGTTTATGTAACATTTAATTGTATTGGACAGACTTTAAGGCAACTCCCTTAAACTTCTGGTGTTCATACCTTTGTATAATCCTTCCCCTTGGAATGTGCGAGGGACCATTGACTGGTTTCGAACCAATAGAATATGGAGACAGTGATGGGATTTCAGGCTCATGATTATATTATGTTGTATAGGACTGCCTTTCTAGCCAGCTTGCCCTAGAGAGGATTGTGCTGGCTTGAATATAGCGAACGGCCATGTTGAAGAAGCCTAACTTGGCAAGGACACGTGAGCAGTCTCTGAGAGGTAAGGGTGGCCTCCACCCAACAGCCAGCAAGAAGCCAGCGTCCTCGGCCCTACCGCTGCAGCCTGGGGTAGCTTGGAAATGGATTCTTCCCCAGTCAGGCCCCGAGGTGAGAGCGCAGCACCTCGGTAGGAGCCAGAGGATGAATGAAGCCCTACTGATGCGCAGAACCCCAGAGTTGATAAATGCGTGTCGTTACAAGTTGCTGGGGTGTGGTGATTTCTTCTTTGGCCATACAAAACGATCATATTAGTTAAATTACCTATTTGCAGTAACACACGTACCCTTCAAATCTGTTTGGGACCTAGATCACCTCTGGTAAGCATGCTGTTTGACTTGGGGAGCAGGAGGGCCTGAGGCGCACCGCGGACTGTGTGCCGGGAGGGTGTTGAAGTGGCGCACGTTAGGTTTGCAGAGGGGACGTGGGGGCCACTTACAAGTATCTGTCCTGCGGTGTCGGTGAGTTGTGTGGTTCTAGAGTCAGACACACAAAGTTAACAAGTGAAGGCTTAGGACTAGAGGAAGAAAACAGGCAATTTATTTACACAGCTATTTACACCCAAGTATAGGAGAACAGGATTGGTATTAGGCACTTTTCTGTTACAAAGACACAATAATGCTAAATGCAAATGAAACCATATTGCTGCTCATATTGATAGCAAGTCCTGCTGCTTTAAAATCTGCATAGTATTGCAAAACTAAAATAGAGACTATTTCTGTTTATTCTTTCTAATACACTCATGTAAATTTTATCTCCTCGTGTGGGGATTTTATATGCTAATGTGCTGTAGTGAGGGGGAAAAAGTTAAAACCAGAAGTATATATTTTCTGAAAATTTAACCCACAGAGTCCTGCCCCTGCCATCAGCCCAGTGAGTCTCTGGGCGAAGGTGGCCTGATGACGGGCCCCCTTCCTTCCTCTTTGGGGTTCTTAGGGAGGTGAGGGTCTTTTTCAGAGGAGGGAGGCCATCAGGTAAGCAGCAGAGAAGGCCTAGATGGTGTCAGCAGCTAAGGTGAGAACCCTGAGTGTGTTCTGAAGGGACCACCCACCCAGAACACAGGAGACCCCATGGGACTCCACCCCTGCCGTCAGTCCTCACAGGTCTGGGCAGGGGCAGCATCCCCTCAGTCCTGCCTCTGGATAGATTCAGGTACCCCCTGGACATGCTTCCCTCTGCTGACCTGCGCGCCCTACTCAGACCAACCACTCAGACCAGCAACCTCCCTGAGGCTCCCTACGGGAGAAGTGAGGTTATGTGGCTTCTGGCCCCCTCGGCCCCAGGCCTCCAGCACTGCTCATGAGAATGGGCAAAGTACAGTCAACAAGGTGTTTGATGAACAACCCACATTCACTACTATCCACAGGCATCTGGTATTGTTGGAGATTGGGACAGGCTCAAAAATTGGCTTGAAAAGACTCAGGAAAACAACCAACCAATTAAAAAGTGGTCAAATGATCTGAACAGACATCTAATTAAAAAAAAACATAAATGGCAAATAAACATATGGAAAGATGATCAACGCCATCTGTTATTAGGAGTTGCAAATTAAAACAACAGTGAAATACCACTACACACCTCTTAGAATGTGAGAATCCAAAACACTAGCAACACCAAACACTGCTAAGGACGTAGAGCCACAAGAACTCTCGTCGCTGGTGGGAATACAACGTGGTACGGCCACTTCGGAAGACAGTTTGGTGGTTTCCTACAGAACTACACGTACCCACCATAAAGCCCACCAGCCACACTCCTTGGCGTTTACCCTAATGAGTTGAAAACTCATGTCCACACAAAAACCTACGCACAGTTTATAGCAACTTTATTCTTAATTGTCAAAACTTGGAAGCAATCCAGAGGTTGGTTAATGGATAAGTAAAGTGGTACCTCCATACAGTGAAATATCATTCATTGCTAAATAAGTACTCTGTCAAGTCATGGGAAGACCTGGAGGAACCTTGAATGTATATTTACTAAGTGGAAAAGAAGTCAATCTGAAAAGGCCACATATTCCATGATTCCAGCTATATCATCTCAAGAGGTGAAACTATAGAAAGAGTAAAAAAGATCAGTGGTCACCAGGGGGTTATGGGAGGGAAGGATGAACAGGTGAGGCATGGAGGGTATTTAGGGCACTGAAAGTATTGTGTGTGATGCTGTATTGTTTGAGACCTGTCATTTTACGTTTATTAAAGCCCCTAGAAACACCAAGAATGAACCCAAATGTAAACTGTGGACCTTCGGTGAAGGTGTCAAGAATATTCATTATCGCACTGGTTGCAGTAGTGAAAATATAGAAATGGGTTAAGCATCCTCAGTACAACAGTGTATAAGTTGTAGTTTCTGCATGTAATGGAATGGAACACGGCAATTAATGTAAATGGACCAGATCAATACATAACAGGGATAGAACAAAGACACAATGTTGGGGGAGAAAAGGTTTAGAGAGATATATTCAGTATGACTCCACTCATGTAAAGTTTAAAACACAAAGTAACATTGCTATTTACGTATGCACTATAGAAAATTAATAAAAGTTTGTAGCTTGTCACAAACCAGCATTAGGGTAGTGGTTATATCTAGGATGGGAAGGAAGGAAAAGAGATAGAGATGGCACTCTAGCTATGACTAGAATGAATAATGTCTTAATATTTTCTTAAATAAAATTATGAGTTAAAGTTTATATATTTTTAAAAACTCTCATGAAAATATTGTGGAACATTAGCCTAAGTTGTTTGATCTTGGTGGTGAATACAGAAGTAAGTGCTAGATTTGTTTCCATACTTTGTAACAAATTTGAAATGTTTCATTATTCAACAAGTGAATGAGGAACATTCATTCCAGACAGAGCTTGTGCAAAGGCCCTGAGTAGTGAGGGATCTTAGCAAGTTCAACTGACAAAGATGCTGGTTGCTTAAGTGAAGTCTGTCCCGGAGACCTCCATCTAGATGTCATCTGGTGTTAGGAGAGAAGCATGGCAAGGGAGGCGAGATCCTGGTTTTCCAGGCCTGGCAGCTCATGTTGAAGATTGTGGACCTTGTTCCAACAGCTCTGGAAAGTCACCAGTGGGTCTGAGGTAGTGGAGTGCTGCGTGGTCAGTGGGCTGGAGGACGAGAGGACAGAAAAGAGAATGCAGCATGGACATGTAGAGGCCCGTGGGATCTAGTGTGACAGTGTCACCTGTATGGATGGATAGAAGTTGACAGATGTGAGGTGAATTTTGGAGGTCGAGTCAGTAGGTCTTGATGATAGATCTGAAGTGCGGACTTCGGGGAGGCGTGTAGTTAAGGATGACTCCAAAGTTCCTGTAATTGTGGAGGAGAGCAAGGATGAAATTTTTGTGGTAGAGAAGCCTTCAGTAGGTTTCTCCTTGGTGTGAGATTTTTTGAGGCATATCAACACATTATATTCTATTTTTAACTTATGTTAAAATATACATAAGATTTACCATTGTAACCATTTTTAAACCCACAATTCAGTGGTGTCGAGTACACTCATACTGTTGCGCACACATTGCTACCATCCGTCTCCAGGACTTTTTTCATTTTGCAAACTGAAAACTATGCCCATTAAACAATAAAACTCTTTGCCTCAGTCACTCCAGGCCTGGACTACCTTCTGTGTCTATTCGTTTGACCTTAGTCTACATACCTAACATACATGTGGAATCATATGGTCTTCCTCCTTCTGTGGCCGCTTTATTGCATTTAGCATAATGTACTCAAGGTTTGCTCATCTTATAGTGTATGTCAGAATGTCCTTCCTTTTTTAAAAACTGAGTATTATCCTGGGCACCTGTGTGGCTCAGTCAGTTGAGCGTCAGACTCTTGGTTTCAGCTCAAGTCGTGATCTCATGTTTTGTGGGATCAAGCCCAGCATCAGGCTCTGTGCTGACAGTGCAGAGCCTATTTGGGATTCTCTCACTCCCTCTCTGTCTCTCTCTCTGCCCCTTATACATGCTCACTCTCAAATTAAAATTTTAAAAAAATTTAATTAAAAAGAAGACAATGTTATTCCATTGGATGTATCTAGCACATTTTGTTCATCCATTTATTCATCAGTGGAAACTTGGGCTGCTGCTCCTTTTAGCTGCTGCGATCACAGGTGCACAGCAAATGCCCGTTTTAGTCCCTGCTTTCAGTTCTTTGAGGCATAGACACTTTAACCACATCCTTGCCAAGACTTGTTATTTTCTATTTTGTTTTTTTATTTAATAGTAGCCATCTAGCATCTGAAGGGTTATCTCATATGTTTTGATTTGCATTTCTTTAATGATTAATGGTATTGAGCATCTTTTCACATTCTTTCTGGCCATTTGTATATCTTCCTTGGAGAAATGTCCCCTCTGAAAGCATTCACTTTAGATCATATGTCATAATACAGACTTTTTCTGAATATCATCAATTATTGGCTCTTCTGTTTTCTTGAACTGGATGCTTGGTTTTGAACTTAACATGTACTCAAAAGACAGCATAGAGAGAAAAAAAAATGCCAGGTGACACTTTTGAAAAATGGGCTCTATATTGTAAAATAAAAGGAATAGAATTTTTAACATTTGTGTTTCAGGTGACTTGTTTTCAGTATGTTTTGGTTTTATATAATGTGGTAAATACATTTTTATTGTCCTTGACTATTATACAAGTCTCCTTAAAATGCTATTGAGAATAGTTTTGTTTCCTTTTCAAATTTCACTTAATGTAGGTTTGTATCATTTAATCTTTCATAAAGTGCCTGAATAACCAGTAGAGATGGCTAAAGTATCAGAACCATCTCCCCTTCCCCCCGCGCCTGCCTCCAGAGGAGCTTGGTTTTAGATAAAAATCATGTGAGGGATCATTTAGTTTCATTTCCACAGTATTTTTCTTTTATTGCCAATAATGAAGAATAGTCAAATAAAAATGTAAGTTTTATTGTATATGGGGTCTTCACACACATGTACACATGCAAACAGATTATTGTATATGGCATATTTACACACATACACATGCAAAAAGATTATTATATATGGCATATTCACATGCATGTACACGTGCAAACAGATTATTGTATATGGGGTCTTCACACACATGCGCACATGCAAACAGATTATTGTATATGGTGTATTCACACACAAGTACACATGCAAAAAGATTATTGTATATGGTGTATTCACACGCATGTACACATGCAGAGATCATTGTATATGGCGTGTTCACATGCATGTACACATGCAAAAAGATTATTGTATATGGTGTATTCACACGCATGTACACATACAAACAGATTCTTGTATATAGGGTCTTCACACACATGTACACATGTAAACAGGACCATCTGAGTTCATCTCATTGTAATTGTCCTGAAAATCAAGTCTCAGTGAAGTTAGAGGTGAATCTGAGAAACAAATCTCTTGTTTCTTTCTTAGCTCATTACCAGGATCTTCTAGTTCTTGTAAGAAGATGAATTTCTTCAAGTGAATGGTTTTAACAGAAATATGTCTACCTGTTTTCTTTAACAGTTGTTTCGAGAAGTACGAATAATGAAGATACTGAATCATCCTAACATAGGTATGAAATTTATATTTACAATTAATGATGAAGTATATTCCTTAATTTGAAGCTATTTGAAAAGATAGAATTTTACAGAAATTGAAGGCTGCAAACGACTATTTTCTACTACCTTGCTGCCTTAAGCTCTCCACTAAAATAATATATACAATTTGGAGTTAAGGCATATGAATATTTTTTATATCTCTTTACTAAATTGCTCTAAACAGAGATTGCGTGCCATTGCAGTATTTATAAGAAATGAATTCCAAGGGCACCTGGGTGGCTCAGTCAGTTAAGCGTCCGACTTTAGCTCAGGACACAATCTCACAGTTTGTGGGTTCGAGCCCCGTGTCAGGCTCTGTGCTGACAACTAGCTCAGAACCTGGAGCCTGCTTCAGAATCCTTATCTCTCTCTCTCTCTCTCTGACCCTCCCCTGCTCGCTCTGTCTCCCTTTGTCTCTCAAAAATAAATAAAAAACATAAAAAAAAAGAAATGAATTCCATATAATTTGATAATATGCATTTGGGTTTGATCATAGGGCAAAATAACTAATTCAAATTTTAAAACAGGGTTGATTTCAATTTTAGTAAATTTATTCCCATAAGTTCTGATTTTCCCCTATATTTACAAATAAATATAAAGATTACATGTAATATATGAAGTCTTTGGATTGTAAGAAGTACTTCATCTCATTTTCTAAACGCTTGTTTCTTTCACATTTAAAAACCTTATACTTATTAGAGATACTAATGTGATTATTTGTGGCATATAATTTCTACTATGTGAGTCTGATAATTTGGTGTTTTTTTTAACCAGAAACTTTTATAATATCACATAATTGTAGGATATTTTTGTTTCTGTACCAATGATTATTCAACATCTTATGATAGTACAACATATGTATTATTATAATTCAGTCTCTTTTTAAGCTTTAGTTAAAATTTATTATTCTGATTCTAAGCTTCCCCTTTTTATTGTATTATTCTCATCAGAAAAAGTAATGGTTTTTTTAATCCCAGAAACTTAACTCTTATGACCCAATAGTTGGTTTCAAATCACTTTGTGTAAGTTTTCTTCCATAGTAGTAATTATCTTTGAGAGAATTTTTCAGTTTAAAATTGTAAGTAATAATTTTTAGTAAATACTCAGATTTTCCACTGGCTTAAGATTACCTTAAATTTTCTTAAAGCATATACAGTGTATGCTAACAATGTCAGAGTTATATCTCTAATTTCTTTTTTCAGTAAAATTGTTTGAAGTTATTGAAACGGAGAAGACCCTCTATTTAGTCATGGAGTACGCGAGTGGGGGTAAGGATGAGAGCGATGGGAAGTTATCTTTGATGATAACGCCCAAAGTCTCGTTGTAACACTTACCTCTTCACTGTTGCTGATGAATCTATAGTTTTATGTAAAATGCCTTGAGGTAGTATATCTTAAGGAAAATTCAGTGTTTGCTTTTCAGACCTATTGATCCTACATTTAAAAGTTGGGTTTTTGGCTTATATAAAATTGCCTAAAGACATTTTTCAAAACTAAATTTGCATTGTTATGAATGTTTTGATTCTCTTATTTGGTATTATAGTATATCATTATTGTAATTAGAAACACTTGGCTATAAGGAAATCTCAAATTCACAATGTATTTAATAAAAGTTCATAGCAAAAGTGTATTCTAGGCCAGATGTTGATCACATATGACAGATTCGTAATGTATATGGATTTTCAAGATAATCCATAAAATATTTCAGTTTAAACAAGTATAGATTTATACGTGTTAAAAGTTAGAGGACCAGAGCAGATAGAGAAATAAGACGCATGTGTAGACTATAATGTATTCTTTGAATACATAGTGTCAAAAAGAGGAATGAGTTTTAAACACTGGTATATCATAGAAAATCATTTTCATCTTCAGCACTTTCCCTCAAATGAGAGATATGAGGGTCACAATAGTGATTTGAGGCATCGAACTTTCTTAGAAATACATTTTAAAGATTTTGAAGCTAAATCATTTCATAAGTAAAAAGAATGCTTGAAGGTTTTAAGCAATTGAAGAATTAAGAATTTAAACAAGAAAGAGGAAAGCAGCTCAAATTATGTAAATCACTATGGCTAATTAACTTTCTTGCTAATCAATAGAAAAACTTAGGATTGAATTTAGTATTGAGTTCTTTTAGCTAAGGTATAGATTTTTACATAAGTAGATTTTATGTAAGTAGAATAAAGAGGATTTATTCTAGTCTATTGTACCTAAACTATGTATGTTTATACTGTTTCTTCAAGTTCTAAAAATGTTTACTATAAATATTACATATATTCTTAAAGCTTTTTCAGTTTTTAATGCAAATGGAAAGTTTTAGTAGGTTTGGTTTTTTGCAAAGCCTTTTCTCATCCTGAAAGTATTTTAATGTAGTTTTTTGACAACGTGAAAACCTATGTCATTGAGGTTTATTATTATAGGGTTTTTTTAAATATTAATACAGCCATGTGAATTTGCATAAGACGTAGGTCTGTAATAAAAATTAGTGAATGTACAGATCCCACAGAATGAACTATTTCTCTGTCTATCCTTTAGTTAGATTTTATGTAACAGTTTGTCAGCGTGGGAACCCTGGGTGGGTCTTATTTTTAGTTCACTTAGACTCTTTTCTTTCCCGTTTGGTGATCTACAGTCTAGAGAAAGGGGCTAGGCATGCTTTGATATGAGAAATTACAGACTGCTAAAAATTGGTGGACGCTTCTGTTTTTAGGAAGGTCCTCCACAAGGCTGTGTTAATATTAATTTGTAAGCCGTTTGACGATTAATGGTAAGTACAGTCAACTCTCTATTGGTGCTAATGAAGGGGAGCAATGGCGGGAGTGACAGAGAGCACATGGGGTCATCACTGCTCTCCTTCAGGAGCAGAGTTAGGAGGGCCCGCAGGGAACAGTGTCCAGGGGCGGGTGCTGGGGTTCAGCCCAGACCAGGTGTTCTCTCATTGAATTCTGATTTCTAGCGATAGGCTTTCTTTGATTCTTGCCCATTAGTGATCCTCGAACGAAACCATCATGGTTCTGTGGTGGTAAATGTAGAATCATTTTGTTGCCTTTTTAATCTGTAAATAGCAAGGTAAGGTTTATAATCAACACTTAATATTTTTCCTCTGAAATTTCTAGGTATTTTAGGATTGAATCTGACCTAAAAAAAAGAGACAGCTGCTTCTTTGTCAGGAGTATTTAGATCAGTTGATTCTGGTTCAGTAATGGAGCAAAAGATTTTTGGTAATTAAGTAGGCAGGGAACTCCTTTATGATTTGGAACCACATTTAATCCAAGAGAACCTATTTAACGTATATGTCGGGGCTGTTCTGGAATGGTGCGTTTTGTTTCTTTTGTTCATGCAAACATTGTTAAATGTTTATGATGTTATTCTAGGTGCTGGGAACACATGGGTGAGCAAAGACAAAGTCCCTGCCCTCAAGAAGATTACATTCTTTTGGGGAAGCAGATCATAAACAAGCAGTACATAATAAGTGAAGGACTAAGTCTTATAAACATGTGGGCTGTGGATGTTCCAGGCAAAACTCAAGAGCGGTCCATATTTTTGAGTTCCTGCACATGCCTTTCCCAGCCTGCACTCCCATATCTAGAATTAACTGCTGTGATGGGTCAGCTGGAGCATCCACTCGTTTCTGTTTGCATCATCCCGTTCAGTCATCTAAGAAAGCATGGTGTCGTGTGTTGTCTGACACTGTAGATGTGTTAGTTTCATCTGACATACATCATTACGTATTTGGTTCTTAATGTTTTATTTACATCCTAGGATTGATATTGCATATATATATAATTTTCTGTATACTGAGTACAAATATGCAATTTATTGAGTGCTTACTATATGCCAGTCACTGTGCTAAGCACATGCATTATTTCATTTAATCCTTATAACAGCCATGTGAGATAGGCATTAAAGTAGAAACAGGGTCATAATAAAGTTGAGAAATCTTTCTAATGTGTCTCCCAGTAGCTACTTAGGGCCCAACTGGGATTCACAACAAAATTGGTCTGATTCTAGAATTTTTAACCACTTTGCTGTCTTTATAAGAACTCTATAAGCCATTTTATGAGTTTTAAATATACACGTATATATGGTATTAATTAAGGACGTTAAAAATAAAGTCCTCCCTTATAGAGATATTTTATTTTTTAATATTTGACTAAATAGTAATTAAGCTTTTTTCTAGTATTGACTACAGAAAAATGAAAAAGAAAACAAAACAACCTTACACACATGTAGAGTAATGGATCTAATAGGAAATGTCCACAGTTTCCAGTTTGAATTACTTCAGCAAGTATGTATTGTCTATCCACTCTGTGTTCCGTCATGGGGGTAGGGCAGATATGATCGTTGATGGTCGTTTGGCGTGATAGGAGATGCACGCCAGATGGTTTGATTCTGCGTAAGTAGTTAAGCACCAAAATAGATGAAATAAGTTAGTGAGACTAGCAGGATCAGAGTATCGGAAGGAAAAGCATGAAATCAATGCAAATGGAAGTAGCGAGAAGGAATTTGACCAGGACTCCATGACAAGTAGAATGTAAAAGAGAGAGATCCAATGTAACGTGACCTTTGTTACCTTGTTTGACATGCAGCCCCCAATAAAATGCCAAGGGTAACTTTTGATTGCTCTTGCAGTGGCTTCCCCTTATTAGAACGCATAATAAAGAGTTGACTGTATTTTTGTGTAATACTTGAAATCAGAAAGCAAGTTTTCTCGGTTATGTTTTTATGACTTATTTTTTAAAAGTTTTACTAAGTCATAAGCTGCTACAGATACCAGTTCTGTGTGTGATTTTTCCCCTTTTTCTATTCATGTAATAGTTTGTGATTTACATAAAGCTATCAGAAAATGTTTTTAGCTTCTCTAAAAACAAGGCAAGAACTTGACATTGCTTACATTGTTCATTGAAAAATCTGTGTATATTTTACTGCTGCTCTACCTTTCTGATTCAGGTGAAGTATTTGATTACTTAGTTGCCCATGGAAGAATGAAAGAGAAAGAGGCCCGGGCAAAATTTAGGCAGGTATGGAAAGTAGTTTTTAACTTTGTTTTGCTGATGTTTTTGGTGATATACAACGGACAATATCACAAACTGGACTTCGGAGAACATGGTATTTTATAAAGGAAAGTTCCTGCTCTTTTCTACTTTTTAAAGAATGGGAAACTTAGAAATTTGTTCTTCCTGAATTTAAATTTAGAACAGTGCATACGGTTATTTTTAGATGATGATAAATAGTGAAATGTTTATAGGTGAGACTCAATTCCTTGATAGTTTTGGGAATATAGACTAAACTAAGATAGAAAAATATTTAATCCTTTACCCAATAATTATTATCAAGTATTGTTAGCTTAATGTATGTGGTATATATGTGTAGTGCTTAAAGACATTATTCTCTTTTCGTTTGTCATTAAAGATGTCTTGGTATTGGAACTCCTATTTTTGTAGCTTTACAAACTCCGGTCAATTTTATTTAGTCAGGTAGGCAAGAAGCCTTACAAATGTGGAGAATATGGTAAGATGTTTATATTGAATGTGACTGTATGCAGAAAGTATAAAATAAGAGAAAGTAATTTAAGTTCACTTAGGATTTTTACTTCTAATTTCTAGGATCACGAAGTGATTAAAATGAACATACTTTATAAATGATGTTAGAAATGACAAATTAATGAATTGTAAATTGTTCATAAAATTTATGGAAGTAAAATTTCAACAGGCAACTTGCTGTGTCCCAAACTTTTCCTTAATGAATTTAAAATAGTTCAGTTAAAACTAGCTCTGTACTGCTTCTGCATGGACGCCCATTCTCCATTAAAAGTTTGGGGGACATTGAGTACTGACTCATGCCCTCCTCTAAGAGGTGTTACGTGTATGTTAGCATACAAGCAATCGAAAGAAGCTAAATGTTCTGGAGGAGAAAGAAGAAGAAAACCTTTTTTTGACATAATATTCTCTAAACTGATCACAAAGTGAGTTTATTTTATAAAACTGTTGTCATGATCCCACAGAGTCATTACTTTCTGGAACATAATTTGTGAAATGCTTTATATCAAGTATAGGCATGGCCCTTTTATTCAGGATGGATTCCTAGAAACATTCATCCTAAAATGTCTGAAATCTAAAGAGAGCTGATAACGAGGACGCAACATTGAAGACCTGGACCTGCTCTGCAGGGCTCTCGGTCCTGGGCCCAGGCTCACCTTACGTAAAGCTCTGTCATCACTTTAAAGCCATTGTTCTCTCAGTATCGGCCATGCAGTTGTAGTTAGTAGCCGACCAGCAAGAAAGTTACAATTGACGTTAAATGTTTCCGCTGGGATCTTACTGTGTGTTTTACAGACTGCTGCTACCCACTCTTGTTCTTTTAGTCAGCGAGCTGTATTTATTTACTGAAGTCAGACTGTGTGGACAGAACTGCGGTGGGTACTCTATGGAATTAGAGAAGGTGACGGTGCCTGCTGTTATAAAGAACTTGCCCATCTTTACTGATGGGTCGGAACAGGACAGGAGGCTAGAATGTAGATATTGTCATAAAGATCCACATAATTACTAATTGGCTCATTTTAAAAATAGAGTCTGAACTTTTTTAAAGGTATTTTTAAGAGACAGAGACAGCACGAGCAGGGGAGGGTCAGAGAGAGAGAGAGGGAGACGCAGAATCTGAAGGCTCCAGGCTCTGAGCTAGCCGTCAGCACAGAGCCCGACGCGGGGCTCGAGCGGAGCGGAAGAACTGTGAGATCATGACCTGAGCCGAAGCCGGCCGCTTAACCGACTGAGCCACCCAGGCACCCCATGAATTGTTTTTTGAAATCAGTTTCATACTCTTCATGTTGCTATTTAAAATGTAATATAATAGCAAATAGTTTCTTTATCATTATTCATTTATTATAAATATTAAATGTATTTACTATCTGTTTGTCTTCCTTCAGAGTTAAAAAGGTAACTCCTGTTTTTTGAAACCAGCAATACATGTACACATAATTTTGTAGTCATTTGACAAAAAGGTTATATTTGTTTTCCAATTTAATTTTGAGGTACATATTTTTTTATAAATTTAGTTAAGACAAAAGAATTAATAAATGTATGTGTCTTTTTGCTCTGTGTCATGAAATTACTTTTAAATTTTTTAACAGTTTAGGAATATGCTATATTTGCAAGTGTAAACATCTATATGTCCTTGACTCCACTGTTAAGACACACCCAGAAACAATTTAAGAGCAGTTTAGCAGTCATTGACCACACAGAGCCTCTCGGGCCCTGAAGTTGTGAGGGCCGACAAGAAAATCATAGTATTGATTCAACTCTTCCAATAACAGTAACTTAAAGCTTGGGAATTCCTGACTCAGTTACAAGTTAATTGCAAAGCAACCCAACATCTGCACCTCATGGCTTAAAACACTGATATGTTGTCTGGTTTTGAGGGTCGGTGCAGGACTGATTGTAAATTATGTTTCCAAGATCCGAAAAAAGGACAGTCACAAGAAGTGTACTTAAGGAGGTACTGAAGGTTTGGGGATGGAGGGATCCGGCCGTAGAAGAATGCAGTGATGTTGAGGCTTGTGTACGGGGCCCTGGCAGTGAGTGAGACACAAGGCAGAACTTCCCCTTCGTGGCAGAAATTGCACCTGCCAGATAAGTTCAGTCATACTATAAGCCCCAGTATTTAACTGATAGAAGCCACAGGTCATAGTGTTTGGGGAGAATGAAACGCTTAATACAGAGCATTCTCTTTAATTATCTTTCCATGCTTAAGATTCTAAGGCTCAGGAGATTTTTATTCCAGAAATGCCTGTAAGAGCTGCTTTCATAGAGATTATTCTGTCTAATGTGAAATGCATGTTGGATCACCAAATCATTACCTATAACTTGCCTTCTTCATTGTTACCATGACAGTGTCTTGAAAACCAGTATTATCAGCAAATTTCTATTATCCATGATACAAACATAATATATTTGCCTTATAATGTTTTCATTAAGATGTATTAATATTGCATCCCTGGGAGGCACCTAGGTGGCTCAGTCAGTTAAAGCATCCGACTTCAGCTCAGGTCTTGATCTCGTGGTTCATGAGTTTGAGCCCCGCATCAGGCTCTCTGCTTTCAGCGCAGAGCCTGCTTTAAGTCCTCTGTCTGTCTGTCTGTCTGTCTCTCTCCCCCACCCCCCCAAAATAAATATTTTTTAAAAGATGTATTAACATTTACATATGTGTTTATATTTCTTGGCTAATAAACATGTTTTAATGAAAATTGGATATTAGAAATTTAAAGCATATTGCTTAAGAAAACTAATACAAATATTCATTACAAGATTCTGCTGTATTTTGGGGATTTACACTTCAAATTGATCACAATCATTCACAACTGCTCTGCCTAGAAACATTTAGTGGTTCTGTAGTACCTTAGTTTGGAATTTGGAGGCTTTTACCATCCTGTCAACATTAACTCCCACTATTCCCATTTTGCCACCTACTTTCCAAATCCGTTGTGTTGTCTCAACATCAGTACACATCATGGCCTCCCTCTGCCTCCCTATCGCCAAATCTCATCCTGACGTACTTAGCACGGCCATTCCAGGATGGCTTAGATCAAATATCACCTACTCCAGACAGCATTTCTAACTGAAACTATTCTTTATGTGCTCTGATTCCCCTCACTTCTTTGCACCTCCGCTTCTACGATCCTGCCTTCTGTTATGGTTGCTCCTAGACATATAAAATATGTGCACATTTTCTCCTAATCAGACTTTCTGCTCCTTAAGGGCAGGGTTCATGTCGTGTGATTTCCCTGGCAGCCAGCACATTCTCTTGCACGTAGCATGTACTCAATAAACTGTGAAATCAAAAGTGAATTTAATTGAATTACATATTGCTCATTGTGTATTGGTTTTGTTTTGAATTCATATTTCTGTCTGAAGCATCTTAATATATGTTAGAATAATTTTAGAGTGCTGAACTATCAATCTCACTTCTACTTTGAACTTTTTTTAATCCATATTTCTCTTAGCATGGTCATACTTCACATCATCTCTAGACTTTTCAGAATCCCATTTCTGTCTCCACTTGTAAATGCCAAACCAGTAGTCAGCACTCATGGCCTGTTTCCATTCAACTGGATCCACAGAAGTGAATGTTCTGCACATTAAAATGGCCGCCCTCCTGTACCTCAGATACCATTCCATGTACAAAATAGTTCTTTACTTGATTACTATCAATCCTTTGAATTTCTTTATTTTATGGACTAAAATAACTATCACAGAATTGTTTTTAACCTATTTCTCATTTGTATCTTTGGCTCTTACCATTGGGTTCCTCCTTGTTTAGTCTTTGTTCCCAAAGAACCCCATGTAATGGTTAGAAGCGATGATTGCATACAAATTGCTACAGGGGTGGAACACTTTGACCAACCTACTAACAGCATAAGATCAACTTCCATTTTTCCCCTCTTTTTTTTTTGATATTTGGGTTTTGTTTTAAGGTTAAACAATTTTCCCATTTCTTTGTATATAAATAGATACAGGACAATGCCAGATACCCATTTGATAAGTTCCTAGTAAATTGGACTCTCTTAGAAAACATGCCTTGAACACATTTGATGATGAGTCCTAAAATAGACCGATTCACGTGTGCCAAAGCTCTTGTCTCGCACTGGAATAAACCATTCGATCAGAACTACAAATTGCACGCACGTGATCAGGTCGGCAGAGAAACCTCCCAGCCCACAGAAATCTCTGTGGACCCTAACAAAGAAATATTTTACTGTTTTTTAGTGAGAGAATGCTGCTTGTCTACACTGGAAAAAAGTGAACTTTTCCTCATTTTAACCTGAACATAGGTAGTTTTCAGAGCTTAAAGAACAGGAAAATTAGGAAATACTACTTTGAAATCTAAGTTGGTCATCTAAGTTGGAGGTGATCACTGGATGAAAATTGCAGTGTTTTTTTTTTTACCATAAAATAATTACACCTCTTTTATCCAAATATTCATTTTAGATTGTATCTGCTGTACAGTATTGCCATCAGAAGTGCATTGTTCACCGTGATCTTAAGGTAAGCCACTGATTTTATAACAAAAAGTCTAAATCGTTAACAGATTCTTTGTCATAGGAGAGCCATCTTTTTGGTTGCTTAATTGTGCCAGGTTCTATCCGAGGAAAGTGGTTTTTATTTTCCTCCTAGCAACTCCATGAAAGGCAGTATTTCCACTGAGGAAATGAGGAAAACATGAATGAGAAGCTACCTGTCATTAAAGGTAGAGGACTGGATTCACCATTAATAAGCTTGTTGTAATAGATGAGTGTGGAACTTTGTCCCCATCTAAAAATGCCTAAAACCCCAATCAGCCTGAAGGAAGGTCAAGGTCAAGGCCAGGTTCAGGTGCTGTGTGTGCCTGCGTCCATTCTCTACCTTAAAGCTCGAGGGAACGGGAAGTCTGTCAGTGTTTTTTGCGAGCGTCCAATCCATGCGATGGGTATAAGCTAACGTACTCTGGAATAAGAACCGTTGACAGTCAGGAAAGGTTTGTGTCCATGAACATGGGAGCACCAATTTCTCTTCGAGGTGCTCTTTCATTCCGGATACATACCCAGGAGGACTGCTTTCAGTTTTCTGGGGAGCCTCCATCCTCTCTCTCGCCATGGCTCCCCCGGCTTACGTGCCCACCAGCGGCGTGCAGGGCTCCCTTTTCTCCGCATGCCAACACGTCTTATCCATTATCCTTTGGGTGATAGCCGTCCTCACAGGTGGAAAGGGTTCTCAGTGTGGCTGTGATTCACGGTTCCCTGGAGGGTAGCAATGTTGAGCACCTTTTCACATACCTGTTGCTCATCTGTATGTCGTCTTTGGGAAAATGTCTGGTTAGGGACTTTTGCTCACTTTTTCATTGTGGTGTTTGGTTTTTTGCTAAGGAGTTGTTGGAGTTCCTTAATATATTTTAGATAGTAATCCTTTATCAGATGTAGGGTTGGCAGATATTTTCTCCAGTCCATAGGTTACCTTTTGTTGATTCTTTCCTTGGCTATGCAGAAGCTTTTCCATTTGAATGAGTCTCATTTAGTTTTGCTTTGGCTGCCTGAGCTTTTGGCGTCCTGTTCAGAAAGTTAATAATACTGTACTGACTACTGGGAAATTTGCTAAGAGAATAGATTCAGATGCTGTCATCACACACACAAAAATGGTAACCAAGTGAGGAGGTGCTCTGTTAATTAGCTTGGCTGTTGTAATCATTTCACTGTGTGTATATATCAAATCATCATGTTGCACATCTTAAATATATATACCATTTGTATTTAAAAATATAAAATAATTTCGGGGGCTTCTGGGTACCTCTGTTGGTTAAGCGTCCAGCTCTTGGTTTTGGCTCAGATCATGATCTCACAACTTCGTGGGTTCAAGCCCCATGTCCAGGCTCTGCATTGGCAGCGTGGAGTTTGCTTGGATTCTCTCTCTCTCTCTCTCTCTCTCTCTCTCTCTCTCTCTCCCTCTCTCCCTCTCTCCCTCTCTCCCTCTCTCCCTCTCTCCCTCTCATCCCTCTCATCCTCTGCCCCTCCGCTACTCATTCTGTCTCTCTCAAAATAAATAAACTTAAAAAGAAATTTAAAAATATAAAAGAATTTTTAAAAAGAAAGAAATGGTGTGGCCAAATAGGTGTGCTTTTTTTTTTTTTTAATGAAAGTAGAAAGTCCTGGGGCTATAATATTTGTCTTTTTTTTTTTCCATTTTCTCTCTTCTTCCAAACTGAACATTTCACCTTACCTAGGAGTCTATTTTTCTTTTTTACATTTTTTCCTGGGTCCTTGTCAGTTACTAGTGCTCATTCGTGTTATACTTAAAAATACCGTCTTAAACATTTGTCAAGAGTCTAATCCCATATTCTGGCCCCATTCTTCTGAGCTTGCAGATCTTCTACTGCTCCCAAATTTTCTTTCTCTTTTTCCTCCCACAGCTGTTTTAGAGAGAAATCACTTCCACAAAGAAAGAGAAAGTAGAGGAGTGTTCCCCTGACTGTATGTTTGACGCCCAGCATATTACCTCATTTCTTATATGGACAGAAATCTGAAAAACTAAAATCATGTTCGGCACCCTGAGTTTCCCTCCAGTCTGGGGGATGGGGTTTCCCACGCGCTCCTGGAGCGGATCTCAGACTCCCTCCTGCTCTGCTCTTCCGAGGCAGCCTGCACACAGACTCCAGAAAGATCCAGCTTGCTCACACGTGGCCCCAGAAATTTACAATGACCAGGCTCTTACATCTGAGCATCAGAATAACCTGGTTTTGCCACTGCAGCCTGTAAATGTTAGGATTTAATATAAATGTCCCAAATTTATGTGCAGTTATAATATTCATGTCATAAATGAGCCACATTATTATCACATATTTTTGGGTGCTAGATGTACCTCCGTTTTTCAGAATAGGTCTCCCACGCTAGCACACCTTCAAGAGGGAAGAGAAGGAAGGTGAGGGAGAGAAATGCTAAGTGGTGGGCAGAGGGCCTGGCTCTCCCCAGCCTACAGAGGACTCTGCTTCTCGTTTTAGCCACATTTTAGTGTTTTTGTGACCTTATACAACACATCTATAATGCAATTAATAATTTCCTTAGTCTGTCAGTTATAAAAGAGTTTGAAACGAGACATGTACAAAAGCAAAGCCTTTATTGAATTGCTTGTGTTTACAAAAGGCACATTTAAACCTTTTTTTTTTTTTTTAATGATTCCGATTTAGGATTTTGGAAAACCAACATCTGAAAACATGGGGGCGGAAATCACTGCTTTCTACCAAAATATACCTCCAGAAGAGGAGAATCTAGTTTTAGAACAGCAAAAAGAAATTTAAACAAGATTTAGTGGAGGCTGTATTGTATTGTTTTGTTTTACTAAAAGAACAGAGCTTTGTTGAGGAAGCGTTCCATCAGAGAGACGAACTCAGTAGTTCAGAACCCCCGGCTGGCAGTTATTTTAGGTACACTCTTGAGCTTTGCATTCATCACTGATGCTCTATTAAAATAGAGCACTTTTGAGTAAACTTTTTGTGTTTTTTTTAATGTTTATTTATTTTTGAGAGAGAGAGAGAGTGAGAGAGCATGAGCAGAGGAGGGGCAGAGAGAGAGGGACACACAGAATCCGAAGCAGGCTCCAGCCTCTGAGCTGTCAGCACACAGCCCGATACAAGGCTAGAACTCATGACCCTGAGATCATGACCTGAGCTGAAGTTGGACACTTAACCGACTAAGCCACCCAGGAGCCCCTATACTTACTGGTTTAAGCCCAGGAAGGGCTAGTGTCATGTCAACTTACATTTCCTGAAATAGGTCACATTAAGGTACAGTTCCAGGATGCTTTTTTTTTTTTTTAATTTATTGTCAAATTGGTTTCCTTATAACACCCAGTGCTCTTCCCCATAAGTGCCCTCCTCCATCACCCTCTTCCCTCCCACACCCCCTTCAACCCTCAGTTCGTTTTCAGTATTCAGTAGTCTCTCAGGTTTTGTGTCCCTCTTTCTCCCCAACTCTCTTTCCCCCATCCCCTCTCCATGGTCCTCCATTAGGTTTCTCCTGTTCTCCTGTTAGACCTATGAGTGCAAACATATGGTATCTGTCCTTCTCCGCCTGACTTATTTCACTTAGCATGACACCCTTGAGGTCCATCCACTTTGCTACAAATGGCCAGATTTCATTCTTTCTCATTGCCATGTAGTACTCCATTGTATATATATATACCACATCTTCTTGATCCGTTCCTCAGGTGATGGACATTTAGGCTCTTTCCATGATTTGGCTATTGTTGACATTGCTGCTATGAAC
>NC_043702.1:164292354-164300348 GCF_006229205.1 Suricata suricatta
TATAAGTTTTCTTGATTGTTTCCTTTGCAGTGCAGAAGCTTTTTATCTTGACGAGGTCCCAATAGTTGATCTTTGCTTTCATTTCCCTTGCCTTTGGGGATGTGTCGAGTAGGAAATTGCTGTGGTTGAGGTCAAGGAGGTTGTTTCCTACTTTGTCCTCAAGGGTTTTGATGGTTTCCTGTCTCACATTCAGGTCCTTCAGCCATTTTGAGTTAATTTTTGTGTATGGTGTAAGAAAGTGGTCTGGTTTCATTCTTCTGCATGTTGCTGTCCAGTTTTCCCAGCACCACCTGCTAAAGAGGCAGTCTTTTTTCCATCAGATACTCTTTCCTGCTCTGTCAAAAAGTAATTGGCCATACATTTGTGGGCCCAGTTCTGGGTTCTCTATTCTATTCCCTTGGTCTATGTGTCTGTTTTTGTGCCACAGGATGTTTCTTAAAGCGAAGAAAAAAATGGGTTTAAAATAACTTAAACAGTTGCAGATACTCCTATAAAGGAGAGCTTCCCTTACAACATTCAGTGTTTCGTGGATGTGATTCTGAACAGTTACTATGCACTGAAGCATCATGCTGGGCTTCTACATTTGATATTACGCTTCAAAATGAGAAGCAAGCAATACACGTTTGCGATCTGAAACAGTCATAATGAATATTTTGTTTTACATAGGCATTTACATTGTCCTTTCTTTCTAATTGTCCTCTCAGGCTGAAAACCTTCTCCTCGATGCCGATATGAATATTAAAATTGCGGACTTCGGTTTTAGTAACGAATTTACAGTTGGGAACAAATTAGACACGTTTTGTGGAAGCCCCCCCTATGCCGCCCCCGAGCTTTTCCAGGGAAAGAAGTATGACGGGCCCGAAGTGGATGTCTGGAGCCTCGGCGTCATTCTCTATACACTGGTCAGCGGCTCGCTGCCTTTCGATGGCCAGAATCTGAAGGTATCGGTGACATTCGGTACTAACGTTTCGCTCAAGCGTGATCATTTCAATAGCCAGTTAGGAGAACTCTCTTTGCCTTCTTAAGGAACTACGGGAGCGAGTCCTCCGCGGAAAGTACCGTATTCCCTTCTATATGTCCACCGACTGTGAAAATCTTCTGAAGAAATTATTGGTGCTGAATCCAATCAAGAGAGGCAGCTTAGAAGTAAGCAATTTTTTGTATTCCACCCTTAAAGTTTAACAATTAAAATATTCTAAGAGCATTCTAAATCATTTTTCCCCTGTGGTCTTTTGTTTTTTGATTTTTGGTGTTTTGGTGCTTTGGTGTTTAGAAAATTGGCAGCTCACGTAATTTGTTTAGGCCTCGGGAAGGTGCCGGGATTCTTTCACTACTCCAAAGTTGTCATGGTCAGTTTCTTTAAAGACTGTTTTTCTTCTTTGTCCTGCAATGAAGGATTAAGTTAAAACAACATAAAATAGGAATGGAATGGACTTGTTATTGGAGAAGGAGGAAGAGCTTGCCCATCAGAAATTACTCCATGTGGGAGCCTTATATGCAGCAGGAAACACTGATATTTCGAGGATAAAAGAAAAGATAGTGAAAGTTCTAATCCAGTGAATGTTTCATGACTGTATCTGATCTTAGTAGCTGCCATTAAAAAATTTTAAAGAAAACACTCAGTATCAGTACAGAAAATTTACAGTTTAAGTAGACATGTACTAGAAATAGTTTAAGTAGAACGTTTTAACACACTATTGTGTTGTCTACATACGTTCTACGTGTGAAGTTAATTGTAATAGATGCTATTGTGCTGTTATAAATATCCTCAGTACGTTAGAGCCACATAACATCGGAGGGTCACAAAACCAAAAATGTCTAACTTTTTTCCTTCTGACGCTGCAGTTAAACCACTTACTTTCTAAGGATTTTGCCCTCTGTTTTTAAGAATGACATTTTAACCTGTGCTAGGATAATTTCAGAGATCCAGCATGTATTATCCGCTAGTACTTTCTTGTCTTCCTTTCTCTGCCGTAATAGGGTAGAACGTTCAGGGACTGACCCTTATTTAAACTGTATGTTGTAGCGCAGCACTGGGGCTGTCGGGCACACTCTCCGCGCTGGGTAGGAGACAGCCTCAGCGTCGCCATCCCTGTGTACAGAGCTGTCGGGTTGGTTTGGGCCTTGTAACTTCATTTCCACAGGTATTTTCCACCGAAAGGTACAGTATGCTTTGATGGAAGTTAAGGGACGGTGACTACCATGGGGAAATTATTTTAAATGATTCACTTTATCCCAGTGAATCACATATCAGATATTTTTTACTGACTTACTTGTTTAAATGTAATTACTTCCTTCCTATAATTGTTGTGGGTTTTTTTTCCTTTGAGGGTAAAAGAATACGTTATCAATGTTTTCATAGAGAGGCCTGTGAAATAGAAAAGCCTTCTTTTATACTATTACTTTTCTAAAATTATTTTTAACAATTATTCATAGAAAGTTAACGTGAAATAGGAAAAAGTTAAAATTGTTGACTCTCCTATCGGTTCTAACATTTTATGGCTAGCTCAGTCAGAGGAGTGTGCTGAGTCTTAATCCTGGGGTCAGGAGTTCAAGCCCCAGGCTGGGTGTAGAGCTTACTTAAGTAACAAAAATAAAGACTATTTTAAAAATAAATAAAAATTTATGGCAACTTAAATCTTTCTTAATCCTGCTTTTTGACCCACTTTTATTGTAGGAACTGAGTTTACCGGAAAGTCACTTAATAAAAGGTTCATACTTGAGGCATCTGCTCAACTAATGAGAAGAGCAAAAAGAACATGCAAAAATGATGATAGATGTGGCAGATCTCTTAGTTGATATGATATTCTCGGTCACTTAAAGACCATTCATTGACAGCAGCTACATATTCAAGTCATTCATCCTTAGCATTAAGATGCAAAGGATTAAAGTATTGGAATTCTGGGTTGAATTTAAAAGCCCAATTATTATATTAAAACATTTGATCATCAGCAACTCAGCATGATGTATTTGAGTTTGGCTGGAACCTTCTGTTCCGGCTCATCAAAACTAAGTCTTCCAGCCACAGAACCATGGGTCTCCATTGGAGATATTATCATAATATTGCAGACATCACCGTACAAAGGCTGGTCTGCCTCACAGTTCCCAGAAATAACTCTCCAGAGAAACCTTATACCGTTTAAAAAAAAAATTCCTAATACCAAACCTTGAGAAACTCCCCTTGAAATAGCAATAATGTCAGAAGTTATTTGAGTTTCCCTTTCATTTTTCGTACCAACTTCAGTAGCAGCTGTATAGCAAAAAAATCCTTAAGTTCTAAAAAAAAAAAATCTGTTTCCAAACCCTGATCTTGAGTGTGTAAACATAAATTTTCATACAGTAGTAATGTTTCCGTGTCATGTTGCATTCTTTCTTTCTACTTTTAAGTTAAGGTTTGGGGTTCTGTACTTTTCTTCTGTATCATAAAAGGGAGCTCCTTCATTGCCAACAGCAACGTTCTCTTTGGGTTAGTTGTTTCCATTGTCTTTACTAAAAACAATGTGATAGACTTGTTTTCCCTTCGGGGTGTATGCTTAGATATATTCTCCAGAGCGTAATTAGGCGTCAGCGGGTGTAAACAGTCTGATAGGGCTTCTGGTATCATTGCTACAAGATTGTGTGTGACCCAGGGCACGTGAAAGTGTCTGTTCTCCACCTGGACTCAGTATTCGATGTAATAATTTCCCTCATTTGATGCCTTTATGGTAGTTCTATAGCTTGTCATAATTGCTTTAATTTGTATTCATTCCATCTGAGACAATGCTTAGTATTTTTAATGACCGGGTTAACTGTGCTTCTTTACACAGAAACTCTCTGTGTCTTTGAACCGCTTGTCTGAGTCTGGCTAATGAGCCTTACCAGATTTGTAACAGCTTCGTACATCTTAATACGAAACACTTCATCTGTTAATTCTTATATTTAAGAAAAAAGAAACTGTATGAATTTTTTTCAGTTCTACTCAAGTATCATGAGTTACTGATTAGAGAAAATGCTAGTCTTTCTTCTCTATATAATTTGTTAATATTGAAATTCAATTTAAAGAATCTTATGTGGCTGCTTAGTATCTTACTAAACCTCTAATTTAACTCCAGTATCGTCCTCCTGCTTTTCTCAAGTATGATTGCTACTTCATTAAAGTATTTCTTAAAGCCTTATATGTTAAGTATCTTGTTTATCCCCCATGAAAATAAGATAAATGAAATTATTGTTTGACCTCTAGTTGTTTCTAGATCTAAATGGCTGCATAGTTTTTCCAGGTTGTACGTGAATGCAGTCAGGGCTTGCTTGTTGCACTAATTAACGGGGGGCAGTGTCACACCTGATTTTTAAAAGATTTGTGTTTTATGTTCTACACTACAGTACTTTTTTCCCTGTTAATTAGAATATTGGTGTGTCTAGGCTTTTTTATTAGAAAGAAACTGATCATGTTTTTCTGCCAGCCCCTCCATGTATGTCTACATCAGTTTTCCCAGCCTTAACCAGAACGGACTGTGCTCCCTTTCAAAATAATGCAAAATTTGAGTCTATAGCAAAGCTCCTCCTTCTTGCCCTTTCTCTGTCATCGGTGTTCCTCCTCTAAAAAGAATTTATTTTTGCTTTAATGCCTTTTCAGCTGCTGCTAGGACAGTCTTGAAAATCTTGCTTGTGTCTGCCCAATACAAGAGGCAATAAAGCAAAAAATAATAACAACAGCCTTTTTTTAAAAAATGAAACATTTCTTCATATGGATTCAGAGGCATATGGTGAACTTTTACAGGGGTTGAAACCATTTAAGAAAAATTATTTCCATCTGGCTATCCTAAAGTCCATAAATTTTTAAAGAGTACCTAAAGTATAAGGTGTATATTTCCATGTTAATTTCTTTTTCGATAATTCATCTGAATCAGTTATTTTGGTAGAATTTCTTAGCAAATAGTCATCTGTGTTCACTGGCGGTGATGGCTGGAGTGAACTGTCTCGTTCAGTTTGGAATCTTGTTTGACCGCTTGTTTCTCGAAATTTCAAGATATCTCCAGGGACCCTGGCTGGCCCAGTCAGTAGAGCACGTGACTCTTGATCTCCGAGTCGGAGTTCAAGCCTCATGTTGGGCATAGAGATTACTTCAGAAAAAGAAGAGAGAGAGAGAGAGAGAGATGCCCTGGTGGCCCAGTCATTTGGGGGCATTCGACTCTTGCTTTTGACTCAGGCCCCGATCTCCTGGTTCGTGCGATCGAGCCCCGCATCAGGCTCTGTGCTAGCGGTGCAGACCCTGCTTGGGATTTTCTCTCTTCCTTTCCCCACCCCCCTCGCTCGAGCTCTCTGTCTCCCAAAATAAAGAAGGATTTTTTTTAAAAAGGAGGGAAACCAGGATCTCAAATGAAACATGAAGTGGACTGGTTTATTCAGCTGTGGCCTGCAGCCACAGCAAGGACCATGCGGGTGCTACCGTAGCACGCGGCACCTCCATTTCTGGGGGTGCTCCTGCCTGGGCCTCCGCGCCAAGTCTGGTTCACACGGAAGTTTTTAGGGCATGAGGCCCACACGACTGAGAACGGCTCCTGGCACCTGGGTCTCCTCTCTCATACATCCATGTTTTGTTGCTCTCTGGGCCTTATTCTTGGAAGAGATCTTCGGGTTTAGAATTAAGAGTTAATGCCTCTACATGTTCCTTCAAGCAGATTTTCTTTTCCCACCTTTACCTTCCCTTCCTTTTGCTTTGAAATCAAACCCTTTTGGTGAGACAGACTCTGCCGAGTGGACTCTTGGCAATCCCGGTGACTTCCGTAAGAAGAGAGGTCGAAACCGTGTTCTTCTGTCCTCGCTGCCCTGCTGTCCTGGAGATCTTCCCGCTCTCCCGGGTGAGCTTGCCTCGGATCCAGCTTCGTGTGAGGACCAGCGGAGTCCATGCTCCTGCTGCATCTCCTCGGATCGGTCCTCTCACAGCGCCCCGGTGGCTCGGTCAGTTCAGCGTCTGACTTGTGGTTTCAGCTCAAGTGGCAATCTCGTGGTTCCTGAGTTCGAGCCCCGCATCGGGCTCTGTGCTGACAGCGTGGAGCCTGCTTGGGATTCTCTCTCTTGCTCTCACTCTCTGTCCCTCCCCTTCTCTTGTTCTCTCTCTCTCTCTCAAAATAAACATTAAAAAAAATCAAATGTTGTGTAACATCCATGTTGGTAAAATGTAGCATTTCTCCACCGCCTATCAGATCAGGTTTAAATTCATCATCTGAAGATACCAACTTTATCTCCCATTCTTTGGTTGCATATTACCTTGGTTCTGAGTTCAAGAAGAGCGCTTCCTCGCTGTTCCCTCGTTAATTCTCAGCCTTGACTCTTCCACAATCCAGATTCTACCGGTATTTCCAGAATCACTTCACATTCTCCCTCCAGGTAGTGTCTTCTCTGAAAACCCCAGCCCACACTGCAGGCCGCCCTTTTGGCCTTCATTAATATGCACAACAAGCACCGCTAATATCGCAGTTTTGAATAATTAATTCTGTCGTGTGTTCAGTTATCTTCGGGCTTCATTAGTAAATCTTACCTCCCCAGACAAAAGACAGGTTGCCTGAGGGTTTAGGTCCGCATACATTTTTCTCCTCGTTCAGACGGATCATGATGGTTATGAAATGAGCACCCAGCAAGCACAGTGTAATTGAGAAGCATCCGAAAATTTGATTATCTTCATTTTGCTTTTAATTGCTTATCTTCCAGCCATCAAATCTGTTTCTGCTCCTGTATTTCTCACTTAACTCATGGATGCCCTCTTTATTCCACCAGGCCCCTGAGCTAAAATCCTCAGAACCCTCCGGGATGCCAGCCTTTCTTCCCCTCACTCCCAGAACAAATTCTGTCATCAGGTGCTTCGGATTACGCCTCTGTAGCTCTTCCTTCTTCCATGTCCTTAACGCCCAGTGCAGCCCTCGGTTGTCCGTCTCTGGCGAGTTCTAGCAGCTTCCTACATCATCTTCATCACTAAGCTCCACTCAACATGGCGTTGTACCCGGGGCTTCTCTAGCAGCCTTATTTTTAAAATATTGCCCAGGGCCACCTGGGCGGCTCATTCGGTTAAGTGTCTGACTTCAGCTCAGGTCATGATATCACAGTTCAGGGGTTCGAGCCCCATGTCAGCCTCTCTGCTGTCAGCGCAGCACCCACTTCGGTTCCTGTCTCCCTCCTCTCTGCTCCTCCCCAGCTCGTGCTTTCTCTCGGTCACAAAAATAAATGAAAACGTCAAAAAAATAAAATATTGCCCAGTTCAAAAGCAGCACCAAGCGTGTGCACTGAGCAAGGTAGTGAAGGCACAAGTCCCAGGACTCTGACTTCAGTGAAGCAGATCGCTATGTGCCTTGTCATAGCTCCCTCCTTCAGAAAAGCTCCCTCGTCTGCACCGCCCAGCCTCCTCTCTGCCGGCGCCTTTGTCTTTCAGCCTTTATACGTGTGTCTCCCATTTTAGAAAAAGGCACCCTTTGGGGCTCCTGAAGGGCTCAGTCAGTTAAGCGGCCAACTTCAACTCAGGTCATGTTCTCACGGTTCATGGGTTCGAGCCCTGCGTCAGGCTCTGTGCTGACAGCTCAGAGCCTGGAGCCTGCTTCTGATTCTGTGTCTCCCCCTCTCTCTGACCATTCCCCGCTCACACTCTGTGTTTCTCTCTCTCAAAAATAAATAGAAACATTTAAAAAAATTTTTTAAAAAGGAACCCTTCGGGGTGTCTGGGTGGCTCAGTCGGTTAAGCCTCTGACTTCGGCTCAGGTCAGATCTCATGTTCATGGGTTCGAGCCCCGCATCAGGCTCTGTGCTGACAGCTAGCTCAGAGCCTGGAGCCTGCTTCTGGTTCTGTGTCTCCTTCTCTCTCTGCCCCTTCCCCTCTCATGCTCTCTCTCTGTATCAAAAATAAATAAAACACTAAAAAAAAGTTAAAAAAGGAAATAAAAAATAAAAAGGAATCCTTCAAGCCTGCGGTCCCCACCTAGAATCCCTCTTGTTCCCCCTTTCTGGCCCAACTTTTAAAAAGTATCTCC
>NC_043702.1:164300448-164314503 GCF_006229205.1 Suricata suricatta
TTGTCTACACCTGCACTCTGTTGTCTACACCTCCACTCTGTTGTCTATACCTCCACTCTGTTGTCTACACCTCCACTCCATTGTCTACACCAGGAACCTGGGCATCCTCCTCCCTTCCTCTGAATGGTCTCACCTCCTCATCCCCCTCATATCCAGTCATGAAGTTCAGTTGATTTGTCCCAGCCAAATACTGAAAATCTCTTTTTTCCCATTGCTGCTGCCTCTGTTTTATTCAGACCGGCATCCTCTCTCTTCTAGATGCTTGCTAACGCCTCTTAGCTACTTTCTTGGCCTCCAGTCATGAACTGCTCCAGTCCCGTCTCCACACTGTGGCCAGAGAGACTTCAAAATCACACTCCCAAGACGTGCCCCTTACATGATTGAACAAGGCCCTATTAACATTCCACCCTCATCTTGCCTCACCACCCATCACCATGGTGCTGTCTCTCCAGTCACCCTGAACTTGCCGTCCCCCAGACATGCACTCCTGTCGTTTGCCCTTGGGCCTCCCGTGTGCGTGTGCGGCCTCTGCCTGTGTCACCACATGCTCCCCTCCCATTCCTTGTATGAGGCACTCCTAACTCATCCTGAATCTAACTTTCACTTACCGCAGATCTGACCATAAGTCTCATTCCACTAGTTATTATTTTCAGACTCTTCACATTGTTATCTTAAACTTGAGAACATCACCAAGGACATAATTTGAGTTTGTTTGAAAAACTAGAAGCTTATGTCTCTTAGTTTTCTTTGCCCAACCTCATTCAACATCATAACCAAAAAAACATGCAAAGAACTCCCATTAAAAAGTAATGTGTCGGTGAAAGGGCACTTGGGCTTCTTCGCTTGTATCAGGATGCGGGTGAGTGCCTGCATGTGCCCGTGTGTGTGGAGAGAGGTGGGATTTGCTCTGTGTTTGTTTTAAACACACTGAAAGGCTTTCATTTTGGGGGGCACCTGGGTGGCTCAGCGTCCGACTTTAGTTCACGTCATGAACTAAAGCGTTCATGGGTTCGAGCCCCACATCAGGCTCTATGCTGACAGCTCAGAGCCTGGAACCTGCTTCGGATTTTCTCCCTCTCTCTCTCTCTCTCTCTCTCTCTCTCTCTCTCTCTCTCTCTCCCCGCCCCTCTGTCTCTGCCCTCCCTTGCACTGTGTCTCTGTCTCTCTCTCAAAAATAAACATTAAAAACATGTTAAGGCTTTGATTTTTAAGCCTCAGCTGAGCTGCCACCTCTGTGCGCCCCTCTCGGCCCCTGCGTGTGCACAGGCCAGCTGTGGACGTGAGCCAGTCCAGGTGTCGGGGAGTAGATGGGTTCGAGCTTGTTAAGTCCTGGAGGACTGCCCGGATGTGTCCACTATATTCTTCGAAGATTGCTGTGTGTTCCCCATCCAACCTAGGAAATTCCGCCAACTGCGGAATTTTGCTTCTGCAGGTGCTGGGGCCTGACTGCTGTCTAGGCTTCTTCAAGACACTATTTGAGAAGCAGGACATGGGGAAGAGGAGGAAAGACCTCAATATTTTGGGAAATCATGTAGCTGGTATTTATGGCTCTGCTTTTTCCTTGTTTTCCCTGCTGAGGTGCACCCTCCCCAACATAGTGGTTCTGGTTCCTTTGGGCGTATACCCAGAAGTGGAAGAAAGAAGGAAATCCTGCCGTTCGGACCTTGAAGGCATTACGCTAAGTGACATAAATCAGAGAAAGATAAAAACCAGAATGATCTCACTTACATATGGAATCTAGAAAAAGAAACAAATTTAGAAAAACAGAACAGTTGCCAGAGGTAGGGGGTGGTGGGTGAGTGAAGTAAGGAAAGGTGGTCTGAAGGCATAAATTTCCGGGTACGAGTCCGTTCTAGGGAGGCGGCATACAGTGTGGTGACCATGCTTAACAGAACTGTGTTATATATTTGAATGTTGCGGCAAGAGCCGATCTTAAACGTTCTCATCACGAGGGAAAAAAATCTGTAACCGTGTGAAGGGACAGATGTCACCTTACTGTGGCGGTCATTTCACAATATGTAAATGTATCAAATCATTATGTTGTATACCTTAAGCTAGTACAAAATTGTATGTCCATTACTTCTCAAGAAAATGGGAAAAAGGAAGAAAGTCAGTGCTAATCTTGTAAGAATTACGTGTCTACATAATTTTAAGCTATATATATGAATTATATACAAGTTTTCAGTGAGATATGTAGCCTGTGACCAGAACCTCCGGAACGTTCCTCTTGTCCAGCACAGAAGTATTCTTACAAACCCCAGTTCTTAGAGGCCCACTCCGAAGTTCTGTCTTCTGGTAAATGATTTTAGCTAAATATCATTAAATGAGGAGAAGGTATCTGGGCACACAGCCTCCAAAGGATCTGTATATGGAATGTTATTTATCTGATTAGTAGTAGAATGTTGGTTAAGTAAAGTTTAGAGATGGAAAATACCCTTTGCAGGACCTAGAAAAAGAATATTAATATATCAGTACCTAGAGTGTTCCTAAATGAAAACCTGGAATTTAGTAGTAATAAAATGTTAAAAAGTCTTCTAAATAAATACAGAATCATTCCCCCAGAATTATTCCCCACTAGTTGCCTTTTTAGGTGGATAGTACAAAAAACAATACATTTGCACCCTTTACAGTTTTAAGAGCACAGCACAGCAGTGTTACCTCTACGCACGTTGTTGGACAGTCTGGCCAACGCCAATCTCCCTCCCGTCTCTGTGAGTTCAGTGACTCTAGGTTTCCTGGGTAATGGTTATCTGTCCTTTTGTGGTTGGCCTGTTTCACTTAGAAATGCCCTCAAGTTTTGTCCGTGCTGCACCATATGGATTTGCATCTGTCTTAAGGGTGAATAACACTCCGTTGTGTGTATACACGACACTTCCTTTGTGCACTCATCCGTTGGATGTTTAGTTCGCTCCGCATCTTGGCTCTTGTGAGTAAAGCTGCAATGAACATGGGTGTGCAGATACCCCTTCAAGATCCTGCTCTCGGTTCCTCTGGGCATTAGCCCCGAGGTGGGATTCCCAGATCATATTTACAGTCTGAGGAGCCCGCCTGCTGCTCCCCGTGGGGCAGCACCCACGGGCCCCGGCTCTCCACATTCTCACTAACACATGCTATTTTCATTTTTCTCTCTCGTAGCCGTCCTGACAGACGTGAGCTGAGCGCTCATTGTGGTTTTCATTTCCCCGATGATTAGTGATGTTCAATTACTGATCTTTTCATAGGCTTGTTGGCTCTTGGGATATATTTTTTTTGATAAATATCTATCCAGGTCCTTTGCCCATTTTTTTAATTGGGCCGTAGTGTTACCAATTTTCAGATTTCCCATATGTAATTCTGAAAAGTAACCCCTCCTCCAGTACACGGTTGTGAATATTTTCCCTACTCCAGAGGGTGCCCCCTGTTTTCACCCCGATTCTTGTTCATCCCTGACTCCTGGCTTCCCTTCTGACATTCTGACCACTCTCCTCTACCACATTCTCTGAGCTGTCTTTACTAACCCTGTCTTCCAACTCCCATGATGTCTGTTTTCTAAACGCTTTCGTAAGTGGTGATTTTAAAATATGGGTGTATAAGTATACATTTGGTAGAAGACGAAGAAAAATGGATAATCTCTTCATTAATCTTAAATGCAATAAACAGGATGAAGCAAAGGTTGAAATCAGTAGGTTCTGAGATTAAAACTTGCAAATGAGATAATAATCCTTTTAGAAGAATATGGGCAGTGAGTTACTCTGAATCGATACATTCGGTGAGTGTGCACGAAGATAGTTGTCATTGTCACAAGGTACGGAAGTGCGTCCCAAAGCCTCGCTCTTCTTGTTGGCCTGGTGATCACACTGGAAACTGACTTTAGATCAAAAACGTCATGATTCTTGTTGAGCAAACCAATAAATTTTACATTTACTAAAAATAGAGCTAAAATAAGTGGTGGAATGTTCTGATTGGCCAAACATAATGTAAAGTTTATTTCCTAGCAAATAATGAAAGATCGGTGGATGAATGTTGGTCACGAAGAAGAAGAACTAAAGCCATACACTGAGCCTGAACCAGATTTCAATGACACGAAGCGGATAGGTGAGTATTTAAATACCGGGAGCCACGCTGCACTATAGGAGACCGTCACTCTACCAAAATAGTGTTTAAAAACGTAAATAGGAAATCATTTTTATCTGAAAAGCACTTGTGTTGTCATCTTTTCTTTCCCTGAGTTTTCACCAGACATTACAATCTCAAGTTTGTCCTCGAGTACGTTATAATTCATTTCCGTTGTTGGCAACAGTGATATAGAAATTAAAATAACGAGGGTAAACCTCGTTCTTTTCTTTCAGCCAATCCCTAACGGGAGAAATGGTTTAAGTTTCAGCACTGATCAGACTGAAGAGTATCAGCAAAACATAGCATGTATTTTAACCAAAAATGTGGAGGCACTTGAGGGGTGAGGCCTCGGCTCTCCCATTCTGTTTTCCGGCGTCTCGGCGGGGTGCACCTCCCTCACCCAGCCGGCGCTCTGCTTCCAGCAGCTGTGGAATTCAGGCCTCCCTAAGGAGAAGCAGCCTGCCTTCAGATCAGAAAGTAGAAGTCGTTAAGAGATGAGAGAAGCCACTCCAGGTGTGGCGGAGGGTGTGGTGAGAGAGAGAGAGAGGGGGAGAGAGGGGGGGGGAGAGAGAGAGGAGAGAGGGGAAGGAGAGGGAGAGAAGGGGTTCTGTGTGTGTCACCGACAGCGTGGCTCTGGCTGAACAAAGGAAGTCAACTCAGGATCGTGTGCGGTGACGAGAAGCGGACGAGCCGCATTCATACAGGGCCCGCGGCCCAGATAGTCTCTGTCTGAGAAATCGTGAGTGCGTGGGATCTGCAGATGCAGTGTCTGTGTGTTAACAATTCAGGAGTTTCTGTCGTTCGTGTTACACTTTAAAATTCCAGAATTTCTCGTATCCTGTGTTGGCAAATGTACCCACATTTGTTGGTTTGTTTACTAAAATAGACCCATTTTTCAGAAATGTTCGCATTTTGTTTTTTATTTCTAGACATCATGGTCACCATGGGTTTTGTACGAGATGAAATCAATGACGCCTTAATAAATCAGAAATATGATGAAGTGATGGCTACTTATATTCTTCTAGGTAGAAAACCACCCGAAGTAAGTTCTTTACCTTTTTAGATTAATGTCAACTATTTCTTGAGACAAGTGACAGCGAAGACATAACATTAGCACATCTGTTCTATGTGGTGTCAAAAATCACATAAAGGCCCTAACATTCTTATTTTTACAGTTCAAACTCAAGATGCTAAGTTACAAACTGATTTCATTTCCAAGTACCAGCAGGGTGTCTGCTGTGGAAGAGCAGACCAAGTGCCGTGCTTAGCTCCATGGGGCACATGCAGCCTTGTCTTGGAGAACGAGAGTCCCCAGCCTTGTGTCTCCGGAAACAGCAGCCCTGCCCAAAGGAACTTGGTTCTTCCGGGGGTGCAGAAAAGACAATGACCGAGGCAGAAGGAAGGGGCGGCATTTAAAACAAAACCTGTATCCGAAGTGGTTTAAGTAGGTGGGAACCCAGGAAAACGTTGTTTGGTGATATTTTGCCTTCTAGAATATCCAGTGGCTCTGACACTTGCAGCTGGGGATTCTCGGGGCCAGGAGTAGGCCTGTATAATAAGGAGATAGATTCAGGTCAGGAAATGACTGTGTACAGATGGTGGTTGAACCATAAAACCAAATGATCCTTTGGCACAACAAATAGAAAGGTAGGAATTGAGAGTCAGGAACAGAGCCGAGAGCACTGATAGTTTGTTAACGATTAGACACCTGTGGGAGCCATTTTATGCAATAGGCTGAAATTATTTTTAGTTAGATAGTAACTGTTGGTGAAGCAGTACATTCAGCTGACATTTACTGCACCTGCTGTATCCCAGAGACGCTCTGTGTGGGGCTCACTGCTTCGCCGTCCGCCGTGCAGTACAGTGTGCCGCCGCTCTGGTCAGGGGCAGGCACAGGGTGCTCCGGGACAGAGTGGAAGACAGACACCCACAGCAGGCCGCCATGTAAGAGGTAGAATTAACGGTCCTTGGTAGCTGCTGGAAAGGAGGCTGAGAGACCCTCAGATTTCTAGCACGGGTGACTGGTTTTGTCAGAGGTGTTTGCCAGGATGTGAAGAGTGGGTTTCAGAGGGAGGATAGGGGTTAGTTCCATTTGAAGGAGGTGAAGTGGAGATTCCTGTTGGGGGGAGCTGTTCGGTAGACGTTTGGGTTTAGAGGTCTGGCTTGGAGGGAGTGACTGAAGCAGCAGCACCAGATTTGTGAGCTGTCGTCAGGGGAGCACAGCACTAATGTGCTGGCCTGTTCTGAGGACGCCACGCACAGTGATCCGCGTTACCCTCCCTGGCCTGGCAGTGGGGACAGGAGCCTCAGGGTAGATGCCGGTAGCTCCTGAGTGGCATCAGAGAAGCCAAGTCAAGAGAATTTCAAGAAGTGGGAAAATCATACACATGGTTATCTCTAAAGTCTTTGTCTTATTTCTACTTATGTTTTAAGATTTCACTCCTTAGATCTTTAATGTTCCCCTTAATTTAAATATAAAGGATGTGCTAGCATCGTAAGAATATAGTGCAGCCCATGCCCGAATCAAAATGATGCTTGAACTGTACTGAACACAAACAAATGAGGCCAATGAACTCCCGGGCCAGGTTCACTGCTGTGAATCCCTGCCCCTCCGCCTCCCCAGCACAGCCACTCACTACCTGTCAGCTCTGGCACTTTCCTTCATCTGTCCGTGCTTCAGATCCTGCCCCATGAAATGAGGATAATCGTACACACTTCTGAGAGTCATTGGGAGGGCTGAATGAATTAATACTTGTGCAGTTCCTACAACAGTTCCTGGCACATCACTGTGTGCTCCATGTCACCTGTTACCACGTCCGTCAGCATAACTCTGCTATGTGTTGTCAGTAACTTTACAGACCAATTTAGATTTGCCATCAGGATGCTAGCGACTTAGTCAGAAGTTTGCTGGCAACAGACCTCTTGTGGTCACAAGGAGACGAATAGTGGGTCGACCCCCCGTTTACTGGGATTATCTAAATAGATACAATGTCTTAATCAGAGTCAGTAAACTAAATTCTGTTCTGTAAGTGTGGTAGGGGGAAAAAAAGCATATGTGTGAAGTTGAAATTTTAGACTTTATCTTAAGTTTGAGTCCCAGTTTTGTCAGAGTTTGAATCCCAACGATGTCCCTGGGTCCTCCTCACCTCAGTTTTTCCATCTAGAAAATTCAGGTTAATAAACACTTGGATTTATTGTAATGATTACACAAAGTAACATATAGAAGGAGCCTGTTTATAGCAAGGCGCCTGCTATGTAACAAGCATCCAGAACTACTTGTACAAGAAACCCCAGGGGCAGGCGGACTCGCGGAGACACTGTATCCAGTTCTCTCCCTTCCTGGTTGCCAACTCACAGTTCTGTCTCCAAACCCATTTCTCTTTTCAGTTCTGATTTCTCTCTGTCTGGCTTGGGGTAGATGAAAATATCAGGAGTGCACATTGTTTGCATAAACATTTTTCTTCTGAAATGCTCGCGGTCTTTCTTCCCCTTACAGTTTGAAGGCGGCGAGTCGTTATCTAGCGGAAGCCTGTGCCCGAGGTCGCGGCCCAGCAGTGACCTGAACAACAGCAGCCTCCAGTCCCCTGCCCACCTGAAGGTGCAGCGAAGCGTCTCGGCCAACCAGAAGCAGCGGCGGTTCAGTGACCACGGTGGGGAGAAGCCAGATGGTGAAAAGACCCGGTCCCCCCAAGCTTGCGTTCGTGGAGAACTCCGCACCCACGTGTTCTTGTGCTCATAGCGTCTGTTAGCCCAGCTTCCTCTTTCCGCGTGGTTCACAGAAGCCCCTGTTCGGGCCTGACTCGTTTTTGTAATCAAACAGTTCACTGTTAGTCCCAGTGTGAAATACACTAGGAAGGGTCGTCTTAGTTTAGAGGTTTTGTTCGTGAGGAGACGCCGTCCGAGGATGTTCAGCTAATGCTTTTTCCTGTTCTCACAGCCGGGCCCTCCATTCCCCCGGCCATGTCCTACAGCAAGAGGCCGCAGGCTAACAGCGTGGAGAGCGAGCAGAAAGATGAGTGGGACAAGGACTTGGCTCGGAAACTTGGCAGCACAACCGTGGGGTCAAAGAGCGAGGTGACAGCAAGCCCGCTCGTGGGGCCGGAGAGGAAAAAGTCGTCAACCATCCCGAGTGTGAGTGAGCATTCTGGCGCGGCGCAGCTTGTTAGATTGTTTTTGTACAGTCTTTTGAAAAAACATGTTTCGGGGGACCTGGGCGGCTCAGTCAGTTACGCGTCCGACCCTTGATTTCGGCTCAGTCGAAATCAGGTCATGGTCATGGGATCAAGCCCCGCGTCGGGTTCTGTGCTGCCAACGCAGAGCCTGCTTGAGATTCTTTCTCTCTCTCCCTTTCTCTCCCGTCTCACTTTCTCTTAAAAATAAAAAAAAAAATAAAATGATTCAGAAAGGCAGACAGAAGCCAGAAGGAAAACTGGCTCCTGGACTCTCTAATGTGGAACACACACACCAAAACCAAGTGAAAACTTCTGGAAGGTTTCCAGGATGAGGTAGCAGATGACCGTAACAGGAATAAAATTCAGACCGACATCAGATTTCCCAACAGTAGCAGGGATGCAGGAAACTGAGTGGAGTAGTATGTTTTACGAACTAAACGGGAGTCCCACCGGACCCCGGATGTCCTTCCAGCCGAATCCCCACTTCAGGGTGACAGTGGGGTAAGCACGTCCTTAGGCAGCAGGCGTCTCTGCAGTCTTGTCACAGGTGACCTGTCGGAAGGCGCTGTGGTGTGAGGGGCGCTGTGCTCTCACAGGAAGAGAAGCGAATCTGCGGTGTTGCTGGAAAATCCGTGCCGTTGAAAGTGATCCAGTAACTGATTCAGGTGTGTGTGTGGTCACACACACACACACACACACACACACAGACACACACACACAATGAAAATTCAGAACCGACCTTCTGGACAATATCCAGGAAGTAGGACATTGAAAGCAAAGGAGCCCATGCCTTTCAGCGGAAGAGAAGGTCGGGATAAGTTTAAAACACCAGTGTTGGGGGTCATCTGGGTGGCTCAGTCGGTCGGGCATCCGGCCTTCGATTTCAGCTCAGGCCATGATCCCAGGGTCATGGGGTCGAGCCCCGTGTCAGATTCTCTCTCTCTCCCTCTGCCTTTCTCCCCAGCTCGGGCTGTCTCTCAAAAAAAAAAAAAGAAAAAGGAAAAGGGAAAAAAGCAGCAGTGGTGAGCAAACATGAGTTTAGGAACTTAGGGACAAACAGCATAAGAACAAGAGTAGAATTACAGCTTTTAAACCAACAGAAGAAAAAAACTGATTTAGCCTGCAGAGAGCAGGAAAAGAGAAAAGAAGGGGAAAAAAAACACTTCAGATAGAAACAGGAGGTAGAACTCCAGAAAACCCAGTACAAAGTTAATTGCAGGGGGGTTAACACTCCCGAGCACCAACGGCCTCCTGCAGTTCATGCAGACCATCTCTTTTTAAAATATGTGATTTGCTTATCGCTGCCTAGACTCTGAAATAGGTGTACGTAACCATTTTCGGAACTGATAAATGTAACCACTTTACCTGACAATTGATCTGTCTGGAGATGCTTTTTGACTATAATAGGATTTAAGACACCGTTAGGAAGACTAATCCTAGGCTGGCCATCGTTTTCCCTCACCTGAACACCAGCCAAAGGACAGTTTCGGGAGCACCAACACCCCCCGGCACAGAAAGAATTTGGTCCCTTACTTTCCGCCGCTGCCCTAGAGCCATCTGTCATTCACCTCGGGTGGGGCTCACTTTCCCCGGGATATGTACTCAGCTGCCTCTTTCCTCCCCGTCTCGTGTGGCGCTCTTGTCTGAAGGTCCCCCCTCAGATGACGGAAGTGCCATTTGTACGGCTCACTTCCAGCCCCGCCTCCTGGATCGAGCGTCCTGGGACTGAGCACTCCGGTTCTCAGCAGCCTTTCTGGTCGGTGTTTCAGGTCCTCAGGCTCTTAGTTGCGCGCGGTCTTGTATTGTTGGCTGTCGCTTCCCCCTGTAAACCTTCTCTCCCCGGATGTATAGCCTCCTGCGTGGCGACAGGGTGATGCCTCAGAACCGTTAGTGCTGAGGCATAAAACTAAGGCGTTGCTTTAAGTTCAACCCTTCTTTATTATCTTTAAGGTGAAAAAAAACAGCCAAAAAACGTCATTGTTCTGAGCCACTAAGTACTAGATTTATCTTCATTTACCTTTTTAATTTTGGCAATGTGAGAAGCCAAAATAATATTTTTCAATTTTAACAGGTCAGAAATGTCTCAAGTAAAATGAACAGTGTACCCTACCTTCCATTCTCCACATCCAGTATAACTAGCGTTATCATTTGGGATGAATTCCTTTATAGATTGCCCTTTCTAAGGAAAACATAAACGAATATATGTGTACACACAGAATTTATTTTTTTATATAAAAATGAGATCATACTATATCCGTTACATTGTAATTTTTCTCACTTAAAACGTTACCGGGTCCTTCTACACCCGGACAGCTGGAGCCACTGCAGTCGTTGAAGGCCTGCACGCCCTCCGGTCGGGACTGACGGACGCGTGGGGGGTTCAGTTTTCAGGTTTTCAGAGTATTCATCTCTGTACACGTACGTTATTGTTTCGTTTCTCTTAAATAGCTTCTCGGGAGTTTGGTTTCTGGGGGACCAGGCTTGTTTTGAGGTCAGGCGTCTGACCCGCTCCTGGTGTCCCCGAGGGTGCGGCCGCCGCCCTCACACCAACACCACCGCCCCGTGCAGGGCCCGGTGCTAACGAGGGTGCTGATGCGCGCCCGGCTCGGTGCTGCCCTTGCAGGGCGCACAGTCAGATTTCTAGTAGATGCCGCGAGCGAGATTTCAGCGGCGGAGTAATTACAGGGTAGTTCTGTCTCCACAGGCTCATCAACAACTGGACGTTAAAATCTTTGCCCGGGGGCCAAAAAACAAAACAAAAAAACCCTTTTGTCATCAGTTTGCATTTTCCAGACTATGGTGACATTGATGGCACGCCTGCAACGCATAAAATGCTTATCGTCCGCCTCCTCACACGCAGTTTCCGGACCCCAAAATGCACAGCTCTAATCCCTTGCCTATAAGGGATTGTCCAGGGGGAAGGACCTGCGGTTTACAGTCCAAGTGCCCTCACCTTGTGAAGTATTCGTTCAAAACATAAGCATTTTTACCGGTGGCTCTATTATTGGTCTATAAAATAGAGTATAATAGGAGATATTTAATAAACCCAAATGGCATGACATGGCTTTTTACTTTCTTTAAGTTCTTACTTAAATTCCAGTTATTGTGCAGTGTAATATGAACTTCAGGTGCACAAAGTAGTGATCCAACACCTCCGAACAGCACCTGGTGCTCCTCACAGGGGCCCTTCTTAATCCCCACCCACACCCACTGCCCACCTCCCCTCTGATGGAAAAACAAATAATAAGATGCATAGATAATTTAGTACATCATACAGTTTAACAGTACTTTATCTTAAGATTTTTGTTTGTGTGTTTTATTCTTGATAGCTGAAGAGAGCCAGAGAGAGAGAGAGAGAGAGAGAGAGCGAGCGAGAGAGAGAGAATTCCAAGCAGGCTCCATCCTGAGCCAAAACCCAAGAGTTGGACACTTAATGAGCCACCCATGCACCCCACCAGTGCTTTTAATTATTTATGAAATCAGAAGCCTTTTTAAACCAATAGTAAAAGCTCTTGTAAGTCCGATTCTATTGACAGTGTGACTTTCCATCAGTCTACTTGCTGTAGGACTTAAGGGTGGCAGTGACACCCCTAGAGGACAGTGGGGACAGTACTGAGGTCAGTAGTTCAATAGATTGAATGGCGGCTGACATTTGTTGGTTATCTGTATCATCTGTTTTATTGTTCATCACCGACAACGTCACAGACCCTAAACGATGGGAATATTTCTATCTGTGAAAGACCTTAGGACTCTGTGCAGAAATCTGCAGGAGAAACCAACTTAAGATTTTTCCCTTCAAGAAATTGCCATCCAAAAATTTTGCATGTAGCCCTTAATGGTAAGCTCTTGGCTTGTCTAGCAACTTGGGAGCCAGGTGTTGAGTTTCGAGATGGAAATGTGTTTCGCTATTTTTTAATCAAAAGACAATAAAGAGAGAGAGAGCTGGGGAGGGGCAGAGAGAGAGAAAAACTTGTAAATGCGTTTTTCAATGTCACTCATCACACATGTAAGTAATGCAAAATAGAAAATGCAGTGTCTTCTAAAAAATACTATTAATCACCATTTTTAAAAGAACAAGGGAAAGAACTCAGCAAGGTTGAGCTGCTTTAATGATTGTAATATGAAACATTTTACCTAAAAACTATAGTGTGATTATATAAAATACAGTCACTTTAAAATAAGCCCAGAGGGACTGTCTACAGGAGTTGGTGTCTCAGGAAATGCAGAGGAATTTATATGTCCGCTTTAGGGAAGTTGCCAGGCTGAGAGCTAAAGGGTCTGCAGGGGGAGCTTCTCTCTCGCTCCCAGATCCTAAACAAAAGAGCCTTACTTGGTCACCAGCCACCAGCGCCTTGTTATTTGAACTGAGAAAAGTCAGTTCCAAAAGTTAGTTTTACAGATGAGCGAGCCTGTGTCATGTGGAGTCAGTGAGCCTGTGTTTCAATAACCTCTGCAGGGTCATATGCTGCTTCCGGGGTTGGGCGGCGGGTGCTGCCACCCCCGGAGTCCCCGGCCTTCAGGGGCAAAGAGAAGGGAGGTAGTGTGGGAGGACCCCGAATCCAGAAGGCACAGTTTTGAAGGAGAAACTGTTCACCCATCACCCTTGGAGAAGCAAAGCTGCGTTACTGAAAATGGCCAGAAACAACTGACCAGGGATTTCTGCACAATTAGTTTACGCCTGTGATAGTTCAACCAAAATGGTGAAATTATCAAAAGTAAAGGTTTTTTAAGAACTGTAAGGGAAGCTAGTTTCCTGATGCATCTCTTCACAGTGAAGCCGGTCTTCTTTGCCTTCATTTAACGTGGGCTGTGACTTACCTAAAAACATGTTCTTAATAACCTTAGTCTGTTTAGCTACTGTACTGTTACAGCTTTTAATTTTTGTTTCTTATGTAAATGGTGACAAAATTCCTTCCGCCCGGGAAGCTGCACTTTTTTGAAAAGTTTGAAGCCTGCACTTAAACAGTTTTGTTTATATGAGGTTTTTTTGTTCCTCCAAACTTAATTGAAGCATGTATCTATTAACTTTCTTGCTCTTATGATCAAACACATTCTAAGTTAGTATTTTAGAGAATAGTGAAAGCTAGGTTAGCCAGAAACAGGGTATTTTTTTTTCCTGATGGAATAAGGATTCAACAGAAGATTATGTATCCCTTTTGGAAGTCATTCTTGTAAAATTAGTACCAGCAACTAGTTAGTTGGGCAACTAACTACTAACTAGTTAGTAGCAACTAGTCAGGATTTGGGCAGGCACGACAGCAGGTCTTTGCTTACTCCTCCTTGTTTCTCCAGAACTTCTCAGACTTCGCTTGCCTCCTGGCTAAGACCTGCAGTGACCCTCAATGAGGGAATGCTGTGACACACTGCACACACACCCTTTGTGGCTGGAGCAGGGCACGCCTCTGACCCTGGAGGTTTAGTCCCCCTAACATTACCATTGACTGTGGGGGGTTCCCTGAGCAGGTGCAGAATGGCAGCCTGCAGGTTTCTGGGGGGCCACCATTGTCACTGCCACAGGTTTCGGGTTTGTGATGATGTCCCTTGTGGAGTTGTCTCTTGCCCCCTGGTCCCACAGCACTGCCGGTGCCCATCCCCCGCCCTTCTCCAGACCACCAGCTTACAAAGGGGAGAATAAAAATCCAACTTTCCTGTTGCTTCCAAACACCTGCTCACTGCTGCTGTAGACGACAAGCTAAACTCATAGGAGCTTGATAGGCTTTGCCTTTCACTCCTGCAATCAGAGAGGGAGGGAGGGAGGGAGGGAGGGGGGAGGGGGCGAGAGAGAGAG
>NC_043702.1:164314603-164318028 GCF_006229205.1 Suricata suricatta
GAGAGAGGGAGGGAGGGAGAGAGAGAGGGAGGGAGGGAGAGAGGGAGGGAGGGAGGGGGTGAGAGAGAGGGGGGGAGGGGGCGAGAGGGAGGGAGAGAGGGGGCGAGAGAGGGAGAGAGAGAGAGAGAGAGAGAGAGAGGGAGGGAGGGAGGGAGGGAGGGAGAGGGAGCGAGAGAGAGGGAGGGCGCGAGGGAGAAGTGCGTGAGACCCAGCTTGCTAATGTGAGGTTCTGATAAGTGAAAATTCTACCATGGATTTTTTTTTCAAAGTCCTTTGCAGCTTAAATTCATTTATTTGACTTCCCACAACTACAGTTAGAATTTTAAGATGGCTTTCTTTTCCTTCTCCTTCTTAAAGAGCAACGTGTATCCCGGAGGCAGCATGGCAAGAAGGAACACGTACGTGTGTGAAAGGAGCGCGGATCGATACACGGCACTGCAGAACGGAAAAGACAGCAGGTGCCTGGCACAGCGCCGCGCGGTGTCACCTTGTCCTCGCCACGCAGCACTGCTCTTGCCCAAACCCCTCTGGCTGAGCGGGTCAAGAGGAAAAGGGATACTAGAAAGTGCACTTGGGAAAAGAGGAAATAAGTCTTTTACCCCAAGCATTGCTGGATGAAATCTGACAGTAATGTTCCCCTGTAACAAAGCAGATCATGCTATCCTCGTCTTTTTAATTTAAGTCTTATTCTCTTATATGTGCGCCGCTTCCTTTTGATCTCTGACTTTACTTTTTTTTAACCTTTACTTCTTGCCCTTCCCCCTCCCATCAGGCCATTGTATCCAAATAATGAATCTTCTTCAAAAGAAATGTGGCCATCTTTTATATATAATTTATTGTCTCATTGGTTTCCATACAACACCCAGTGCTCTTCCCAACAAGTGCCCTCCTGCATGCCCATCACCCACGTTCCCCTCTCCCCCACCCCCATCAGCCCTCAGTTTGGTCTCATTATTTAAGAGTCTCTTATGATTTGCCTCCCTCCCTCTCTGTAGCTTTTTCCCCCTTCCCCACCCCCATGGCCTTCTGTTAAGCTTCTCAAAATCCACATATGAGTGATAACATATGCTGTCTTTCTCTGACTGACTGACTTCACTCAGCACAACGCCCTCCAGTTCCATCCCCATTGCTGCAAATGGCCAGAAGAAATGCGGCCATCTTAACTGATGACTGAGAACCACAGAATTCTCAACGTTTTATTTTGAATAATGATAACGCGTACTGTTTTTATTATTTAAAAACTTTAGCTGCTTTTCATCGTGAGTTGTAAGGACTATTGATCAATATAGTACAGAAGTGCAGGGAACCTGTTCAAGTCAAATTCCATTCTTAGCTCCTTTCCTCGTCCTTCCAGTGGACTGGACAGGCCATGCTTGCCGTTGTTTTCCTGTCCGTTAATGGACATGGAAAGTGTCACTATAAGGCATACAAAGTAAATGTCTTTTCCTCAGGTAGAAGATCCTTCAGGCTAGAAAAGGAGTTGGGGATTGATTTCTGACTGCTTACTTTCCGCATACCAAGTCCTAACCTGCAGCTCCTTTAACCTGTGACAGTTAACCTATTGATTGATAACATGAACTGAAAGTATCTTGATGATGTTTCCAGAGACCGCATTTTTGCTGTAATTGTGAATTCTTATTGTATAAGGGACAATATGCCACAGCAGCCCATTACACCAAACTTTGACTTTTGGGAAGTGGAAAAGGTGTCCGATCATAAAAGTAATTTCATACCTTCTCTGATTTGCATTTGTAGAGCAAGCGTGAGATCTTTTCTATGGAAGGTGGTGGTAAATTCATTCTGTACATTTTTGGCAAGAATAAGTGTCTCAGGCAGCAAAGGTGTAGTCGATTTAGATTTTTTAAAATCTATTTCTTAAATTTTAGTTAACTGCAGTCTCTCTTCTTTTTTACCTTTCCATGGTCTCCTCCACTGTTTTCTGTCGAAAGCCTTACGGAGATGTCCGCAAGTAGCATATCTTCCGCAGGCTCGGCTGTGGCTTCTGCTGTCCCCTCGGCCCGACCGCGCCACCAGAAGTCTATGTCCACTTCCGGCCACCCTATTAAAGTCACACTGCCAACCATCAAAGACGGCTCTGAAGCTTACCGGCCCGGGTAACACGCTGGGGGCACCTCATTCAAAACCTAGCACCAGGGGTGCCTGGGTGGCTCAAGTCGGTTAAGCATCCGACTCTGGATCTGGGCTTGAGGTCATTGTAATCTCACAGTTTGTAAGTTCGAGCCCTGCATGGGGCTCTGCTCTGACAGCGTGCATCTTGCTTGGGATTCTCTCTCTCTCTCTCTCTCTCTCTCTCTCTCTCTCTGCATCTCTTGTCTCTGTCTCAATAATACATAAGTAAATATTAAAACAGAAATACATGATAGACACCATTACATTAAGGGCCTTCTGAGAAGATTCAGTGTCTGTGGCAAAGGGAGGAGTTGAATCGTAACAAACATACCACATTCCTACCTGTTTTCATAAATGTGGCACTGGACTTAAACCATTTTCTAGAGGGATTTTCTGTAAGGATCTTGTTTTAACTCCATCCCTGATGTATTGCTGCCTAATGTGTCATCCAGGTAAATTGAATTTTTTATGATTTAGAAACAAAAATACATGAGACTGGGAATGGAGACTTCTGGGTAACCCTAGCCAGGTACCTTTTTTTTTTTTTCTTTTTAAGTAAAACCTGCCTTCTCATTTCTCTGTCAGGGAAACAGATGATCTCAGAGAGCCCTTTTAGGTATAAAACTATATGCCTGTTTTTCTCGTATCTGTCTGTGTTGGGATTGCTCAAATTCAGGAGCATCTTTAGTTAGGTTTGTTACACACATTGGTGATGTCGTGGAGCTCCATGCTGCCCTGAGGCCTAGCCCGTAAACAGGAAGTGACTCCGCTCAGATGCTTTATGGTAAATAATAAAACCCGTGTCCCACGTTGCTGAATGGTTGAAATTAAGAATAAAATACACACACATATACATACATACATACATACATACGTACATACATACATACATACATATGCAGCAGCCCCGGTCTGCCATTCCCGATACTGAAAGGTATTTGTATCCTCGTGTCAGTAACTTCTTCATCCTGAATAACCGTATTTTTATAACAAATGCCCTCCGTGTCCCGCAGCGATGCCTAAACAGTTACCCCGCGCGTCCCTAACACGGGTGGGCGGATAACACAACAGGGGCCCACGCAGAGTAGCCGCAGCGGGGGTCCTGGGTGGCTTGCAGCGCGGGCAGCGCAGCGCTTCCTCGGTCATTACCCCAGTGACAGGCGTCCTCCGGTCCGTCCGCAGGGCCCCGGCCAGGGCGCCGGCCGCCTCCCCCTCGGCCCACAGCATCAGCGCCAGCACGCCGGACCGCACGCGCTTCCCGCGGGGCAGCTCCAGCCGCAGCACCTTCCACGGCG
>NC_043702.1:164318128-164336230 GCF_006229205.1 Suricata suricatta
CCGCAGCGCCGCGCACAACGGGCCGCCCGCCGCGTCCCCGTCCCACGAGCCGGGCGCCTTCGCGCACGCCCGGAGGGGGACGTCCACGGGTATAATAAGCAAAATCACATCCAAATTCGTGCGCAGGTCAGTACCGAGGGGCTGTGGGTGGTGGTTAACGCGCTTCCTCTAGGAGCTGCACAGGAGACTGTCTCTTTGTGGGGTTTTTGTTGTTGTTGTTTCCATCTTTGCGGTGATTTTCCAAAGTGGTTTCATGGCGTTTCACCAGAGCTCCTCTTTTACAGAAGTCTGAAGAAGAAAATCAAAGCGGATGTAGTTTTCCCCAAAGAGAGAGAAAAGAATGAGCAAGATAAGAATTTTCAATTCTGTAACATAGATTGCAAAGAGCAAAACTGGGCATTAAAAAAAGTGTGTGTTTTAACAAAACGATTGTCCCCGACTCAAAACCCTGGATTTAAAAAGAGGAAATCATGTGTTTCCATTTGCCTTTCAAATAGTATGTCTTGGGAATACTTTTAAATCGCTCAGTAATGATATCTAGTTCACCTTCTTTCCCTTCCCTGTGCAAAGCCGGTGTACTGGGGTCACACAGATGGCCTACGTAATTTTATATCCTAAAAGCTTACCACAAAAATGCCGCAGACACAAGATGAGTACAAGCAGGGCAGACTTCTAATCAGATAGTAGAATTGTGCCCTCTTCTAAAACGTAGGCGTGATCACACAGCACACACGGATCATGGAAGTTGCTGAACACGGTGCCCTGGGTGTCCATTTGATCTATTATTAGTTCCTCCAAAAAAGCCTGCGAAAATCCCGTAGGTACAGAGCACTGTGCTAGGAGCAAGATGCAAAGCTGAACAAGACCGCATCTGGGGGCCCTAGACCTGCAAGCCTCAGAGGGGCAGGTCTGTGCGCAGTGAGCCCGGATGGGAAGGGACGAAGCAGCAGGCTGGGAGCAGCCCAGGAGGGGTGAGGGGAAGGTTAAAGCTCCCTACCACATAGACCTTTGAGTAGTGGAGGTTGTTATGCTTGCTTTAAGAGATACTAATCAAATACTTAACTGTCCAGGTTATTAGTGTTTCTAGGATTTCAGAAGGTGTGTATAGAAAACAGAAGAAGCAGCTTTAGTCTCTTGCTTTCTCACAAAGCTATTCATGGACCAGTTTGCCCAGGATCACAGCTGAAGTTAAAACTTATTTTTTAAAATATTTATTCATTTTTGAGAGAGAGAGATACACAGTGAGCAGGGGAGGGGCAGAGAGAGAGGGAGACACAGAATCTAAAGCAGGCTTCAGGCTCTGAGCTAGCAGCACAGAGCCTGACGTGGGGCTCGAACTCACAGACCACGAGAAATCATGACCTGAGCCAAAGTCAGACACTCAACCGACTGAGCCACCTGGGCGTCCCTGAATTTAAAACCTTAAATACTCAAATACGACATCAGTTTCTAACCATATCAAAATGACGTTGGACCCCTTGGGCAGTGACCATGGGATGTGACACCCCAAGAGAGAGAGACCCACACGCTCAGGACAGAGTGTGTGGCAGACCGTAACGCTGACTGACTGCCTGCAGGGCCCTCATCAGATGAGCAGTAGTTTCTGCTCTTGGAATTTGACTGACTATTTAAAGCCCTTTGTAAAAGCCAGTGCTTTCTCCTGATTAAGCCAGAATTAATTTCAAAGTGAAGGAAAATTGTTTTGAGTTTAAAAACCTGATTACTAATTGTACATTAAGCCTTGTGTAAAACATTTCCCTTTACTGGGGCACCTGGGTGGCTCAGTTGGTTGCGTGTTTAACTTCAGCTCAGTTCATAATCTCACTGCTCGTGAGTTTGAGCCCCACATTGGGCTCTGTGCTGACAGCTCAGAGCTTGGAGCCTGTTTCGAATTCTGTCTCTGTCTCTACCCCTCCCCTGCTCATGCTCTGTCTCTCTCTCTCAAATAAAAAAAAAAACCATAAAAAAATTTTTTTAAATATATTTCCCTTTACTTTGCAATGAAAATTTTCTAAAGGGAGCATAGTCAAAGGTCCCTAGACAAGAGGTCAGGATAGAATCTCAGGGCAAGAAAGTGGCCTAGAGACGGTGTATTGGGCGGTTGGGACGAAGCTCAGAGCCATTTAACGGAGATGCAAGGCCCTGCCACCTGCTGGGCTCTGCACTGGGTGCTGTCGGTCCGGCGTGAGTGGCCCCTGCTCCGGGGACAGCTTGGTCCCTCCGGCTGCCGTTCGCACAGCTGAAACATTTTCCCCACCTGCTTTTAGGTTTCCTCCTACCTCTCCATCTAGCTGTTCCTTCTCAGGCTGTCGGCAGGTTCTTTGCAGGTTCCCTTCTCTCTCCCCCTGACCCCTGACTGTCCGACCGCCCCAGGGCTCAGGCTTCGGTCCCGTTCTCTTCTCCGGCCAGTCTCACTCCCGCCGTGGTCACGTTCAGGCCCAGGACCCTACGTTCCACCGCCCGGCAACAACTCCCAAACTTCTGTCCGTAGCCCTGCCCTCTCCTCTGAACTTCAGACCCGCATAGCCAGTGTCTCCCGGGCTCTGCACGCCCATGAGCGCCGGACTCCCAGACAGAGCGCATCCGGAATCTGCCCTCTGTCCTCTTCCCACAGGCAGTCCTCCCTGACTCTTCACCACATGAGGTAACGGCAGCACCGGCCCGCTGCTTCTCGGACCACAGACCCCGAGTTATTTCTCAGACCGCACACTGTAGCTCTGCCTTCCTGGCATCGCCCAGATGTAGCTTCTCGATCACTGAACCCACCGAACAGGGCTCCTTGTTTCTGCCCTTGGCCCCCTCTTCTGTGCTCAGCATTGTCCGTCCCCTTGCTTTTGTCCTGCTCAGAATATAATTTGAAGCCCGAATGGTGGCCTCCGAGGCCATGCATTTCTGCTCTGACCCTATGCCCCTTACCCTCGCTGGTCACACACCAGCCACACAGAGCACCTGAGTGTCATCACATATGCCAGGCCCAGGCCAATCTTACGCCTGCTCTTCCTTCTCCCCGGAGTCCCTCGTCCCCCTCACCCACATGGCCAGCTTCTGGCCTTTGCTGCAGTGTCCCGTCCTCGGTGACATCTTCAGTCCCCTCTTTAAAATTGCAGCCTCGGAGGGGCGCCTGGGTGGCTCACTCAGTTGAGTATCCGACTTCAACCCAGGTCATGATCTCACGATTTGTGAGTTTGAGCCCCAGGTTGGGCTCTGCGCTCTCTATGCAGAGCCTGCTTAGGATCCTCTGCTCCTCTCTCTCTCTCTCTCTGCCCCTCCCCTGCTCGCTCACTCTCTCGCTCTCAAAAATAAATAAAATAGCAGTGTCAGGGTGCCTGGGTGGCTCAGTTGGTTGAGCGTCCGGCTTTGGCTCAGGTCATGATCTCACAGTTAGTGGGTTCGAGTCCTGCATCAGGGACTCGCATTCTGTGGTGACAGCTAGCTCAGGGCCTGGAGCCTGTCTTCGGATCCTGTGTCTCCCTTTCTCTCTGACCCTCCCCTGCTCACGCTGTGTCTCTCTCTCTCAAAAATAAATAAAATATTTTTTAAAAATTTTAACATTTAAAGATAAATAAATAAATAAAATTGCAGCCTTCTCCTCCCGACACTCCCTCTCCCTGAGCCCTGGGGCAGACTATCGAAGATGACATTCAATAAGCATTTGTTTATTTGGTCAAATAGTGTAGAAGGCACATTTTAAAGTGAGCACATCAGGTGGTGACGAATCCTGGTAAGTGCCATGCGGGAACCAGGAAACAAGGCTGGGGGTTCAGGGCGCTCAGAGGCCGTGTTTGAGGGGAGCCGGCATGAGCAGTTCTAAAGTTCCATGGCGCCTTTGTTAGCTTCTGAACATGTAACATACTAGGGGGACCTGGGGGGCAACGGGGCGGGGGCCGGGGAGAGGGCAGGGAAGAAGCTGTTGGCTGTCCTTTGTCAGCAGTTCGGCAGCCTTTCTTAATGCCTTTTGATTTTGAACTGACTTTAATTAATCCTGGGTCTAGTTAGGGAAGAGGAGAAAGGCACCCTCCTCCTGTGAGGTGACCTGTCACCACGTGAACAGCCTGGCTTTGCAGATGCATCCGGGTTCACTGCCATGCGCGCAGGATTCACTCACGTCCCGCGCGGGACACCACACATGATCTAAGGCAGGAGACCCTGGTCTCGGGTCTCCGGCAGCCGGCGGGCTGCAAGGGCAGCGCGTTGCCCTTCGGGGAGGGCTGGAGGCTCGGAGGTACGCTGGGTGGTGCCTCCCTGTTCAGGAGCTGCTCCAGCCCATTAGCTGCTGTTCTCACCTCGGCTCCCAGACCGCCAGCTCTGCCCACTTGCTTCTTCCTAAGTGCGTCCTGGGCTCGGCCCTCCCCTTCTCTCTGTCCCCTTGGCCCTCCTCACTTCGCGGTGCCTGAAGCCCGAAGCCCTGGGACCCACACTTGGGCTGCCCGCGTGCCCAGCACACAACTGGGAACGCTCAGGGCCAGGGCTGATCCGGGTGCAACCTGGCCCTACGCCACCTAAGGACTTTGGGACCAAGTCGTATGCCACCAGACACTTAAAAAGATGAAAAAATAGGATTTTGCAGGAAAAATAGTAAAGGGATCTGGGTTGTTACACTTTAAGAAGGGAAGGATAGAGAATAGTTCAGAGTTAATCATTCATGTACTTGAAAGTCCTGATCACAGACAGGAAGTCAGTTAGCAAGTCCATCCCCCCTCCCCCCCCACCTCACCCCACCCCCGCAGGTGAGAAGGCTCTGGGCTGAAGGGCCACATGAGAGAGTGGCTCTCTGGTCTCTGGAAAGAACTTTCCAGTTAGGAAAGTGACTTTACACTAGAGTGCTCTATCCAGGGAGGCTGTGCACGCACTATTTCAAAAGCCTTTCAAATCGCACTTAGAACCATTTGTTTTGCCCAGGTTCTAGTTATAGAGCTGCTCTGTGTCAACTGGAGATCAGATCGACCCTGGAGACTTTCTAACCGTAGCTCTCTCTTACTAGGAAATAACCAGATTAGTTAGTTGAGTATATCTTGCTACGTGGAAGAGACTTGGCTTGTTGTTTGAAGTCTCGAGGGTCGGAGAGCCCTGCCGCACCGCACGTGCCGCCACAGCAGCGGGCGTTCCGGCTCCCCGTCCGCCTCCCTCCGCAGCTGCTGGGCTGTTTGAGACCTTCGCCGGGTAGCAGACAGGCCTCAAGTCAGGGTTGCTGTCGGCCTCCAGGGAGGCAGGGACAGGGTGTGGGAGCGACTGACGGGTCAGTGCGGGTTTCACCAGTCACAGCGGGGAAGCAGTGTCAGAGGAGGGTGTCGTTCCTGTGCTCCAGTTCAGCGGCAGTGGAATGGGCGTCTGCTACCAGTGACTTAAGAGGCAAACCATCCAGAGGAAAGCGCACGACAGGCTTCTTTCTAGTAAAGTGATGGAGTCACTGTCTCCCAGCTGCGGGCTCCCTCCAGTGCACACCAGGACATCAGCATGTGACTGGAAATGTGCACGTCAGTGCTTTCTTCATGTCTGTGTGCTTTAATAAAGATCAAGTCATATACATGTCATTGAGGTATTGCATTTCCCATCAAAAATGCCAGTTATTAAAAATAGAAATTTAAGAAACCACATTTGAATGCAAAAATCCATCTTCTTTGGCCTTTTTGGTTCCGAGAGAAGAACGGTTTTGACACAGTACATCAAGAAAGGTGATGCATAAGGCCTTGGCCTCCTTAACCTCAAGTTCAACTTTTAGAGCTTAGGGCATGGACGTGATTTGTTAATTTAGGGAATGAGGAAAGTGCCCCCGACTTTATTCCTGTTGCATTCACTTTACATAAATAATATAAATGTTTCCGGATTGGGGAAAACATTAAGAAAATATTAACGTAAAGGTTTGAGTTGGTTATTTTTTTCCCAGCGATTTAGTAGTAGTTTGCCATCTCGAGCCATCTCTTAATACATTTAAACCGCTATGTAACTTGATGCTCTTGTGTCATACTTAATTACAGTTGAAAATGACAAAGCAGTTAAAATTTTGGTAGACTTTAAAAATATTAATGATGTTCAACAAAAGGACGATTAGTAGAGTTTTCCTGGTTTATTTCACAGGTGGATATCCAGGTAAGATCAATGTTTCTGTGTAAGATTGATTTCATGTTTCTAGACTCACCTGCTTAGACAGGCTGTCGGTTTGCTGTAACATTTCATCATGTGCATGAATCATGAGTGTGACATCTGAAGTTAATTAATTGCTTATGTAAAAATCAGTACTTATTTTTAGAAGCGCCTCTAAATGTTGAACTTTAACTACAAGGCTAATGTATATATTTTCTAAATTGAGCGACTACTAGAATTTTGTTTAAAAACGGATATGAAGTTGGATCTTGCTGTTGAAAATCGTTAAATAGTTTTAACTGTAGGTTGAACGAAACTCAACCAAAAGATAAATTCTGACTTTAAAATTGTGACTGGGAATTGGAAGATCCTGCTTAAAAACAAAAACAAAACAAAATAAAACAAAACCCTAAGCCGTGAAGCTAGCATCTCCTCTCTGACAACACCCAGTAGACGCTCAATAAAACGGCAGCTAAGCTGGTTCCATGAAATGATGCGAAGCGATGTCCGACTGACTAGTGAGCGAGAAGTGTTGTGCTCGAAGTTTGCTTAACGAGTTAACTTTAAAATCATTTTAGATGTAGGTTTTCTTGATCTATTTTTCACTCTTATCATTAAATCTCCACCTTCACTTTGTTTTGAGGGATCCAAGTGAAGGCGAAGCCAGTGGCAGAACAGACACCTCAAGGTGAGGAGCCACTATTAACCCTTCGCTGCTAGGCCCCTGTGTGTGAATCCGCGCGCTCAAAATGCCCACAGCACCTCACAAAGCTGACTAGAGCTAATAGCCAGATAGTATGTGCGTTTTACATTTTTATATCGGGATGGGTCTTCCTAACGTTGCCTGGCGTTGAATGAGGTTTACGTTAATTTGAGTTTGTGTTTTCTAAACATGACTTTTACTTGTTGTACCCTTATAGAGAAGTAGCCTACAAAATATGTCCTAGCAGGAGAGAATTCATTGAGGGATATGGATCGATCGTTTTCTCACTGAAGTGATGTAATGACAACTACTCCAATAACCCAGGATACTGGGGCAACCAGATACTTAGGAAGGCTTGGTATTAGTAATATACATTCGGTTGAGCGTTCCTTGGACCACATTTTAGGACTCTCGCCCAGCCTCCCCGATGGTTTTTGACATTCAGTACTGACTGTGTAGTCCTGCTGACGACAGGTCTCAAGTAGGAGCCCCATCCGAATTCCGGGGTGTGGGGACTCTTGATAAAACAGCTGGGCGGGAGGCACTGATGCTGCTGGTCTGGGGAGCACATTAGTGATGTGCTCGCACCTGTGCTCATGTTTGCAAACGGGAAGACGAAGAGAGGAAGGCAGGAAGTTATTTTTAGTGTATCCCAGCATGAAAGGATCCCAGACACATCGCGGAATCTTGACCAGCAGCCCCTCAGTGTGACAGACGCCCCAGCTTCATTCAGGGATTATTTTTGACTCAGCTGAGCACAAGCTCCAATTCAATTTCTACTTCTCCAAATTAATTGAAATCTAAAATATAATGAGCTTTGGGAAAACTTTATCAAGCATTCCTACGCAATCATTTTTTTGCCAACTGTGGTATATTCAGTTAGTCACAATAGTTGGAATGTTTCCTTATTGAGGTAGGTGCCCGAGTCACCCCAGTAGGCAGGACAAATATTCTGCACTTTTCTTCCGCCTGTGAAATAGACATGAAGGAAGACATTTGTTTTCAGCTCCTCCCACTTAGTCATCACTTTTGAGCCTCTTATGTTTCTTCCTGCCTGTCTACTAAAATCCTCCCCGCCCCCGCCCACCCCAAGACACCTGAGTGTAGGGGGAGTCACAGGGGCTGCTGATGGCGCAGCTGTCCACACCCATTTTATCCTCTGAATTCGACTGCCTGTCCCTTTGGTTGTTGTTGGGTTGGGGAGGGGGGGTTTGTTGTTGCTTTTCTGCAAACTTCTTGAATCCCTACTATCTACAAGGTCCTAGCTGGCCATTAAATTCTCACAGCGGCCAGGTGAAATGTATGCATTTTACGTGGAAGAAACAGCAAGGAGCACGCTAGGTCCTGTCACTGCGGAGCCATGCCCGGGCACGACCCTGAACAGCACAGGCTCCCGGGCCAGACCCGGTGGGTCTGAGCTGTGTCCTCCCACTTGCCCAGCTGCGGGACTTTAGGAAGTCACTCTAACTCTCCTGCCCCTGCTCCCTCATCCCAGCTGCCTTCGAGGGTTGGGAGAGAGGGTAGATGGGTAGATAATATGTGTTAGGCGCTTGGCACAGTTCCTGGCACCTGGTAAGTGCCCAATAAATGTTGGCGATTCTAATTAGTGTTAGCATTTTCTGGAGCTTTCCACAGTTAATGTTACTAATGGCAATGCCTTTGAGAGACACGTAGAGAAACATCGTGTGTGTGTGCCCGTCACCCCAAGGTCACCAAGTTTCCCTGGTGGAACGGAAGGAAAGCTTGATTCCTGGTCTGTGCGTTTCAGCTCATTAGCTCTGTGCCCTTAGAAACATAATGTATGTTTCCTAGCCTTCAGTTCTGTTTTTAACATGAGTGTTCAGTCACGTGTTCTCTTGGGTCCCTTCCAGGCCTCGCATGCCGAGTCCATAACCGTACTGTGCATGTGGCCTCGTGAGCAATGACTCACGAGATCCGCACGCCCAGGGAGGCTTGCGACACGGTGGCTTAGACTCAGTGAGCACAAAGCACGTGATAGAGAAGACGCTGAAATACTGTCCGTATTTACCGAACAGTCTTTAGAAATTCATCTTCTCTACTTACACGCCTCTCCTCATTTTCTCAGGCTTGCACAGTTTGCAGAGCTGTGGCTTCAGGCACCAGGAATGACAAGGGAACGTATATACAAATGTAATACATACAAATTCACATACGCAAATGTGTACGTGAAACTTTTCAGCAAACCTATTATATATTATAGGCTAATGTTCATGTATAGTGTATAAATCCAAAATATTTACTTAATAGGCTATAAATCCCTTGCAAAATATATCATCTCTTCTTGAAATCACATGTAAGTGAGACAGGTTAACAAGTTAAAATTGCAACATCTATATTTAGAAAATTGCTCCACAAATTTAATTTCAGGGTCTTCTGAATCATAAATAATCTAGTTTAGCTTTCTACGATTATTTGAAATAGCTTTTCTGGTTCTGTATTATTTATGGAAGGCCTACAGTAAGGACAGTTCACTAAGGTTGATTCACTTAACAAATAGGTGTCCATCAGCCATCATGTGCCCTGCACACTTGCACAAGCCCGAGCAATATCAGCGAACAAAACAGATCTCCTTGCTCTCCTGGAATTTACAATCTAGTGGTAGAGTTAGACTGTAAATAATAAACATAATAAATGAGTTAAATAGGATATTAGAATGTGGTAAATGCTATAAAGGTGAAAATAGAGCAAAGTAACGGGCCATGGTAGGAGCTGGGGTGGTCCAGGCAGACTGCCTGGAGGAAGTGAGCAGAGGTGTGGAGAACTAAGGATGCCGGGCAGCCGTCTGAGGGAAGAACGTTCCTGGTAGAGGGAGGGGCCTTTGCAAAAGCCTCAAGGCCAGAATGTCCCCTGTATGTTCAGGGACTAGTGTGGAGGCCAGTGTGAACTGATACTGTGAGCAGGGAAGAAATACTCCAGACAAGGGGCTGTGGGGGGCGGGGGTCGTGTAGGTCATGCAGAGCCTTGTAGACTACTTAAAGGATGTCTTTACCAAATGTTGAACCCATCAGAGGGCATGACGTCTACACTTCTACGTGTGCTGTGACCTGACGTCTTTACCTCATTGCGGTATAACATTCTCTGTCCGTGTTATCAGGTATAAATAACCCCTCTTTAGCCATTACTATCCTTGTCCCCAGTCTTTTTCTGACCCAAAATGAAGGTAGAAAAATAGGAAATTTACATTTTTTAAATGTATTCTAAGCAGAATGCTAGTGGTTTCTGTCTGGGTAAATGTGCAGAAAATGGCGAATCTGCATTTGCAACATAGAGAAATTCGGAAGGAACAGACAGAGCACGAAGTTCTTCACTTTCAGCCGTAAACTCGTTTCCCACAAACAAAGGCCAAGCAGCTGGCAGCCCGGGGTCTGTTTTGACGACATCAGACGCCACAGCGTTTGTTATCTCCCTGAAGGTAGTCCGTAAATTGGGTAGTTTCGTCAGGCACTGAATTATGACCGCTTAGATCTTACGTGTGCTTTCATTTCTTTGCTGAATGGGGTTTTTTTGTTTCCGTCCTCTCCCTTTGCCCTCTCCTTCTAGAAGTACATCAGGGGAACCCAAAGAAAGAGACAAGGAAGAGGGTAAAGATTCTAAGCCACGTTCTTTGCGGTTCACGTGGAGTATGAAGACCACTAGTTCAATGGACCCCAATGACATGATGAGAGAGATCCGGAAAGTGCTAGATGCAAACAACTGTGATTATGAACAGAAGGAGAGGTTTCTGCTCTTCTGTGTCCATGGAGATGCGAGACAGGACAGCCTCGTGCAGTGGGAGGTGGAAGTGTGCAAGCTGCCACGCCTGTCGCTCAACGGGGTCCGCTTCAAGCGGATCTCCGGGACGTCGATTGCCTTTAAGAACATTGCATCTAAAATAGCAAACGAGCTTAAGCTGTAAAGAAACTCAGATTTTCCGGGATCAGGGAAGATACGTTCACATATGAGGTGCAGTTTTTGAATGTATTGGGAATGCCTAACGTGATTGGCCTGTGAATCTCCCCATGTAGAATTTGCCCTTAATGCAATAAGGTTATACATAGTCATGAACTGTACAATTAAAGTCAGTATGAAGTATAATAAATATCTGTAGCTAAAAACAGTAGGTTCACATGTACAGGTAAGTATATTGTGTATTTCTGTTCATTTTCTGTTCATAGAGTTGTATAATAAAACAGATGATTGCTTAAAAAACTTGTATAGTTGTCTAGATTTCTGCACATAAATGTATGTTCGATGCCTTCAGTTGGAAGTGTTCTTCCCTGTTATTTACATTCTGGTGGGTTTTTTAAATTCTGACCTCCATCATGCAATTTTGAAAATTGTGTCCAGAATTGAAAGTGCACAGAAATAGTCTTTAAAATCGTAGCATGGACTTTTAAAACTTATTTTTTAAATCCTATTTAAATGTAAACCACAAGCTGGTAGGTAGGTCAGCTCTACTACTATACACAGAATGATTCCTGCTTATCTTTGCTCTTACCCTTGTTCTCGGACAAGGTTTAGTCGAGAAAATACAAAATGTTTACAGTGTTGGCACTTAGAGTCTTTGAAATAAGTTACACGAAAATAATCATAGCGCTGCCTTGAGCTAGCTAACAAGTACTGGGGGAGAAGTTAAACCTCTGTCAAATTTCTTTGAAACTTTAAAGTGTTTCCTGGCCCACTGCTAAATGTAGCAGCAAAATTGAAAAGAATCAACTGCTTCCCCTGGCTCTCGCAATGTAAACTGTCGCTGAAAACCGCCAGTAATGGCGGAAATCTAAGACCATCGGGACTGTCTCATAGCACAAAGTCATCCTCACAGTGTTGATCAGTGCATCAGTTCAGAAATAATGCCACCTCAGGAAATTACCGGCATTGGGAACATTTGCCTCTTGTCCACCTTTCCTCTTCCCCACACCCGACACAGTCATGTCTGTAAGTACTTAAGAGACTTCTGAGCAAACCATGCTATTTATGATGGTGTGTTATTGATTTACGCTTATGTGGTTGATCCGTTTGTTCCCATGTAACCTGTTTGTTTCCCATATTTTGCCAGATTTCTTGTATTTATTCCATGTCATTATGCCTATAACGTGCAGCTTTGTACTTGGGCGTCTGCCTACTTTTCTTTCATGCATAGTGATACATGCGATGTAAAACCACTAGTAAAGGTACATTTTAATTCTTGCTATTTTATACTGAATTCGCCTTGGAGGTTGACTGTGCAATGTTATTTAATGTTGTAATTACTGTAATGCCGACATACCGGCCCCACTTGCACACTCCTGAGAAGCAGAACGTGTATTCAGACTCCATCGGTTCAGAGGAGAATAAAGGCGTGGTAAATGTTGTAATTCTCACCCGCGTTAGGGCGTGCTCCGCGTGGGTGCCGTGCCGTTCCACGAGGACCCCTGACCAGGGTGGACCCTGCGTTCCGTACTGTACTGTGACGTAGCTTTCTTCTGTATCAGTTCTGTTCTACAATGAAGTGTATTTTTGCCCCCGCAAAGGATGGTGTTTGGAAAACAAAAAACAAAACTGTGTAGCCCCTTTTTAACCTAGTGTTCATTCAGAAAAATCGATGCCGATCTCCATTCACACCCCCACCCCCGCCCCGGTGCACACTGAAGTTTTACTTGAACGATTCTCATAATAAAACACTTGTCTTCTGGGCTTTACCAGAATGTGGCTTTACCTGTTTTCTAGCACAAAAGCATCCTGCATGGGGAGTTCATTCCTTGTGTCCTAAATTTAGTTTGACGGGGTGAAGCTTTGTAGGTTTTCAAAATGTCATCATGACAAGAAAAATTTACTCTTTTGCAGGAATTCCTATCATCGAAACACTTGAAAAACAAATAGCCATCATGCCTTTTCCAAGGTGGAAACTGACGGGGCGGGTTTCTGTTTTGTTGTTTTGTTCTGTTTTTACATTTTCTCACTCTGGTTAACTCTGCTATGTCTGCATGCAGCAAGAAGTTTCACTATATTTTTTATGAACTAAAAATGAAATCTTAATACTTTAGATTTTTCCCATTTAATATGACAACCTAAGAATTTTTTTTTGGAGATTTGGAGGAATTTTACAGTATGTTTCCATTAATAAATACCAGTTATATTCACTGGCTATGTGATAGCAGGGCTTCTTGGTTTCCATTTAAATATTACTTGGATACAACATCCCTAATGTTAAATTAATTATTTTGTAGAGGCTGGGGCACAGTATTTACCTTGATAAGTAAAAACTTGACAAATAATAAGATGAAATATAATCTAGAACCTTCACCCGATAATATTGTTCAAGGAAAGAGTTGATTTAAATTCCGGAGGCACCTGGGTGGCTCAGTTGGTTAAGCTTTGGCTCAGGTCATGATCTCACAGTCTGTGAGTTCAAGCCCTGCGTCGGGCTCTATGCTGACAGCTCGGAGCCTGGAACCTGCTTCAGATTCTGTGTCTCCCCCTCTCTCTGCCTCTCCCCTGCTTCCACTCTGTTTCTCTCAAAAATAAACATTAAAAATTTTTTAAATAAAATCTGAACAAGTTGGGGCAACTGGAAGGCGCAGTCAGTGGAGCAAGTGACTCTTGATCTTGGTGTTTGTAAGTTCAAGCCCCACATTGGGAACAGAGTTTACTTTAAAAAAAAATTTAGAGGAGGTTGGGTGACTCAGTCCGTTAGGCATCCGATTTCAGCTCAGGTCCTGATCTCGTGGTCTGGTCTGTGGGTTCAAGCCCTGCATCAGGCACTATGCTGACAGCTCAGAGCCTGGAGCCTGCTTTAAATTCTGTGTCTCCCTCTCTCTGCCCCTCCTCACTCAAGTGCTCTCTCTCTCTCTCTCAAAAATGAATAAACATTTTTTTAATTAATTTTTAAAAACCTGAAAGACTTTTTGTGATCTTCACCAACAGTAACATTTCACAACATGGGCAACAAAAATAACACGTGATGAAGGAGACCAATTTGCTGTAAATTTGTGATCCCATCAGAACGTATACATTGAGGGTTCCTACTCCAAGATTTGGGTCCACTTTGGAAAGACAGAATGTAAAACACACAAAGCCAAAAAACACCCAAATTGGAACAATGAAAGGGCTCAAACAAGCACAGACAACAGATGCTATAGAAATTCAAAAAAAGTGAGCTTTGCATACATAGGAGGAAGAAAGACCTTTTGAGGATTTTAAGGATGGATAAAATTTAAGAGGCAGAATGGAAAAGCGTCTTTAGGAAGGAACATGTGAGGAAAGGCTTCTAACCAGTAGGGACTGAAAGACACATGTTGGAAACAAACCATGCAGGGGGCCCCTGGCTGGCTCGGTCAGTAGAGCGGGGGACTCTTGATCTCAGGGTCATGAGTTCAAGCCCCACATTGGAGGTAGAGTTTACTTTGAAAAAAAACTTACTCTAGGGAGTGGTGGGGTTCAGATTATGTAAAGCACTGGTCGACAGCCTCAGCTTGGACTTGACCTGTGGTTACAGGGGAGCAATTAAGAGGCTTTTCAAGCCAAAGAAATACTAGTAAATTGTGAGCAATTAATTAGCAACTCTGCTGAGGGTCAGTGTACGTCAGAGTCTAGGTTCTGAGAAAAAAGCAGTAAAAAAAAATAGATGAAGCTCAATCTGATAGAAACTTGTGGGCTGATGGAAGGCTAGAGTCAGGAAGATCTTTTCAGATTTTTCTCAGGATCAAAAAGGGTGAATGGGGGTATATTTGAGAGTCATTTCAAAGGATGTTATCAACAAGATATCATGAGTAGGATGTGGCCTCTAAAAGGATGAGTGGGTGGCAGGGAGAGCTTCCTGGCTTGTGATTCAAGTTTGAGCTTACATGTCAAGACTTCCACTTTCCTCTGACACGGATAATAAGTACCATAGTCATCTTTCCACCTCAAACAAGAAAAGAAAATAGACCAAATACATGAAACAACAGGTGCCTCCAATGTTTCATATTGACGACATGTTCTCAGGACACTGGCCATCAGTCAGTGAAGGACAGTGATCCCTGAGAGGAAACAAATGAAATGAACCCTATGATTGTTGACCCAGCTACTTCCCTTAAGAGTGTTTACAGGGTGGGGGAGGGGGGACAGGGAGCCTAAGTAGAACCTAGTGTCCACCCTCCGTAAGGAGCCAGAGCTGAGACACCAGGGAGGTCAAGACAGCTGGAGTCTGGAAGGGAAAGGGCTTCACAACAATCTCAAGGGTCTGCAGAGATCAAGCATGTGAGGAAACGAGAGGCCAGTGAAAATGCCACTTGGAAGGATTAGAAGAATCGGACCTCAGGGGCATCTGGGTGGTTCAGTCAGTTAAGCATCCGACTTCAGCTCAAGTCATGATCTCACAGTCCATGGGTTCAAGCCCCGCGTCGGGTTGTGTGCTGACAGCCTGGAGCCTGCTTCGGATTCTGTGTGTCCCTCTGTCTCTACCCCTCCCCTGCTCAGTCTCTGTCTCCTTCTCTCTCAAAATAAAATAAAGACATTAAAAAAAAAAAAAAAAGAATCGGACCTCATACAGAAGTCATGCCCTATCCAACCAGCCATAGTGGAAAACCTCACGATTCATAGGTCAGTGAGTAGAGTACTCAGAAGTTTTGCCCCAGTTGTGGAAACTAACTGTTTTGGTCCTATTTGGCCAAACTTAAGCAGTATTCAGAAGGTTAACTTTCTGAGTAACTCAACTATGTCCCAGAACAAAGTTTAAGAATATTTTTTAAGTTTGTTTATTTATTTATTTTGAGAGAGAGAGAGCATGAGCAGGGGAGGGGCACTGAGAGAGGGAAAGAGAATCCCAAGCTCTGACAGCAGATCCCAATGCCAGGTCTTGATCTTGCAACCACATCACGACCCAAGCCAAAATCAAGAATCAGTGCTTACCGGACTGAGCCAACAACAAAGTTTAAGAATATTAATAGAAATACAAAATGTGGGGGGGGGAGGGGGGAGGGGGGAAGACAGGTGGTGGTGATGGTGGAGGGCACTTGAGGGGAAGAGCACTGAGTGTTGTATGGAAAACAATTTGACAATAAAATATGGGGAAAAAAAAGAAATACAAAATGTGCACTCCCCAACATAGTAATGTTGGCAGTATGTAGCATCCATTCAAAAGTTTTCCTAACTGCAAATATGCAGGGGAAAACCATCAGTGGAGCCAGAAGTGGCACAGGGGAGAGGATTAGTAGAGGGGGACATTGAAACAGAGTAACTATATTTTGTATGTTTGGGAAGCTGGAGAAAAGATTAAATATGTTAAGTAGAAACATGAGTGGTATAAAATAGCACAACCCTGACACCTCGAAATGAAAATTACAATTTCTGAGAAGAAAAATGCACCAGCTGGAACTAGATCAGACATTGTAGAAGAAAAGATAGTGAACTTGAAGACAGAGAAACTATCCAAAATGAAACAGAAAAAAAAAAAAAAAGCCAAGAAAAGATGGGCAGTGCATCACATGAGCTGAAGGACAATATCAAACAGCCCAGTGTTTTTGAATTTGAGGAAGTTGAGGCTGGGGAGAGCGCTGAAGTCACCATGGCTACAGCAATTCTAAATTTGCTAGAAACCATAAACTAATGGCCCAAAATGTGCAACAAATTCCAGGGTCAAAAACATGAAGGAAATGATACTGACATATTAAATTTAATTGCTTTAAAATAAATAAAAAATAATAAAATAATCAGTGATGAAACAACTTAAAATCAGCCACAGAGAAAAGACTTATTACAGGAAGAGGAACAAAGACAGAATGACAACAAACTTCCTGCCAGAAACAATATACTATGAAAAGAAAACAGTATTGAAAAAATAAACTGTCAAACTAGAATTTCATACTCAGATATATTTTCAAAAACAAAGGTGAAATAAAGATTTTTCAGCCATACAAAAGCTAAAAGAATTTACCACGAGCTGACTTGAAGTAAGAAATGTTAAAGGAAGTCCTGCAGGCAGATGGCAAAGTACGCCAGATGGGAATCTGCATCTACACAAAGGAATAAAGAGAGCCGAATTAACAACTATGTTTCATGCAAAAATAGTAACAATGTTGTCATAGGATTTATAACATGTAGAAGTGAAACTTATGAAAATGTAGCACAAAGATCTGAAGGTTTTGCAAGGTTCTTATACCTTATGCATAGTGGTATAGCGCATAGATGTTACTAAGTTAAAGATGTATACTATAAATATTAAAGAAATCACTGAAAATACATAGTATAGTTATAGCTAATGAAAAACAAAGAAGATAGACTAGAATTTTTAAAAATCCAAAAGAAACAAATGGAACAAAAGAACAGGTGGGAAAATAGAAAACAAACAGCAAATGGAAGCTTTAAACCCAACCATGTCAATAATTGCACTAAATATAAATGGCCAAAAACCCCAACTAAAAGGCTGCAGTTGTCAATTTTTATTAAAAAATAAAAAGCTATGTGCTACCTACAAAACACCCACTTTAAATATGAGGACACATGGGGCAACTGGATGCCTCAGTCGGTTGAGCATCCGACTCTAGATTTCCACTCAGACCTCAAGTTCATGAATCAAGCTCCATGTTGATCTCTGTGCTGTCAGCGCAGAGCCAGCTTCAGATTCTCTGTCTCCCTCTCGCTCTGCCCCTCCCCCTGCTCGTTCTCTCTCCCTCTCTCTCTCTCAAAAATAAATAAACATTTAGGAAGTAAGGACTCAAGTCAAAAATGAAAGGATCAAAGAATGGTGAGCTATCTGGTTTGGAAGTAAAGAAAAAAATGTTCACTTTCTGGCTTAAAAATCCTAAAATCGTAGAATAAAGATCATCAAGCTTAACCACTCTGTTTTACAGATCAGTAGATTGCTACTCCGTACAATAACTTACATGTGAGCTGAAGTGACAGACTCTGAATGGAGATGTCCTGTGGACTGGAGACAGGACTGTGACCTGTGGAAGAGGCTGGATGTTGCCAGCGATGATCAGTAAGAGAAATAAAGCAGATGTGATCATAGTCCATGATGTGCTGTGCTTGGGGGAAATGTCAGTAAATCTGTAGATGTTTTCAAATGTGAAAATCATAAATCCTGTGTCTGTAGGTTTGAAAACATGAAAAATGAATTCTCTTTCTTGAGTAGCTAATTTAATATTTTTCTTTCTCTAAATTAATATTCTGAATCATTGTCTCCTTTTTTAGGTTTATTTGTTTATTTTGAGAGAGAGAGACAGTGCGAACAGGGGAGGGGCAGAAAGAGGGAGACAGAATCCCAAGCAAGCTATGCGCTGTCAGTGCAGAGACCCTACATGGGGCTCGAACCCACGAACCTTGACATCGTGACTTGAGCTGAAATCAAGAGTCAAGCC
>NC_043702.1:164336330-164348740 GCF_006229205.1 Suricata suricatta
GCCAGGCAGAGAAGGACAGAAACCATATGTTTGCACTCATAGGTCTAGCAGGAAAACAAGAGAGACCTAATGGAGAACCAGGGGGAGCGGAGGAGGGAGAGAGAGTTGGGGAGAGAGAGGGATGCAGAACTTGAGAGACTATTGAATGCTGAGAATGAACTGAGGGTTGGGGGGTAGGGGGTAGGGGGGAAGACAGGTGGTGGTGATGGAGGAGGGCACTTGAGGGGAAGAGCACTGGGTGTTGTATGGAAAACAATTTGACAATAAAATATTATGGAGCAAGAAAAAAAAAAAAAGAGACCAAAGAGTTACAAGAAAGTGAAACATTGCCACTCTTCTTGGGAAAGTTCTATCACTTTGGGAATTTTATTATTTGCCATGAAAAAAATGTTACCATATTAACATGTAGTGGGTTTATTATTTTTCCTCTTGAATTAATAAATGTCTTAATTGTTAAAAAAATTTTTTTTCTTTGAGAGACAGAAGACAGAGACAGAGAGTGAGAAGGGGAGGGGCAGAGAGAGACAGAGGCAGAATCTGAAGCAGGCAGCTGTGCTGACAGCTCAGAGCCCAACACAGGGCTCGAACCCACAAGCAGTGAGATCATGACACAAGCTGAAGTCAGACACCCAACCAACTGAACCACCCAGGGGTCTCTCTATATAAGTCATATTTTAACTTAGATGGTGTCATGAAGGTTGTAAAGCAAGTAAAACAACAGAAAAACTCACCAGTTTAATGCTTGTGAGAAATCAATTTTTCCTAAACATTTTATACACTGTCCAACTCATATCTTTTTATATATAAATAAAGCCAAGCTTATTATAGATTCTCAAAATGCTAATATTGTCAAAATGGGACCTGAGTTATGTTGAGTTGATTATTTTTTGTTTATGCCATCAAGAGTTAAATTATTCTCCGTGAGGTTTTCTGAAGTTTGGTATCATCGTACCCACTCGGGATAAATTTTTCAATCCCAGTTGTAATTTGTACAATTATTGTTATCCCTGCCTAGAGTCACGGGTAATAAACTTAGTCCAAGAATCAAAATACCATGGATCAAAAGGGCTCTTATGATGCTGAGTCTCCTATAGGCTGACCCCCCAAGCTGGTCACACGGCTCTTACCTCCACAGCACCGGGGACAAGGCCGGTCTGCCCTAAATATTCACGGGGCCAGACACAGAAGCACAAAGAAAATGATTGTTTCAGAGCCCACCCCTCTTCCCCCCTCCCGCCTCCCCACCCCAGCTCCATCCTGTATGGTGGGGGGGGGTGCTTTAAGCACAAGTGTGTGGACAGTTGGTGAATCTGCATGTATTTCATTTAACCGGTTTTAAGTCTGTTAAGTCTATTTTTTTTTAATTTTTTAATGTTTATTTATTTTTGAGAGAGACAGAGCATGAGTTGGGAAAGAGCAGAGAGAGAGGGAGACAGAATCCAAAGCAGGCTTCAGGTTCCAAGCTGTCGGCACAAAGCCCGACGTGGGGCTCGAACTCACGGACTGCAAGATCATGACCTGAGCTGAAGTCGGATGTTTAGTCAGACTGAGCCACCCAGACGCCCCCTGTTAAGTCCATTATTGACCTCACTCTTCCATGTTTTGATTTTGCCAAATGTTTAGCTTAAATCAGATACACTTTCCATGATACTCCTTAATAATATTTAAAAGGAGAAGAGGGAAAGTTATCTACTATGCTTTTCTTAGTGAACCCATGCTTATTTTTCATAATTATATTTTGTTTTCCTTCCTAAGTCTCTCTAAAAATTTTCTAGAAATTCGTGTTTACCGATTTTGTTTGTCACTTTGTGCCTCTTTTGTTTGGCTCAGTTTTGCAAGGGACACTTACAGCAATTCAAAGTTTCATCCTTGGAGCTGACTTAGTTTTCAGTCCAGGAGTCATAAAATAATTCAGAAGAGTAATAAGGGGCACTGGCATGGCTCAGGCAGTTAAGCGACCAACTCTTGATATCAGCTCAGGTCATCGGATCGAGCCCCATATCAGGCTGTGTGCTGAGAGCCTGGGGCCTGCTTGAGAATCTCCCCTCCTTCTGCCCCTCTCCCCAATTCCATGTTCTCTCTCTCTCTCTACAGTAAAATAAAATAGGGGCGGGGCACCTGGCTGGCTCAGTCGGTTGAGCTTCTGGCTTAGGCTCGGGTGGTGATCTCACAGTTCGTGGGTTCGAGCCCTGCATTGGGCTCTGTGCTGACAGCTCGGAGCCTGGAGCCCATCTTTGGATTCTGTGTCTCCCTCTCTCTCTGAGCCTCTCCTGCTCATGATCTCTCTCTCTCTCTCTCTCTCTCTCTCAAAAATAAATTTAAAAATAAATAAATAAATAAAATAGGGGCACACAGGTGGCTCAGTCAGTTAAGCATCTGACTTTGGCTCAGGTTGTGATCTCCCGGCTTGAGGGTTTGGGATCCGCGTTGGCTCTGTGCCGACAGCTTGGAGCCTGGAGCCTGCTCTGGATTCTGTCTCTGTCTCTTTCTGCCTCTCTCCTGCTTACACACACTCTCTTTCTCTCTCTCTCTTTCTCTCTCTCTCTCAAAAATAAATAAATGTTGGGGCGCCTGGGTGGCTCAGTCGGTTAAGCCTCCGGCTTCGGCTCAGGTCAGGTCTCACGTTCGTGGGTTCGAGCCCCGCGTCAGGCTCTGTGCTGACAGCTAGCTCAGAGCCTGGAGCCTGCTTCCGGTTCTGTGTCTCCTTCTCTCTCTGCCTCTCCCCCTCTCATGCTCTGTCTCTCTCTGTATTAAAAATAAATAAAACATTAAAAAATTATTTAAAAAAATAAATAAATGTTACAAGATAAATTAAATAAATCAATAAATTTTTAAAAGGGCAATAAAAATAATCCTACACCTTTCCTGTTTAAAGAAATAACAAAATGTTTTCTTCCTTTTCTTACAAAAGTGAATCGTTCAATGAAAATTTAGAAAATAAAGCTGGTTCTGGTTCAAGAAGGGAAGGAAAGAGGGTCCTGAACTCACATGCTCCCACTGACACACGGAATCACGTGTGCCCACCAGCAGTCCCGTCTGTGCACCGGGCAAAAAATCCCTCACATGGCGAGGGACAGGGGAAACGGAGGCACGATGACGCCGCACACCCCGCGCCCTGCTCTGCGGCCCACAATCAGGGGAAAACCCTGCCTGCAGCGTCTCTCTAGGAGGCGAAGAGTTTGAAAAGCACCTCCGGCACCCAGCTTTTAGGAGCTGAAACCATCGAACTCCTAGAAGACACGCCATAAGCTCCTAGACATCGCTCTTGGTGATGACTTTTTTGATTTGACACCAAAACCAAAGACAACAAAAGCAAAAATAAACAAGTGGGACCATGTCAACGTAAAAACGTCTGCACAGCAAAGGAACCCATCAGCAACAGGAACCAAACCTTGGCAAATCATCCCGAATCAGGAGCCAATATCCAAAAGATATAAAGAACCTATACTACTCAGTAGTGAAAACAAAAATCCAATTTAAAAAATGGGCAAAAGATTGGAGTGACATTTTTCCAAAGAAGACATATGAATGGCCACAGATACATGAAACTCAGTGCTTAACATCACTGATCACCTGGGCAATGCAGATCTGCAGTGAGATGTCGGCTCACACCCGTTTGGAATGGCTGTTATCAGAAAGACAACAAATGCCTAGGAAGTGGAGGAAAATGAACCTTGTGCCCTGATGGTGGGAAGGTAAATGGTGCAGCCACTGTGGGAAGCGGTATGGCGGTTCCTCAAACAACATGAAATAGAACTACCGTCGGATCCAGCAACTGCACTTCTGGGTGTCCATCCAAAGGAAACAAAAGCCCTAAGCCGAAAAAATATCTGCGGCCCCACGTTCATTGTGGCTTTATTCACAATAGCCGAGACATGGAAACAACCGTGTTCGTTGTTGGGTTAACGGATAAAGAAAATGTGGCGTATATACTGTGAAATAAGTCAGGAAAGACAAATACCATGTGACTAAAAACGGTACAGAGAAGGGATTGGTGGTTACCAGATGTGGGGGCGGGCAGAACGGGGGAAGACAGTCCTCGGTACCAACTTCCAGTTATAAAATACATAAGTCACGGGGACGTAACGTACAGCATGGAGACATATGCCTTGTGTATCGGAAAGTTCCTAAGGGAGTGGACCTTAAGGTTCCCATCGCAAGAAGAAAAATGTAGCTCTGCGTGGTGATGGATTCTATCTAGACTCAGGATGGTGATCATCTCACAATATATATAAACATAGAATCATGGTGTACACCTGAAGGTAATACTACATACATGTCAATTATATCTCCATGTTTTAGAAAGAAACTATGGATAAGCCAAAAGAAGGAAAAAAATTCAATATCTCACCGTCCATAAACTACCGTTAATACTTTGCTGTTTATCCTCCAGACTATTTCTGTGGGAAGTTCTGTAGATTATAGGAGCTTGAGGACTGGGGACTGACCAGCGAAAAGGCATGACCGCCAGATGGCGATAGCACACAGTCAGCTTTGTGTGGACCGCGCCTGCACCTGCAGCGCGGGGGGAGGGACGTCCCTTGCGTCGGGAGACCTTCCTGGGACAGCATCCTGGGGCCTCCATACGGAAAGAGAAAAGGACAGGAAACTCCCAGAGGAGAGAGGAATGGAGGGGGGCGGGGTCTCGTCCAGCTGATATCTCTCAGCAGCACGATGGGGCGGGGGGGTCTCTGAATCAGAGAGTTCAGAAGGGCAGAGAGAGCTTGGGGTCTTTCACAGCACGCACCACTTACATGTGAAACCTAAAATTAAAAAAAAGTCAAACTCAAAGAAACAGAGTCTACATGTATATTAAATCATGTTGTACACTCCAAATGTGTTATAATTGGGTTTGTGGATTATACTTTCATATAGCTGGCCAGGTGGAAAAAGGAAGAAAAATAAGATTACCGTGTGACCCTGTGATTCCACTCCTAGGCATATACTCAAGAGAGAGAAAGCGGATGCTTGCCCATCCATGATCACAGCAGCATTCTTCACAGCAGCCAAAAGGTGGACGTGTTCATTGATAGGTGAATGGATAAACCAAATCTGGCGTATACATATGCATGTGGTATATACATATGCCAGTGGAACGGTGTCCTTCAAGAGGAAGAAACGTGGGTGAAGCTTGAAGGACATTATGTGAACGGAAGTAAGCTGGTCACAAAAAGAAAAATCCTGGATGATTCCATCTAACAGCCTAGCCAGTAGTCCATTGTGGAGAGACAGAGTGTAGAATGGGTGGTTGCCAGGAACCTCGGGAAGGGAAACTGAGTGTCGATGTTTAAGTCGGTACAGAGTTTCAGGTTTGTACGATGAAGACAGCTGTGGACCTCGGTTGCACACAATGGGAATAGACCTATTCTTAAATGACTGTTTTCTCCAATCAGAGTGTGTAACTCAATGCCTGCGCCCTTGGTTAGCGGGAGTCTTCCAGTGTTCTTCTTTCAAGACAGGTGACCCCAAATTTGTATGCTTTTAGGTAACATCTTAATCTCCCTTTGTCCTCCCTTTAGAATGGAATGATTTGGGGGAAATACCTGATAAGTACTAGAAAACATGCTGGCAATTCCCTGAGGCATCTCTGCTTTGCTCACATCAAAATGGCGTCTGTCCTGTCTCTGAAAAGACAGTCCTCTCTGGCACTTTTCCTACAGCTTTCTTGCAGTCCTTCTCACCGGCAAATGAAAAATGCATTCTTACTACTATTATTATCGGACGATTAAACGGCCTCACAATAAGGAGACATCATCTTTTTCCTCAGCCGTTTCCTTTACAAGCAGCCCCTTTAGGCTGGATGGGGTGGGGTAACCCAAGCCCTGTGTCTTCAGCTGTAAATTACAAAATGGGATCTAACCCTGGAGCAGTGGTGTTTTCTTTATCCTGCTTCATTTAAAAGTGTGGTCCTAGGGGGGCCTGAGTGGCTCAGTCCGTTAAGCGTGCGACTCTTGGTGTCAGCTCAGATCCTGATCTCAGTTCCCGAGTTCGAGCCCTACATCAGGCTTTGCTCTGACAGTGAGGAGCCTGCTTTGGATTCTCTCTCTCTCTCCTCTCTCTGCCCCTCCTCTGCTCCTGTTCTGTCTCTCTCAAAATAAATAAACTAAAAAATAGTATTAATTAATTAATTAATTAATTAATGAAAGTATGATCCTGTTTGTTAAAAGGATTTTACTTAACTGTGGAAAGACATGAATCCATGAAATGACGCTTGTAGTTTGTAGAATGTGTCCAGCATTTCGTAAGCCCCTAGTAAGTGTTAGCTATCTAAAACAGGAGAGGTTTAAAAATACATAAATAAATGAACACAATAAAGTTTGCTGTTACTGTTTTTCTTATTTACTGTCAATATTTCTCACTTGCTGCCTTTTGTCTTTTTCTTTTTTAGTTGTTGTTTAAGGTTTTTAAAATATATTTATTTTGACAGAGAGAGAGAGAGAGACAGCACAAGCAGGGGAGGGGCAGAGAGAAAAAGGGGGAGAGAGAGCAAGAATCTCAAGCATGCTCCCCACCGGCAGTACAGAGCCGGACATGGGACTCGATCTCTTGAACTGCAAGATCATGACCTGAACTGAAACCAAGAGTCGGATGCCTAACTTATTGAGCCACCCAGGTGCCCCTGTTTTTTATTTTTCTTAACGGGGGCTACTGAATTATTCGTCTTTCCTTTATCATTGCTTTCGTTACCCTCAACCATAAAAAAAATCCTTTTCAATCCTGAGATTTAATCAATATTTATTCTCTTGCAGTTAAAAAAAGAGAGAGAGATGAATCCAGACTTAAGGATTGGTTTGGATACTTAAATTCTTGTCCACTTCGTGTTCTCAAAATATCAGGGACAGATGTGTCCTGACAAATCATTTCTTTTACGCCCCCATTTCTCTGGCGAGGAAGTTGGCTTCAAAGGTGTTATAAGTGATTTGGTTCAAAGTCTGACCCCGCAAGTTTTCACACGTGGGCTTCTCAAATCCCAGCTTGCCGTGCTGCTAATGTTGCCAACATTTTTCATCAACAGCAACCCCTTCTACACGTTTCCTGTGGACCCAGGTTTAGAAAAGTGTGGTCCGTCAAGCTGCATTTAAGTCATAACACATTTATCAATCAAAGACTCTGGTTCGTGTGTGAGCTGACCCCTCTTGCCAGGCTGAATGCATATAATTCAGCCCAAAGCCCCCAAACGGATACCATTTCCTTTTAAACTGTTGACAAATTGAAACTGTTAGTTTCAGTTATTACCAGAGAGAACCACTAGAGGTCAGAGAACACCCTGTCCAGGGTGCAGTGCTTCTGACCTACTACCCCACAGAGGGGACCCCATGGACCTATCTCTACAGCGGACACCACATCGCCCCCCCGCAAAGTGCTTGGTCTCACGGCCCACATTAACCAGGCTTACCCAAGAGCAGGTTTATTCCTTCTGCCTACTCACGGAATCTGAGGTAACGTACTTCACCGCCTTCAGTGGGATTTTGCACTTTTTAAAATTCTTCAGTTATTTAAATCTTTCCATCTGGCGACAAAGGCACCTTAATTTCATGCCATTGGATCCCTCATATCCAAATAAGTTTTGGAACTTTATGGAATACTGCAGTTTTTTATATTGTATGCCTCTACCAGGGCCAAATCCATAAAGATATTAAAATGACATCCAAAAATAACATGATCTTTTATAACCAACTTTTTATACCATATACTTTTTTAACTTTTATTTATCTTGTTACTTAAAATTTTTGTTAATGTTTTTATTTTTATGTTTGAAAAAGTGCAAGGGAGACCAAGAATCCAAAGCAGGCTCTGTTTTGAGGGCAGTGAGCCTGAGGTGGGGCTCGAACTCACGAACCGCAAGATCATGACCTGAGCAGAAGTTGGACGTTTAACCGACTGAGCCACCCAGGAGCTCCTACCTTTTTTTTTTCTTCGAATACTGTGATGGCTCTTCACTGACTTTATTTGTTCCAATTCTTAGTAGTCATTAGTTTGGGTGGTTTTTGTTTTTTTTGTTTGTTTGTTTGTTTCGTTTTTTTTTTTTTTTTTTTGGTGATTGAAATGTCACAAACTAGCCAAAGCTTTCCGTAAGCTGTCCATGTAGCCTTTGGACAAACCTGGGCAGATTCTTTTAAGTATCTTTGCTTTCTGGTAACAAGATATCCCAGCCCTTCTTGTATCTGCTTTGTCCCAGACATGCTATTGGCTACTTTCCTAAGCCCAGTTCCTTTCAGTGGAAATTGATATTAGAGACCAAAGTGAAAATTCTTAATCCTATATTCAAACTGTAATTAAGCCTCAATTTTTTTTATCATAGATGACTCATGTAATTGTCACTCTGAAGCTCTTGATTATAACAAAGCTTACAGAATGACTGATTTGCTTTACTTGCCAATAAAAGAAATAGGTCCAAAATGGCGATGCCAGAATTAATACTTATTATAAAACTGCTACATGAAATTCTAATTTGTGTTTGTACTTGCCTTTGTCCTTAAGGCACACCGTAAAACACGGAGTGAAATTAGTTTGCTTTATTGCTCTGAAATAATCCCTCACTCCGCGGCTCGTGGAAGTCCTGTCCAAATGTTTCAGTTCGTTTTCAGTTTGAAGGGGTCAGGGTTTGACAGTTATGAGCTCCCACAGTTTAGCTTCTGCTTTCCACTTTGGGCCATATTCAGCCACTGGCAAAAGAGTTAGTTTTATTGGTTCACATTGTGAAGATAAAGAGAAATACCTCTACGGTATCAAAGTACTTCAAAGTACTAAATGAGAATTTCATTTAAACCACTGCCTGGATCACGGATTAGGATGCGTTGCACAGTTCTGTGTGCATTGTGTGTGCGTCCTGAACAAGGCTGGACAGAGCTGGTCACACTTCTGCTATTCAATCTCTCTTAATATATTTAGAGGCTCCTGAGGGTGGCTCAGTCGGTGAAGCGTCCGACTTCGGCTCAGGTCATGATCTCACACTCTGTGGGATCGAGCCCCACATCGGGCTTTGTGCTGACAGCTCAGAGTCTGGAGCCTGCTTTGGATTCTGTGTCTCCCTCTCTCTCTGCTCATGCTCTGTCTCTATATAAAAAATAAATAAAAACAATTTTTTAATATATATATTTAGAAGCTGCAGCCTCTTGTCTCCATTTAGGCTTATATTGTACTAAATCCTCTCCTAATATAAGAGCATTTCAGTATCCCCCAGCCAGCTTTTCTTCTTTCAGTCATATGTGATAACATTTCCTTCTACTCAATATATCATGTGTTCCAAGTATTGTCATATCAAATCGCAGATCTAAATAATGCTTTATTTAGTTTTACGATATATATAAGCCAAGATCGTTTTCTATATTGCTGTTTTCTAAACACAGTACCATTTATTAATCTGCCTCCAAGAAAAATACACACACACTTATGTAACAGAAGATACGTATGTATTAGAAAGGCATACTATTGGGAGAATATATACCAATTCAGGTTTTTCAGGTTTTGCCAGAAATATTCTTTTCACTCCTGAAATCATAATGCTGACCTTATTTTTCTACACATAACATTTTTCTTTTATTCCTTCTAATTTTATTTCCAGTTAACATACAGCACACGCACATTTTTCTATTGTCAATATTATTAAGTGCACATAGCTCAGCAGTGTTCCAAATCTTCAGTGGCTTTCGGATAGAGACTACCAAAGAAGATGTAAGTCCATTGCACTGTTGAAGAGTTATTTCAGATGTTGTGTATGTCACTTTAAAGCTTTATCCACAGGTGACTTGTGACTCATTCTGATGGAGAATGATTCCGTAGCCTGTCAGTCTGGTGGTCGTATGGATGTAAATCTGTGCACACACAAAGAAAAGTCACCCTCTGTGGGGGTATCAAGGAGTGGTGGGTGCAGGAAAGGCTGGTTGAGAGGGACAAGCGTCCGTTCCTGGACCAGTCTCTGAGCTGTGCGGGCGGGCAGCGTGGGCGTGGCTGGCACTGAAAGGCGACTCCCGGGGGCGGGAGCGGGGGCGGGGGCGGGGAGGGGGGCGAGGAGAAAAGAGCCAAGTTCGCAGTGTGAGCTGGCAGGCTGCACTGGAACCTGGAAGCGCCCCAAATAAAAGTAAACAAATTACCGAGCCCTTCGATGGCCCCCCTCTTCCTGGAGTTGAGCTGGGAAGGCAGCAGAGGAGAAGGCCCTTGGCAGAGAGCCCGGGGGCTTCCTGAAGCACTCCTCACCGTGGACCAGACCAGATCCAGGCTCAAGTTCAAGTCAAAGGTGAACCCACATGCTGGTGCTGTGCTGCTGGCCCAGGTACTGACCAGATCAAAGCCTTTGGTACCTTGACAGTGACTGGAGTCTGGGACTAAGCAAAGCTGAACTGAATCTCATTGGCGCTGCGGTCCGGCCCAGCCCCTGCGCTCCGACTCCTGGGGACTCCTGAAGGCCAGCCCCTCACAGTAGCCCCCGACCGGAAAACACTTGGTCTCTCCGGAAAAGAGAAAACAAAATTTCAGGAAAATCCTCAGAATTCAAGAAAAACAATTTATGAAAGCCCTTTGTTTTACGATTGTTCCAAATTTAGCTGTTACACCTTTTAACTGCAATCCCGTGCTCCATTGTATTTGCCTGAAAGGTTTGCTCTTTACCTTTGGTGCAGAAATAAAATATGTCATATGTCTTAAATTCCTAATTTTGCATTCAGTGGGATCGGCACAATAACCACAGATACATTATTTAAAGAAATACTTTAAAATATGAATCAGATGTTTAATTTATCCTCCCGATAATGCCATCTATTTTGTTCACCTTTTGAACTAAAAGAGATTTTATATAGAAGATCACAGATTTAGGGGCGCCTGGGTGGCTCAGTTGGTTAAGTGTCCAACTTCGGCTCAGGTCATGATCTTGCGGTTCCTGAGTTTGAGCCCCTCATGGGGCTCTGTGCTGACAGCTCAGAGCCTAGAGCCTGCTTCAGATTTGGTGTCTATCTCTCTCTCTGCCTCTCCCCTGCTCACACTTGATCTCTCTCTCTCAAAAAAATAACTAAACATTAAAATTTTTTTAATAAAAAAATGAGACCTCAAATTAAAAATAATCTGTAAAAATATTTTCATATTTATATTGTAAATATTTTATGTACTTACAGCAACATATCCAAATCACTCTTAAATGTATAATGCATTTTAATAGTATTAAAATATTAACGAAATTGGGGCACCTAAGTGGCTCAGTCTGTTAAGCATCCAATTTTCGGTTCAGGTCATGACTTTAGGGTTGGTGAGTTCAAGCCCCACATCCGTTCTGTGCTGACAGCCTGGAGCCTGAGCCTGCTTCAGATTCTGTGTTTTCCTTTCTCTCTGCCCCTCCCCTGCTTGCACTCTGTCTTTCTCTCAAAAAATAAATATTAAAACAAAATTAAAATTTTTTAATAATAAAATATTAATGAAATTAACAACCCATATTATTTTATACTTAACATGTAGTTTCCAAGAATTAAAAGATATTTACCTTCATAAGACAATCAGGTCTCCCTGGAAGGTTAAGATTCACCATGAACCAAGTAGCGCCTGGGGTGGCTCAGTCAGTTAACCTTCTGATTTTGGCTCAGGTCATGATCTCGGGTATTGCCAGCGGGAGCCCTGCATCGGACTCTAGGCTGACAGCCTGGAGCCTGCTTGGGATCCTGTGTCTCTCTCCCTCTCTTTCTGCCCCTCCCTTGCTCATGTTCTGTGTGTGTGTGTGTGTGTGTGTGTGTGTGTGTGTGTGTCTTTCTCAAAAATAAATAAAAACATTAAAAAAAATTAAAAAGACTCACCATGAACCAAGAGATGCATGTCTACCTGTGATATTGCCGAAAGCCTGGTTTTAATGATTGCATCACGTGATGCCGTATGTTGCACCAGAATTTAGCCTGTCCAGCCCCGACGGTCAGCTCCACTTCTCACTGTGAACCAGACTGAGATTAACAATCGTGGACTCACTGAGCTTTGCGGTTCTGACTATATCCTTAGGATACGTGCCTAGAAAGGCATGGCCGTTTGTTCAGGACTCTTGATGAGTATTTTCTGATTGTCTTCCCCCAAATTTGTCACCGGTGTGTATCCCGTGAACGCGGTACCGCGCTATCACCAATCTCAGCGGCACTGGGTATAATCTTTACGGTTATTCTGATCACCTCTGCCCTTTTGAACGTGGCAAGTGAAGCCCTGTTATTTGGGGTTTACTTATTGCGTTGCAGGTGCGGATGAACGTATTTTATACGTTCACCGCGCACCCAGCTTTCGGGGTCACCCCCTCCCGCACACCCGCTTTGGCCGCGAGGTGGACGGGTGGGGCCGAGCGCGCGGTTCCGGGCCCCGCCGCCAGGGGGCGCTGCCACCCAAGTCCCCCCCGGCGCTGCCTCCCCACCCCGTCCAGGCTGGGGCGGGCGGCGGGGCCGCCAGCGCAG
>NC_043702.1:164348840-164349973 GCF_006229205.1 Suricata suricatta
CCGACCGATCGATCGCCGGGAGTGGGGTTGGGGGTGGGGGTCGGATCCGCACCGTCCGGCTGCGCTCGGCTTCTCTGGGCCGCCCCTGCGTCCCCTCGCCAGCAGTGGCTACTAGAGCACCAAAGAGTGTTCCCGCCTGTCTGTCACCTGGGAGGTGAGGGGAAAGTAAGTCGCAAGTAATGACAGAGCCAAGCCAGAGCTTTCGGGGAGCACCAGTTCCTCCGCTACTCCGGGGCTGGCGGGTTGGTAGCATTTCCAGGAGGTCCCAACATTCCCGGTGGTTCTGATCCCGGCGTGTGTTACCCTCCCTTGTCCAGTTGGTAGGACACAAGTCAGTCACCCTATTTTACAGATGAGAATACTGAGGCATTGGGGTGGTTAGGGGACTTGTAGACGGTGACCCAGCTGGAAAGTAGGGAGTTGGGGGCCAGTTCATCTGTTCTTTGGCAAAATCCCCGCCGGGGTGTCCCACCAGCTGAGAATTGTTTGGGTTAAAACCCCGGATGTTCCCAAGGTCATTTCCAGGGTCTGGGAGCTCAACAAATACAGGAGGCTGTGGGTGCATTCTGGGGCCTGCAGACATGCTAATGCCCTGGGTGGGGGGAGGGCAGGAGGAAGGGGGGGGGACGGAGAGGGGGAGACAGAGTGAATATGAAGATGGGATAAAATGACAGCGTCCTTCTCAAAGATCAAAGCTCAAGGTGCCCAAGTGCCTCTGCCTGGAATCCCTCCCTGGAGCCGGACAGGACCAAGCAGAAGAGTAAGCAGCTCTCACTGTGCCCTGGCCAGAGGCGCTGGCTGATGGACGCCCTCATTATCTGTGTCATCCAGTGGCCTCTTATCATATGTAAAACCATCCAGTCCCCACTCCTAGGAACTTTGGTTTGTTAGCCCCTGTAAACAGCAGTCGGCAGCTTTGGGAGCAGTGCATGAGCAGGCAGGGGTGTACCTATGTGTCACTGAAAACTGTGAAGTCAGGACTTTGCAGCTCAGAGTCGTGCTAGGACTGAGCACGCTCTTCCTGGTCCCAGTGGAGCACAGAGAAGCTGGTGAACTGATAACGTGGCCATCTCGGGTCACAGGCTGGCACTGGAGGGCGATATTGGGGAGCTCACGACGTGCAGGATTGTGCT
>NC_043702.1:164350073-164387562 GCF_006229205.1 Suricata suricatta
GCCGCCATGAGCCACAGGGTACCGAGTTGGCAGAAGGTTGTAAAGTCAGGGACATTTTCTTATTTTTAAGTGTTTCTTTTTGAGAGAGAGAGTGAAACAGCACAAGTGGGGGAGGGGCAGATTGAGAAAGGGAGACACAGAATGGAAACAGGCTCCAGGCTCTGAGCTGTCAGCACAGAGCCCTACATGGGGCTCAAACTTGGGAAGGTGAGATCGTGACCTTGGTGGAAGTCGGAACTGTAACTGACCGAGCCACCCAGGTGCCCCAAGTCAGGGACATTCTCAAATCAATGGTGATCTGAACTTACAAGACTGAGTCAAGATTTCACCGGTTAACTTCACACTCACTAGGATGGCTATTATTAAAACAAAACAAAACAAAACAAAACAAAATAACAAGTGTTGGCAAAGATGTGGAGAAATTGGAATTCTGTGAATTGCTAAGGGAACCATAAATGGTGCCACTGCTGTGGTAAAGAATTTGGTGGTTGCTGACAAAATTAAGCATCCAACTACCATATGATTTAGCAATTCTACCGCAAGGTATATCACCAAAATAATTGAGAATTAGTACTCGAATATGTATACTGGAAAGAGTGAACGCGTAGAACATATACACACATTCATAGCAGCATTATTCAAAATAGCCCAAAGGTAGAAACAGCCCACATGTCCATCAGCTGATACATGTGGTGTATACGTGTGATGTGGTGTGTACGTGTGATATGGTGTGTACATGTGATGGAATATTATTCAGCTATAAAAGGAGTGGAGCGCTCATATGTGGCTACAGCATGGATGTGACACAGGTGTCTGGGTCCGAGGAGGGTCCTTGGCTTCGTGCAGGATGGAAATCAAATTTGAGTCGAGAGGAAATGATAGCAGAGTTTACGGAAGACACAGAGAATAGAGATACAGACAGAGTGTGCAGGAGACCAGGAAAGAAACTGAGTGCCATCTGTGCTTGGGGCCTGGGGTTTTGTTCTGTGGGTGATGGTCTGGTGCATGTGTCTGCTCAGGCAGCCAGGAGCAAAGACGAGGCTGTAGGTCTCCATAAGTCACTTATGTCCTGGAGCCAGAGGTCTCGATGAGTCTGTGATCTCAGGACAGCCGTGCCTGGTCACTCCTTAGATGTTACTGATTGTGCTGGAAGACTCCAAAGAAATGATTAAATCCTTGTCCTTTACAAAAAGGACATATACTCTCTGTTCAATAAGGTGTGTGTAAGGCAAGAGTGTAGGTCCTAGCAAAACTAGAAGCAGGAAAAAAGAGAGCGCTCTTTCACAGGGTCCCTTCAGTTTCTGTGTGTCGGATGAACCACTGAAACATCATGCTAAGGGAAAGAAGCCAGACAAACAAGGTCGCGTGTTGTGTGTATGTAGGATTCCCTTTATATAGAATATGCAAAATAAGTAAATGAAGAGAAAGGGAAGCAGATGGGGTAGCCAGTGACCAGGGAGGAGAAAGGGAGAACTGGATAAAGGGTTTTAAGTTTATTCACTTATTTTGAGAGAGAGAGAGAGAGCGAGCACGTGCCCATGAGCAGGGGAGGGGCAGTGAGAGAGAGAATCCCATGCTGGCTCCGTGCTGTCAGTGCAGAGCCCGATGTGGGGCTTGATCTCATGGTCCATGAGATCACCACTTGAGCTGAAATCAAGAGCCAGATGGCTTAACCAACTGAGCCACCCAGATGCCCCAAATTTTTCACTTTAAAACAATTAATTTTTATGTTCTGTATATTTCACCCTAATTTTTGTTGTTGTATTTTTAGAAAAAGACCGAGGGGTGCCTGGGTGGCTCAGTCGGTTAAGCCTCTGACTTCGGCTCAGGTCATGATCTCATGATTCATGGGTTCGAGCCCCGTGTCGGGCTCTGTGCTGACAGCTAGCTCAGAGCCTGGAGCCTGCTTCCGGTTCTGTGTCTCCCTCTCTCTCTCTCTGCCCCTCCCCTGTTCATGCTCTCTCTCTATATCAAAAATAAATAAAACCTTAAAAAAGAAAAGAAAAGAAAAAAGACCGAATGAATGTACCAGACAGAGAAGGGGTGGCATCCAAGGCGAGGGAACCGCGCAGGCAGGGACGTGGGCAGCAAAACTCTGGAGTGCCCTGCACTAGTTCAGTAGACACACAAGAAGCCAGCTGAGGGGATCTTGTCACCTTAGAGTTGGATGAGCCCTTTCTGCCTTGAACTTCTACTTTCTTGGAGGCATCTGGGAAGGCAATCAGTTGGGTTCCAACGTGGAGGAGGAAACAACCCCCTCATCCACATCCCCCCACTTTGCTGGAAAAGCCATGGGAACAGCCAAGCCTGAGCCGGAAGTGCGGGGAGGGGAGTCAGCCAGTGGGTCTTCGCCTTCCTGGACCCAGTGGAGGAGGGAGTGACCTGTTATCAAACAGCTTTTCCTTCAAGGGAGGATGCCTGCATCTGTATTCATCTGTTAACTGTTCAAGTCCTCTGCCCACGTGCCTTCCTGTTTCAGTTTAAAGAAAGGCACTTGGCCTTTGTGAGATGGGACAGGATTTCTTCTTGCCTGCTGCCTTGTGGTCCCAGCCAGGGGTGGACCCCAGTGTCGAGCGGGTCTGGCCTCTCAGAGGAGGCTCGGGACTCAGGGGCTGTTGTGCCTGGACCCTTGCCGAGCAGGGTCCCCTGGTGGCTTGTCAGTAATGATCCTAGTCTTCAGTGGTGCTTTACTTGCTGTTAACATGCTGTTTCCTGGGTACAGGGGAGGGGAAGGAACCTACATTCGTTGTTCCACAACAGGGTGCCAAGTTTCACATGAGGTACCTCCGAATCATCCCCTAACCTTGGAAGGCGGGAGTGGACGGGGGGCATTTTGCAGCGATGGACACTGGAGTTGAAGGAGGTTAAGCTGTTCAAAGCGACACACCTAGAGAGTGGCCTGCCTGTGCAGAAGCAGTTGGGGTGAGGGGACTAACCCCCAAACCTAGCTTAAGATGAGAGGTTGCCTTGGAGGCGCTCGCGGGGCTCAGTGAGTTGAGCATCCAACTTCGGCTCAGGTCAGGATCTCACCGCTTGTGGGTTCGAGTCCCGTGCTGCGCCTGGAGCCTGCTTCGCATTCTGTCTCTTTGTCTCTCTCAAAATAAATTAAAACATTAAAAAAAAATTTTTTTTAATGAGAGGGTGTATTGGGGGAGCCTGGGTGGCTCAGTCAGTTGAGTATCTGACTCTTGGTTTCAGCTCAGATCAGGATATCAGAGTTCGTGAGTTCGAGCCCCACATCCGGCTCTGCGTGGACAAGTGTGTTCACTGGGCAGCCAGGAGAGGTTCAGAAAGGGAAACGTCGGGTGTGGAATAACCTTTAGCTCAGGAGGGAGAAAAATGTCCTCGTGCCACATGTGGGCAGCAGGCAGGTAGGGACAGGGACTCTGGAGCCACACTGCCAGGCTCCAGCCCCTGCCCCGCCACCTGTGGATGGCTGTGCCCACCTTTTAAACTTTTATGTTTTTTATTTTTGAGAAACAGAGAGAGACAGCACAAGCAGGGGAGGGTCAGAGAGAGAGGGAGACACAGAATCAAAAGCAGGCTCCAGGTTCCAAGCTGTCAGCACAGAGCCCGACGCGGAGCTTGAACTCATAAACTATGAGATCAGGATCTGAGCCCGAGTCAGTCGCTTAACCGACTGAGCCACTCAGGCACCCCTTTATTTATTTATTTATTTTTGAGAGATAGAGAGAGATCAGCAGGGGGAGAGGCAGAGAGAGAGAGATCATGAGCAGGGGGGAGAGGCAGAGGGAGAGAGAGGGAGAGAGAGAATCCCAAGCAGGCTTTGCACCCTCAACACAGAACCTGATGCCAGAAATCGTGACCGGAGCCCAAACCAAGAGTTGGCCGCTTAACCGACTGAGCTGCCCAAATGTCCCAGTTTTTATTGTTTTTAATGTTTCTTTACTATGGAGAGGGAGAGGGAGAGGGAGAGGGAGAGGGAGAGGGAGAGGGAGACAGAGGATTCAGCAGAGAGCCTGATGTGGGACTCAAACTCATGTTATAGAGATGGCTCCCAGCAACATCGCGCCACCCACCCCCTGCCCCATCCCACGCATGCGCCCTGAAGTCTCACTGCAAAGTCCACAGGGCAGTATCCATTTGAATCCCTTGATGCCCCCTGTCTAGCACCAGACCTTGCAGGAAAAGACGAGTGGGCAGCAAGAGAGCCTGGTGTCATCCTACCCTCAAGGAGTTGTTGTTGTTTTTAATGTTTATTATTTTTGAGAAAGTGCATGTGCACAGGTAGGGGGAGGGAAGGAGAGAGGGAGACACAGAATCTGAAGCAGGCTTCAGGCTCCAAGCTGTCAGCAGAGAGCCCAACCCAGGGCTCAAACCCACAGAGTGTGAGATCATGACCTGAGCCGAAGTCCGATGCTTAAGGGACTGACCCGCCCAGGCGCCCCTGCCCTCGAGGAGCTGATGATTGTGCTGAAGGAAGCAGCAGTCAGAGAGCAGTGGGAGACTTCAGAGACCAATGTGTGGGTAGGACAGAAATGTGCCCTGAGATAGAGGGAGGGCAGAGTCCGCCAACAGATAAGGCTGATGAAGGAGACTTGACTCAGCCCGCAGAGGATGTAGTAACTCGGCTGGAGCAGAGAAGAGTGGACTTTGGGTTAAAAAACAAAACAAGGGGCACCTGGGTGGCTCAGTCACTTGGGCGTCCCGGGCCACTTGCAGCCCGGGTCATGGTCTCACAGTTTATAAGATCAAGCCCCACATGGGGCTCTGTGTTGAAGACGTGTGCGCACGTGCCCTCTCAAGCTACATAAACATAGGAAAAAATAAAATAAAATAAAAATAAATAAAAAATAAAACAAAACCAGGGGCGCCTGGCTGGCTCAGTCAGTAGAGCATGTGACTCTTGATCTCAGGGCGGTGAGGTCAAGCCCCATGTCGGGCATGGAGCCTGCCTTGAAAAAAAAGAAGAAACAAAACTGGTTTGGTTTTAGAACGATAGAACGAACCGCCTACTGTTCCCTAGATGTCTGACCGATCTGGAAATACACGGTGCTTGAACTACTTTGCAAGATGATGACGTCTGTTTTGAGCCCTTACGTGTTCTGATACTGGGATGGATGCGGAAACATGGTGACTTGGTACTGGCTAATTTGCCCTGAGAGTCACCGCTGTGTCTGAGGGATCACAAAGTTGCCTAACCCAACCCCTTTTCTTTTCTCTTCTCTTCTTAAAAATAGAACGTGGGCAAGGTCATCACCAAAGGATGTCGCTACATGGTCATCGGCCTGCAGGGATTCGCCGCCGCCTACTCCGCCCCATTCGGAGTAGCCACCAGTGTGGTCTCGTTCGTCCGCTAGGGGGCGCTGCCGGGGCAGCCGCTTTCCAGAAGGAGTGGACCCTCTCCTGCTCCGGGAGCCTCTGAATCCAGGACCATTTCCGACCTGACCCCCCAAAATCCTCTGGGACACAGGTGGCTCCGATGGACAGTCCCAGAGAGTGAGGCCATGTTGGCTTTGGGATTATGGTTTGTCTTCCGTTCCGAGGGCAGCAGAGGAGCCGTCTGTCTGTCCTATGCCCCATCTCCTTCCTTCACCCCTTCGTCACCAAGAAGCCTGGAAGGAAAAGTTCTTTGAAGGTTGTGACGCCTTTAAGACTGTTGATGAGATGCGTGGCTGGTTAAAGTAGATCAAGTTTGTGATTCCCACCCTCCCGTGACACCAGCGTGCAGCAGCTGGCGTGAGGGAGGGGGGGAGGTCACGGTCACATGCAGGCTGGGTTGGACAGGCTGTTGGAGGGAGCGCCCGTGTGGTGCCCAGGCCAACCCCGTGCGCTGCGTGTTCAGAGCTGCACACCTGCGGCTGGTGGTGGGCCTCCTGCTACCAAGCACGGTCACCTACTCCCCACGGCTGTCCAGTGCCTCTGTGCCAAGCCACCGAGGGCACTTTGTCTTGGGAGAGAGGGAGACGCTGTACCTGGCAAGGGAGTGTGTGATTTAGAGAAGGAACAGGAAGTAGGAGACAGTTATGCTGGAAGTAGAAACCAGAAAGATGGCGGACAGGAAAGATGGCAGACAGGAAAAGGGAGAGTATGGGGGGCTGGCTCTGTTTTACCGGTGCTGGGAAATCTTAGGTGGGCTGGGCCTTCAGCTCTGGGTAGGGACCAGGGAGGCTGGGCAGCTAGAGGTGCCCCGACTGGTGCTTAAAATCCCTCTGACGCCTGTGAGCTCTCACTAGCTGCCCCTGTAGCATCCTTTCCTCGAGTACTGCCAAGTTTGTCCCCAGGACAACCCGTGGGCTGCCACTGGAGCATTGGCCAGGGAGGCACAAGAAGGCTCCTCTTACCACACCCCTCTTGATGGGCCACCATGGCCACTGTTAGCAGAATATCCGGAGGTCCAAAATGATGGTTGCTGATCAGTCTGTAGAATGGGTATTAACACTTGCTGGTGGCCCCAAGTTGCCCAGGCCCCGCAAAGGAGGCCTCGTGTTCATACCTCACCGGTCAGGCCAACCAGGTGGCCCCCAGAAGCGGAGAAGGTAGGAGACAGAAAAAGGAATGGGTGGAGGAGGAAGTTGTAGCTAGAGTCAGCCTCACGTTTCGGAGACTCATGTTGAAGATGAACTTGGATCCAGTTCCCGGATCATTAATATTTGTGAGTAAAACAGAACACAGACAGCCTTGTTTTAACTCAAATGATGAAAGTTGATAACGGCACGTTTTCACACACATAAGGTAGTCACGGCTCCCCTGGTCACGCTGGGACTGGGGGAGAAGAGACCGGGTTAGTGGGGGAGCCAGGCCCGCATGGCCCGCTGGTGACAGAAGGGAGGCAGGAGGAAGCGGCTGTGGTGAATTTGGAGGATGCCCCTCCCAGGCGGGGGGAACCCCGGGGCCCCAGTGGCCCCAGTGATGCCGACCAGCCCCTGAGGAGCTCACGGAGTCCCCCAAGGAAATGGAAGTGAGACCCAGAAAGGGACCAGAGCCTGGCCAATGAAGGCCTTCCCCTCCCCACCCCCAGACGGGAGACACTATCAGGCCAGGCACATTTGACTCTGAAATTCGTATAGTCTGGTTAACAATTAACCCAGGAATTTCATAAGTCCGAACCTCGCAGGGATTGTCCTGGGAGCCAGATTCATGTGTCCAGAAGATGAACTTCCCCAAGCCGCTCAGGCCAAGTGCTCGCCTCCCCGGTGGCCGGGTACACGTGTTGCAGACCACCTTTACACCTTTTCTCTGTTGTCCATTTTTTTTTTTAATATCAGGGTCCACGCTGTACTGAGAGTCAAGTCTTAGAGCTTTGCTTTTACCCCCTTGACCAAGAGGCTTCTTTTGTATCCTTTTCCTGTCCTGTTATGTAAATAAAACCCCCAATTTGTGTAATGTTCAAATGTGTGAAGAGCTTTTCTCCCCCTCACTTTCTGGCCTCAGATTCCGGCAGCATCCGGCCAAGGCTAACAGGGAGTTGCAGGTGAGGGCTGGTCAGGCATCTCCCAGGGCACCTGTTGCCACCACGGAGAGCCTAGTGCCCCTCCAAGGCCCCAGGGGAGGGAGGGTCCCTCTCCACCTGGAACTCTGCTTGGGTGTTAAGGAGGGGGAGGGGGGAGGGGCAGAGTGGAGGCAGGGGGTTCTCTAGAAACCCTGCAGGAGAAGTTTCAGCCTGCCGGAGCCTCAGCTCACTCATTTGTTGAAAGTGAACATTTCCAGAACCGCCAATTGTTTAAAACCAACCTTTGTGCTTTGGAGCCCAAACCTGTAACTCGAAGATAGAGGCTGGGTATAAAGGAGGAAGATGGTTTCCTACTTCACCAGGCAAAGGAGGCTGTAGCCCACTAGTGCCTCCGAGACTGCAAGCCCCGCCCCCAGGGTAAAGGGCTGAGGGGGTTTAGAGGAAAATACAGGATCTGTATTTTCCACGAGACATTTTACTCACTAGATTATCTCTTTATTATAAAAGGATAGAACTCGGGGTGCCTGCGCGACTCAGTTGATTAAGCATGACTTCAGCTCAGATCATGATCTCATGGTTCGTGTGTTCGAGCCCTGCATCGGGCTCTGTGTTGACAGCTCGGAGCCTGGGTTGGATTCTGTGTCTCCTTCTTTCTCTGCCCCTGCCCTGCTCATGCTCGCTCTCTCTCAGAAATAAACATTTTAAAAAAGTCTATAACTCAGGAGCAGCTGGATGGAAGAGATGCACAGGGCGAGGTATGGGCGCAGGCTTCTGCACCTCCAGACACACCTCTCTCCGCGAACCTCCATGTGTTCACCAGCCTGGAAGGCCTCCGAACCGTGTTTAATGGAGGCTCCATTAGGTAGGATAGTTGGTTGAATCATCAGCGATTGGTAACAGAATTCAGTCTGCGTCCCCTTTTCTCTCTCAAGAGGTCTGGAAGGAGGTGGAAAGTTCCAACCTTGCAGTCTTCCGGCAACCAGCCCAAAACCTTAGGTTACCTGGAGGCTTTCCTCATTAGCACAACAAAAGACACCTTGCCTGCTCTCCAGACCTAGATTCAGGAAGACGGGGCACCTGGGTGGCTTAGTCTCTGGAGCTTTGAGCAGCTGGCAGACTCTTGCTTTTGGCTCAGGTCATGGTCTCACTTTTCATGGGTTCAAACCCTGCGTCTGACTCTGCGCTGACTATGCAGAGCCTGCTTGGGACTCTCTCTCTCTCCTTCTCTCTCAAAATGAATAAACTTTTGAAACAAAATTCCAGAAGGGTTTGAGGGGCCTGTGCCCAGAACAAGGACCGAGACCAACTATATATTTCTTTTTATAAATCACAGCATCACAGGAAGGTAAAGAACCGAGTGGTTCCGGGTCGGGGAGCCCTCGGATTATCAGGCAGGCTGGGGTCATGTGTGTCAACCTGCTGTTAGGTGTAGAGCAAAGCAGGAACCGGGGGACCTTCACATCCTCAGCCACTTTGGAATCCCCCCTGCTGTCCCTCTGCACAGTCAGACAACCCCCGACTGGCATCTGTCACCGGGAAGCACCCGGAAGCAAAACTGGGTGCTCAGTCCTGCACCTTCCACGGGTCCTCCTGGCCATGGCGGCAACCTGAGTGGACCATGGCCTTGGAGCTGAAAAGCCTCACAGATTTAAACTCTCGCAGCTGCCTTTTTTGGAGTTTGCACCCATGATGTCTCCCCCTCCCCACCCCCTCCACCCCTGCTCCTGACTCTGCAGCACTGATCCACTGAACTGAACTTTGTGAGGCCATCACCCCCAAAATGTCTTGGAAACTGTATAGATCTCCCTGTAAATGTAGTTTACAACACAAATTATGTTCAGGATTAAAGGGGGTTAAATGGCCTCAGCATCTTGGAAAGGGTGTCTTTGAGAGATTTTGTGGTTTGGCCAAAAGCCTGAGAAAAAAAAATCTACTCCCTCCCCGGTTCATGGGGAAGTATGGGAAGAAAATCCTAATAGGTGAGATTTTTTTAAAGGAGGCGAGGTTTTTGAACCAAACCACCTCACTGACCTTCAGAGCCAAGGGAAAAGAGGACTCTTCAGATTTTCTGGAAGGCTCAGGGCCAGAGCTATAAAGGGCAGGGTCCCAAGGAGGAGGAAAAGCACAACCAACATTTGGTTGCTGGCTGAACCCGGCAGGATCTGTGTGGAGGGGGTGCCCAGTGCCTGCGGTCTGCAGCTCCATCTAGGGCCCAAATCGGGGTCAGAACTTACACCCCCAGGGCTGGCTCTGCTGGGTTGGTTGGTTTGTTTTCACAGGCGTTTCTCAGGTGATTCGCTTGCATAACCTGTAGACAAGGCTCTAAACAAGTGCGTCTGGTTCAAGGCTTACAAGGAAATGAGAGCGAAAGTGCAGTCGGAGCTGAAAGCAAATCCTTTTACTCCAGAGCAAATCCCTTCCAGCCAGGCCTGTTTTCTTCATTCAAAATGGAGGGAAATCATCTGGTTTTGTTTCCCTTCTTACAAGAGAGGTTTGGGATCACTGCAGGAGTAGAAAGTGGTGAGCTAACACTTTTTTGCTTCTTTGCAAGGGACTCACCTGGTGGAGAAAACACGTAGGTGTTGATCTTCCTCCAGAGTTGAAAGAGCCCAGAATTGGGGATTCTCGTCATGCCCACACTCCAAGCCAGGAAGCAGGGGCACTTTCTGCTGGGAATGATGCTTTGTGTATTTTGAGATCGTTAGTGTTATGAAGAAAAAGGCATGTAAGTTATTTACGAACTTCCTTTGTAAGGACGCAGGTCTGAAACTGACTCCATGAGACAATAGAAGGGCACACACTGCCCAAGGCAGGAGGGACCACCCGTGTAACACCCAATCAGGAAAGGCCAGCTAACACCTTTAACATTTCTAAGGGCGGGCCTAAATATGGAGGCTAAGACTAGTCACGCCCTACCTTAGGGTCCTGGGCCCACTGTGTGATTGGTCAATACTCTAAATGTTGTGATTGGGTCCCGCCAAAAGTAACAAATACTCTAGGCAATGTGAATGGTTAAACCTGCTGTCATAATAATGATTGGATCACTATACCTGTGTCACAATTTCCTGTAACTCCCCCTTCCCAAACCCATAAAAGGCCCTGTCGCCCCAGGCTCAGGGCTCGCTCCACGTGGAGCCAGTGTGTTGGTGGAGTCTGGGAGCCCGTGCTTCTATAAGCCCGTAATAAAGCCCTTTGCTTTTGCATGCGTGATTCGGCCTCCCTGGTGGTCTCTGGTTTTTGGGTCAATATTAAAATCTGGGCATAACACCTTTGTCGCCACTATTTTTCCACGCAAAATCAAGCTTGAATTTGCCTTTCCTGCTTTCATTTCAGTAAGTCAGTGAGCCATGCCCCAGGTCCCACAGGCCTGTGATTCCACAGGCTCTGCCAGAGTCCTGTGCCCCCCCCATTCTACATGCTCCCCCGCATTCCATGGGCTCCTAGGATTCCACAAATTCCCCGGGGTTCTATGTGCTCCCCCAGATTCTGTGGGTGCCTGGGATTCCACATGCTTCCCCGGATTCCATGGGCTCCCAAAGATTCCAGGTGCTCCCCAGCACACTGCCTGCTCCTCGCTCTCAGCCCCGTGGCCCGCGGCATCGGAGAAGAGACCAGGACGCAGTTTCCCAGAGATGAGGCCCTAGGCCGCTGGCTTAACCACATCCTTATATTTGACTCTGGAGCCGTGAAGACGGGTCCCCCGCTGCACCCTTGTAGCCTCATGGAGCTGCCCACACTTGGATTCCTCTCTGGCTCCTTCCCCACGAGTGACCACAAGGAAGAGGGAACTCCCACCAGAATCACATCCACCTCGCATTCCTGGTCCTAAGAATAAGATCCAAGGAGGCAGATAGAAACTGCAACAAAGCCTTAAGCTGCTCAGCAGCCTGTCATACCATGAATGTTTGAGATGTTGAGATACCGAAAGCAGGACACAGAGAGTAGAGAGAGGCTGCTTTTAGACAACAGGCTTCAGCAATGCAAACTGAACAAGGCCAAAGAACCCCCAGCGACCAGAGAGCTGGCTGCAATCAGGCTCAGTGAACCCACCCACCTCGGCATGGCCATAGGCCCTACCTGGCCATTCACAACCGGGCACAAACGATCTCACAACCTCAGTTTACCAAAAAAGGGAAAATTCCACAGGTCCCCATACTTCCTCACTCAGTCCTGTAACTATAGCCTCTCCCCCACCCCCCCACTGCCTGGAGGCAGACAGTCCCTCTTTTGCTGCCTTGCCTGCTCCCAGGAGGTGTAGGCACTAAACTCTTGTTCTGTCTGGGATGCCCCGCATTTTGTGGCCCTCATCCAATCGCAGTATCCCACACAGAGGGCAGAACATGGGCCTGGGCGCAGGAAGGGATCTGTGTTACCATATTCGCCCACAACCACAGTTACTGTTCCCACTGACTGGTAACTGTGTCCCCTGGAGCCAGACTCCCATGCTTCACCCCAGGGGCCAGGGGCCCCAGCCCCGAGGCTAGCAGGAAGCTGCCCCGCATAACAGAAACAGCCCTGGCATCGGACAACCTGGCTTCCAGTCCTCTAGCCCCATAACCTTGGACAAGTTCCACAACGCCTTTGAACTTCAGGGGTTGGTTTGATTTCTTTTGTCAAGTAGAGGAAGTGGTATCTACTTCAGAAGCGTATTTGGAAGATCAAATATGGAGTGTGTTAAGATCGGAGTGTGCAGGATATTGACTGTTCTCCTTCCCTAGGTGACCCTCGCTGAAAGTCAGGGGCTGTCCGTGATGCGTGGGCATGTGCCAGAGGGAAGGAAACCCGGGAGAGCCGAGGTGGAGACGGAAGAGGAATTTTGGCTGCCTTCATTTTTTTTTTTTTTAAGTAAGCTCCATGCCCAGCGTGGAGCCCAACATGGGCTTGAACTCATGACCTTGAGATGAAGACCTGAGCTGAGATCTGGTGTCAGAGGACGCTTAACCAACTGAATCACCAGGCAGCCCTAGGCTGCCTTCATTTTGACCTCAAACGTTTTAGTTGAGTTCTTTCCAGCAAGTCTCTGGGCTCAGATCAAAGACCCTGTGGGCAGAGCATCCCAAGGGTTGGGAACCAAAACTATCCCCTCCAGCAACAAGGACTGACCTGAGCCAGCAGGCACCCCCACCCCCCACCTCTGGACTCCAAGACAATGACTGATTTAACCTTTGCTGCCTACCTGCCCATCTCCACCCACCTTTCCCTCACATTTTTCCTTACCTAAATCTGGAACTATCTTTGGCATTTTTGAGATAGCCTTTGATGGTTGGCTCTTTTCCCAGTGGTGGCCTCACCAAAATAAATTCCTTTCTCGTTTCACCGCAACTTGTTTCTCCACTTCTGGATTTTGTCAGTGGCAAGTGGTGAGATCCAACCTGATCTGTTTGGATGCCCCCCTTCCCCAACCAGGTGCTTCTGCACCCTGACCGGCTATGGGGGAGAAGGGGTGGGATGGAACTGGGGGGGGTGGGGAGACACCCAGCCTGCCTCCTCATCCACTGCTAGCGTTTTCCTCTCTTCCCCCTACACTCATCCTTTATCTACTGGGAATGGCTTCAGGTTCATGGTGGGAGCAGAGCCCCCCCCAGGAGAGCCCCTTTCCCTTTACTTCCAACAAACCCAGCCAGAGCTGCTGAAGAGCTGGGGTGGGGACAGGGGCTCAAGAACAGCTTATCTGAGGCAGGTGGCACTGGGGTGGCAGGAAAAGGTTTGTTTGTAGGTTTCTTTTTCCAGCCAATCCAAATGAGGAAGGACTCTGCACTTTCACCCTGAACTAGGTTAAGTTTGCCAGCAGCCTCCTTTCAGGACACCCAGACTGGTCTCCTTTGTAATGTGGGGGTACAGAGGTGGTCCCGTCAACTCCTCCATGCACAGTGCTCCAAGGACAAACCGGGGGCCTGAGGACCACTGGGGAAGCTCAGGGCTCTCAGGAAGGTGGCCGGGGTGTGGTCATCAGGGCTCATGGCAAACATGCAGGGGACCTGCCAATTTACTAATAACAGCTATGAGGACCGGGACAACAAATAGGCACTTTCATTGATCACCAAGGTGGCTCTTCACCCAAATGTGGTGACTCATTTATTCAGCAGATAAGCTTGTGCACGTGCCATGGGCTGGCATCCTGCTGGATGGCCGGGCTGCTCCACAGGGAGGCCACCGAAGGGGGTGTTTGTCACCATGTGTCCTGGGATCTCACTGCCCCTGTTGGAGGGTCATGTGCAGGTCATTGTTAGGAGGTTGTAGAGAGCAAGAGTCACTCTGATTAGGGAAAGGGGTAACACAAGGCAGGGAGAGATAAGGGACCTTCAGGGAGGCAGCTGCAAGTGGGAGGCTGAAGAAGTAGATGGGGTTCTCCCGTTATAAAGTCCTTTATGGGCCCTCCCCCATTATCAAGGGCATAAGGGGAAATCTACATGAGGTAGGCAATCTAACCCTAAGGCACAGATGCGGGCTCTTAACTCTACCCTAACCGCCTTACACCACTGAGTCAGGGAGCGATTACCAGTGAGTCTGACCACAGACGCTCACCCCTTTAAACCAGGAGATGCTGTGTGGGTGACAGAGTGGAATGTCCAACCCCTACAACCCCTCTTGAGGTTCACTGTCATTTTGTCCACCCCTACTGCAGTAAAGGGAGCCGAGGCGGGTCCCCAGATTCAGGACAGCAGAGTGAAGCCGGCATCTCGAAGCTGGGAGTGCACTCCTGATCCATCGACGCTGTGCAAGCCGACACTACGGAAGAAACAACCTGCAACTCCAGAGGCTCCGGGAGACGGCAGCCCTGCTTGGGTCACCCCGGAAGGTGACTGATCTACACACGGCAGAAGCTTGAGGAATCGACAGTCTGGTGGAACACATAGACTGCCCGTATTTCTATATCTGCTCCCGTACTGTGCTGTGTTGTCACCCCTTGCTTCTTGCTGTCATTGTGATTCTTGTTCTGCATTTCACCATCGACTTAGCAGAGGCTGCCCAACCAGCTGGGAGTGTGGGAAGAGGTTTCTGTTAGTACTCACCTTCCTTTTGGGGACAGGATGCTTCGTTGGTACCAACATGGAGGATCGATGGCCATGGGAGGCTAGAGAATTAGATCCCTGCGAACCTTATAATGGAACGGAATACCCCAGCCCCACCACCTGGGTTTGGCTCCTCAACACCTCAATTATTGGGGGGAAAGAGTTGCCTTCTCTGGTGAAGAAGGAAGTTCACTCCCTCTGTTGGAAGCTTAACATGCCCAGGCCAAAGATTTTATAACTTAATTGCCCGGGAAGCCCAGTGGTGGGGGACCCCAGATCACCTTGAACCAGACAGATCCTCACCCCTCATCTAACTTCTCATCTCCAAGAGGCCTGGGACAGTGTCTACACAGCCATCCAACAGCGGGCCCCGGGGGGACCGTCCTGGATGAAGGACAGCCTATAGAGTACTTCCCTCAGCCTGGCCTGGCGTATGTGTGTGCTAGGAACTATCCGTCCATTTTTCCTCTTGCTCCTACTTGCCAGGGGAGAACCTTTGGGTGTCCAGGTGCAGGGGGATAGGGAGACCCAAAGGGAGTTATGTGCCCTACAGATTGGCAGTTGGAAAGATGAGGAATGGCTTCCTGAGCAAATAATCCAATATGGCCCTGCTACTTGGGCAAAGGTTGGGTCCTGGGGCTACCACACCCCCATTTACGTGCTAAACTGCATCATCAAACAGAAAGCAGTTATAGAAATAATAACCAGTGAAACTGCCAGAGCTCTTACCTCACCAGGCAAGCGGCAGACCAAAGTGCATGATGCCATCTATCAAAATCGCCTGGCTTCAAATTACCTGCTTGCTTCAGAGGAAGGAGTTTGCGGAAAGTTTAACCTGAGCAACTGCTGCCTATGGAGAGATGATGAAGGAAAAGTCCTAGAGGAGATCACAGATTGAGTGAGAAAGGTCACTCATGTCCCAGTCCAGACCTGGAAAGGTTGGAACCCCAGGGAGTTATTCAGAGGACGGTTTTCAATACCTTGGGGGGCGGGGATTCAAAACCCTCATGGGAATTATCCTCTTGATTTGGGAAGCTTGCTTAATCTTACCTTGCCCAGCTCCCCGGGTGATATGGTCTGTTTCCAGCCTCATCGAGGCAATGGTTGAAAGAAAAACGGCCATGCATGTGATGATGATATGAAAATACAAACCTCTAAATCAAGACAATGCTCTTAAACCCAAAACAGGGGAGTCTGAGCATCAAAGGGAGGGATGCAGTAGGGTCCCCTCCCTAAGGAATATGGTGAGAAAAGACCTGAAGATACGGGAAGGCAACCTGGCTAGGTGCATACATGACATCTCTCTTGACCCTATAACCAGACCACCCAATTAGACTGTGTGTCTATACGTTACCCATATATAGGAGACAAAGAAGTAGAAAGTATGTAAAAGGCTACACCACCTGACGTTCAGGACTCAGTTCTTCGGGTACAAACCCTCTGAGCTTGTGTCAGCTCGAATAAAGTTGCTTCCTGGAAAGAAAGCCTTTGTGTCATGACTCTGTGCGAGAATCCTGCTACAACTCATGTCAGGCTCTGACACAAGCCGTGAAAGGTAATGCAGCAACGGGGAATCACCAAGACCAGCAACAGCGGACGACACCCCAAAACTCACAACAAGCAGCAGCAGCGGAGGTCTGCGGGGGCTCGAGACCGATTAAATCCCTCTAAAAAGGGAGAATTAAAAAAATTTTTTTTAATGTTGATTTTTGAAGGAGAGAGGCTGAGCGTGAGCAGGGGAGGGGCAGAGAGAGAGGGAGACACAGAATCTGAAGCAGGCTCCAGGCTCTGAGCTGTCAGCACAGAGCCTGATTCCAGGCTTCAACCTACAAGCTGTGAGATCATGACCGGAGCCATTCAACCAACTGAGCCACCCAGGTGCCCCTAAAAAGGAAGGATTTTTTCTGCAAACTGTCAGACTCTTCAGACACGAGCCCTCTCTTCCCACATCAGAAAGGCAGCTCCCGCTGATGGCTCTGCCCAAACAGAGCAGCAGGTGCCAGGAGCTGACCTGGATGGGACTGAGGCCTCATCACAGCTGCGCCCCCACAGGCTGACGTTGTATCTGGTTCTTTCACTTCCCACCCCCTGTGTTATCTTGTCCATTGAGTGACTTGTCTTATGTCCTACTCTGTGCATCGTGTCAAAAGCTGAGTTAGTCATGTTATGAAATGTCACAGAGTCTGGAATCCAGAACCTGCTTATTATTACGCCAACCTTGCTTTATGACTGAATACGGCTGATGTTGTGGGAAGACCTGGCCTGTGTGCGCACCTTCGTAGCTTGCTCGGGACAGAGGTGCTGCGCGGGATCAACACCAAGAGAAGGAGGCGGAACTGGGCCGAAGAAGAAGCTGAGGCCCAACAAGGACCACTGCCCACCCACGGGAACTCTGAAGCTAGCAAGGCCTTACAGGATTGACGTGACTTTCTCCACAAAGGCCAAGCCTTTGTACCCCACACCGACCAGTCCCCGGATGTGGGCTGCCCTCTGGGCAAGGCGGCTCTCCAGGGCTGACTCGGTCTTAAAAGCACTGTTAGATGAAATGTCTGCAGACCTTCCCAGCAGCTGTGGCCAAGTCTCCCCTCGAAGGCGCATCTGGGCATCCACCGAGCTGGCTCTGACATCTGACTCCATCACTCGCTCCCTGTGTGACCTTGAGTAAGGGGCTCAACCTCTCCGCATCACAGTTTGCCCATCTGACAAAAGGGGGTGACAGCCATACCCACTTTGTAAAGTTATCGGATATTGATGCTCACAACATAGAAGCCCATAGAAAGGGCTCAGTGCCACTGTGTGTCTTGAGGGAACTTTTACTTGATGATTTGGAGGAGATCAGAAATGACCCTCTCTTGGGAAGGCTCCCCAAAAGGCAGGGTTGTCAAAGCTGGGACCCGCATGTTGAGCGCAAGCTGTCCAGGCAGAGGGGGAAGAGGGTTTCAGGAAATGGGAGTAGTATGTGCAAAGGCCCAAAGGGGAGAGAAAAGAGCATGATGGCATGGCTGGAGAGGGGCATTCAGGGGGCTGGGGGGGAGAGGGCAGGAGCCCCTCCCTGAGACACCAACACTGACCTTGGCAAAGGGAGGCCTTTACAAAGAGATGCGTTCTGCCGTGAGCATGGCCCGCCCTGGTCTGGTTGGCTGGGGCTGAAGCCAGGTGGTGAGGACATTCCCAGCCTTGGAGGTGAAGGCTGCTGGGCAGCGATGTGCCTTGACCTCCAAGGCCAGAAGTGTTGGGCGGCAGCCCCTGCCTTGGAGCCCTGCTGAGGCCCTGGGCCGTGAGGTCCTTCTGGGCACTGGCAGGGCAGGTCCTACTTGACTGAGGGCTGGGAAGCACCTTCTGCTAACCGGGAACCCCAGAGGGAGAAGGGGTCTAGGTCTTCTCTTCCACTGGCTCTCAGCCCCAGGAAGTAATCTGAGCACGGTACAAGGAGTTAGGAAAGCAACCAGCCGGGTGACCTTGAACCAGTCACTTTACCTCTCTGGGTCTGGGTTGAAGCAGATGGTGTATGATTAGGATCTCGTTGCCCTGGCATTGTGAGTCTGAGGGATTTTCTTGTAGCTTCCCTCCTACAAAATCCCGTCTTGTTTACTTTGATCCTTCCTGACCTTTTTTCTTTGAGGGGGCCATTTCCTAATCTTCCTCCCTTTTGACCTCTTAAGGAGCTCTCAAGGCCTCTTTGACAATCTGCCGCCTCCTCCCCTCTGGCCCCTGAGCAGGAAACAGAAACAATAGGAATCACTTCCCCAGCAGCCTCTGTCCCAGCTCCAGAAGAGCTATCTAGTTTTGGCACCACTGCTGTTTTCCCCAGGCCCACCACGCCCTCTGCCCTGCTCTGCCGCGTGACCGACCACTGCCCCACTGCAGGCCAGCGGAGGCCAAGCCCTGGCCTTTGCCCCCAGCCCTTCTGTCAGCTGCCTCCCAGCCCTGCCCTCGGGAAACTCAGCTCAATGCTGCCTCCTCCATGAAACCTTCCCTGATCACAGGGGCTGGAATGAATCAGTTCTTCCAGACACCCAGCATCCTGTGTGTCTGCCTTGCCTCCCTTTTATTCTCCTCTAGGTTGGCATTAGCTGTTAACACATGTGGTTCTCTGTGCTGCCCCTGGCCTGATGTCTGCATACAGTAGGTGCTGCATGAGTGTTGGGGGGGGGGGGTGCAGAAAAACAAGGAAGAAAAGAAAGGAAACAAATAACACATATCTTCATAGGAAGTTTTGTGGTGCATCTAGAGCAAAATGGACCCCTATTTATCGCTTTAGGTACAACAGAAAACACAAAATCTGTGGAAGGTGTATGAGCCCCAACAGGCAGCCCTCCGTAGGCACAGGGAAGTAGGCTATTAACAAGGCGTCCCTGTGTGATTGCCGGCAGCACTAGAGAAGTCCCTTGGAAGGACGCTGCAGCTGCACTCAGCTGCCCCTTGTCCTGAGTCTGTGTGGGTGGCAGGGACACTGACCAGGTCATTCACGAGTCTGGCCATGGGGTTGCCCTAGGGTATGATCGGGGAGTAAACGGAGTTTGGCCCCTGTGCTACCTGGCCTGACCGAGGGGCAGTAGGACGGCTTGCGGGAGCGGAGGTGAGGGGAAGGTAGAGTGGGAGGGGGTGAGTTCAGGGAGCCGTGAACAGGCGGTGATATAGGCCACTGAAGTAAACAAGGGCAGGACCTAACTCGTGGGTTAACAGTGCCCTATGGTGAGGGACTGTCATTGGCCCATTTCACAGATGAGGAGGCTGAAGCAGAAGAAGTGAGCGGCCCAACTCCCACCCACCCCATAGGAGGATGAGATTCTCTGTCCTAGTGCCCTGCTTGCCGCCGTCCCACTCTGCAGCTATGGGCCCATCTGTTGGTTGCTTGCTTGTCTGAGGCCTCACTCCCACCACTGGGACTAGGCTCCATGACACAGGGACTGGAGTTCACAGCTGCATCCTTTGTGCCCTGGGCAATGCCTGTTACACAGCATGAGCCTTTGCTGACTAGTGGACAGAGACACACGGCCCAGAGCCTGGGAGCTGCTGTGATGCTCTCTGGAAAGCTCAGCACTCGAGGTTCCCCGGAGAGTTCGTGGGGCTCCAAGCCAGCCTGAGGCCACCTACGTGGGTTTCTGCTTGGGGCTCTCCCTAGCCCACCATGGCACCATACCTGGGAGAGTCAGAGAAGGGTGCCTGGCTCTGTGATACCCTTCATTTACTCTCCCTTCTTTATCTCACAGTTGTCTAACCAATGTGCACTACTCTGTGCCTGCCACTGGGCTGGCCACCAGTGACCGCCATTGTGGTTGGTGCCCACCCCCGGGGACTTTGGCAGTGAAGGTGAAGCAAGGGAAGTGCCCAAGTCACGCTCCAGCAGGTCCTGGGGTCCCTGAAGGACGGACGGTGTCGGCGAGAGAGGGATGAGAGAGCCACCAGATTTTTTTCTGATCACCAAGCAGGCATCTCTGCACTGACTGAGACTCAGCTTTATTTATGGCTAAGTGTATGGGGACCAGCACAGAAGTGGCATTGGCCGGAGACACTCATTTCTGATGATAAATTTCTTTGATATGTAAAAATTTCCCAGACCTAGATTTGTAGAAGACTCATGCATAATCCTTATCAATAGTGAGGTAGGTGATTTAGATGCTTATCATATGGGGAAGGAAGGGATCTTTAGCATTCAAATACAAGACAATGTTTTTAGCATAACAGAGGCAAAAGTTAGTTCTTTGTGAGCAGGGGTCAATGGCCTGTTTGCTTAAGGGGAAGTATAAGAAAAACAGGATTCTCAGGAAATGGCAACGCTTGCTCCCATAATCACAAAAGAAGAAGTTCCTACAATAAGTATTTTTCACAAGGCACAATCAGCATTTTAGGGCCAAAATAAGGGGACAAGTCACTCCTGATACCAATCAACAAGGTGCCAGGAGGGTCGGTGCTGAAGCAAAAACAGTTGAGGGGAGTGGATATCGGCCGTCATCTGACGGCAGGAGGCCTTGCAGACTCGCCTTAACCTCACAAGGAGTTTTCTCAGCTGGTGAGTTCAGAATGGCTCCCAACAGGGAAGCTTTCTGGGTTCTTAGTACAGGGTGAGGTAATGGTCATGGAGGCTACTCCATGGTTAAAAGCCACCCGTAGCTGTGGTGGGGACAACATGGGCCTGGGGTGGGCATTGCTGCAGGGGGAAAGGGGGGGCAGAGACGCTGGGTCGCTCAAGAGACAGAGCCTGTTCCCTGGCTAATGAGAGGGTGAGGGCTCCCTGAAGCCGCTGCTGAGAAAGCAGAAGGGACAGGATTTGCCAAGGTGGGTGTAGGGGTGAGAGAAAGAGAGGAATCAAAGAATTCACTTGGATTCTGGCCTGAGCAACAGGGAAGACAGCGGCTGGTGGGGGAGAAACAGGAGAATGCCAAGAGTCTTTTGAGTTCAAGGCCAAGATTGCTGTTTATTTGTTTAAGTTCTACAATGCCTCTTCTCTGGGCCAGAAAATACAATGTGCAAGGCAAGGCCCCAAGGTTTTCTGCTGCGGCCATGGTATTTCCTGTGCTGCTGTAGTCATTTTTATGCTGGAACCCGGGGCGGTCACATGAGCAGCCCGGTCCCTGATCTTGGCCTCCTGTGGCAGGCAGGGACTCAACGTACTACTCTCCCTGCTGGTGTCTCTTGGCCCTGGGGTCTGCTGAAGGCACATACCGGGCTCTCCAGGTGGGAGGGAGGGGGATGCCTTACGTGCATGCATGTGAGGCAGGGCTGGGCCGAGAAAAGTAAACGCATGTCTCCGTGAAATGCTAGGTCTTTAATATCACGTGGGATTTAATCCTCATAAGAACCCAATGACATAGATATTATCCTAACTATTTAAACAGGAAAACCGAGGGGGAGAGGCCTCACAAAGTGCAGAAAGCCATACAGGAGATTGCTGAGGTCAGGTGGATTCCAAACCCCACCTCCACGGTCATGGCTTTCATTCCGGGGGAACCAGAGACACTTTTCCTGCTCCGGTCCCCCTCTCACCCTTCCCCCCAGCCCCACATGGCTTATTCTGGGTGCCCAGGTGGACTGAACACCAGATAGCCCTCCAGCAGCCCGTCTTCTCACTTCAGGGTCTGTGCGTCCTCCATGTTGTTTTTTCCCCAGACTCAAGGCGGAAGCTTCCAGAGTGACAACTGGCTCTTTTACCTGAGCAGGGAGATGTCTGCGCTGTGGCTAACATCACCTGTTGTGTCTGGATTAACAAGTCTGGGGAGGCTGAAACCCATTTATGTTTTATGTTAGGTCACTGAGCAAGCCATGTGGCTTAAAAGGGTGTGACCCTTTTGGGCGCCTGGGTGGCTCAGTCGGTTAAGCATCCAGCTTCAGCTCAGGTCATGATCTCATGGTTTGTGAGTTTGAACCCGACATGGGGCTATGTGCAGACAGAGCAGGGCCTGCTTTGGATCCTTTGCTCCTCTCTCTCTCTCTCTGCCACTCCCCTGCTCATCCTCTCTCTCTCTCTCTCTCTCAAAAGTAAATAAGACATTAATAAATACATATTTTTTAAAAGGTGCGACTCGGGGTTCCTGTGTAGCTCCGTCGGTTGGGCGTTCAACTTTGGCTCAGCTCATGATCTCACGACTCAGCTCATTGGGTTCAAACCTTGTGTCGGACTCTGTGCAGACAGCTCAGAGCCTGGAGTGTGCTTCGGATTCTGTGTCTTCACCTCTCTCTGCCCCTTCCCACTCATACTTTGTCTCTCTCTGTCTCTCTCAAAATTAATAAATGAGCATTTAAAAAAAGTGTGACTCTTTCCATGGAGTCTTTGATTGGTGTGGGTCTTGGAGACCATGGCTCTGAAGTTCACTCCTAATGTTGGGACTTACCTTGCTTATGGTGATCCCAATAACCTTCCTGGTGGCAGCGTTTCCTCCCAAAAGCTGTCAATGCCTATTTGCAGCCACCAAGTACCAAGCAGGTGACCTCCCTGAGCCTGGAAGAGAAGTGAAGGCAACAGCTGACTTAGGGTTTGCAAACCTCAAGTTGTCGCCTGTGAATATCACAGAGAATCAGCAAAAACCTTCACGACCCGTGAACACCCCGCAGAGGATCAGACACGCTGAGGGAGCAGAGCCAGGAGCGGCTCCAGGGCCTTCACTGCAGATCACCTCTCTCAGTTAAGAGAATCTGTTCAAAGGGGGCAAATTGTTAAAAAGAAAAACCACAGGCCGCAAATGGACTCACCTGGGCCAAGGCACCAAACCAGGGCTTGATGCCTAATCTAATTACAGTTTCAAACTTCCCTAGAAATTTAAGTCTTAACACTCAGTGAGGAATTTTCTGATCGGTGCCACCAGGAATCTCTCTCCTCCACCGCCCACCCCTCCGAAGGAAGATGAGGTGATCTGACTCCTTCACGTTCCCCACCAGAAAGTGGTCTTGCCTGGGATAATCCTTTCCCCTTGGTGACGTAACTCCTTGCCCCACCTTCCGGAATGCCCATAAAATCCTTCCATTTTGTACATCTCCGAGCTCCCCTCTACTTGCTAGATGGCATGCTGCCCAACTCAAGAATCGCACCAATTAGATAGTAACAGTTCCCTGGTTGAATTTTGTTCTTTGACAAAGGACAGCAGAGGACTTTCTACCTGTTTTACTTGAACTGTTCGGATCTTGTTTGTAAATTAAGGTTTATGAAATCTAGTAGGGGTTTACTCAAAATAAATAAACTTTAAAAATAAAAGGGCAGGGGCACCTTGGTGGTTCAGTAGGTTGAGCGTCTGACTCTTGATTTTGGCTCAAGTCATGACTGATCTCACAGTTCATGGGGTCGAGACCCCAGTGTGGCTCTGTGCTGACAGTGTGGAGCCTGCTTGGGATTCTCTCTGTCCCCTTCTCTCTGCCCCTGCCCTGCTCTCTCCCCCCCCCCCCCGCCAAAATAAATAAATAAACTTTTAAATCTATTATGAGTTTCATGAGGACTCAAAAAATATAATTGTTGGTAAAGCATCCCTCTCATAGAAATCACTTAGGGTTTGCTGCATGCATTTGAAAATTTCTCTTCTATGTTCTAATCACAAAGTGTGTGCATAATAAGTTTGATGATTGATGAATATATTCTTGTTAATCTTAAACCCTTAGTAATTAACATTGAGAAATGGATAAAAGTGAAGAGAAATGGGGAAGGTTTTGACACTATTTTTTGTGAGTCCTTATGGGTTTCTGCCCACTGGCAGAAAGAGGTGCACTTGGGTTGTAAGGAGGGACAGATTATATATTACATATAAATTACATATATGTATGTATATATATTTTTTAAATATTTATTTATGAGAGGGAGAGAGAGAGACAGAGAGAGAGAGAGGTCATAGTGAGGGAGGAACAGAGAGAGACAGAGACACAGAATCCAAAGCAGGCTCCAGGCTCTGAGCTGTCAGCACAGAGCCTGACATGGGGCTCAAACTCACGAACTGTGAGATCATGACCTGAGCCAAAGTTGGACACTCAACCGACTGAGACCCCTGGTGCCCCCCCCCATTGCAGTTTTAACTTTTCCCAGAAATGTGGTTTTAATCAGTCAGTCAGGAATTTTCTGGTCAGTACCAATCCGTAATCTGTCATCTGTCACGTGGGCTCTCTCCATTCCCCAGAAGATGAGGTGATCTACCTAATAAACCCCCTGCTCTTCCCCTAAGGGATGGTGACCTTGCCTGAAACAATCCTTTTTTTGGCTAATTGTCCCTCCCCTTCACCTGTAAAGTCCTTCCATTTTGTACAGCCGATAAATAGAGACACTGTTCTCCCTCCTCCCATTCACCAGTCACTTAACACAGCCAATGAGATCTCCAGATCTACTTGGGTAGATTTTTTTTAACAACACGTATATTTTACACACTAAATCGAACATTTCTAAAGGGAAGAATGCCTCCAGATTTGTTTGGTAAGCCTAGGGAAGCTTGCACATAATAAGCGCTCAGTCGTAATTCACACATATCAATATTACACTTCGTGGTGAGTAGACGGAAGATAGTGAGGCATGGGGGGGGTGGCATCATTAAATCCACTTCCTCCCCATTCTGCTTATTGAAGGGGAGACAGAGAAGGAAAAACATTTTTCACACTGTCAAAGGCACCCATGGTTTATCCAAAGCAAGAGAGTTTATTTGGTTTTCCATTTGTGGTGAAAAACTTTAAATAGCAGCAACGTGGGGTTTGGTTGTAGAGCAGTGTCCTCCGCCCAAGAACATTCCTTCCCCAAACATTCTTTGTTACAAGTTGTAATCTCCCATCAGCCGGAGACTCCTTCTGTTTACGTCAACAACTCTTTTAGCACATCATCCAAACGAATGTACTACCTTTGTGAGGATCAAGGATCGTGCTTATAAAGATCCGAGTTCTATATTCCCACTCAGGATCCATGAAAACGTACAACTCTGGCTCCATTTCCATAGGCCTGTGGTGCTGTGTGTGAGTTCTTTATTACGTTGATGGAATTTCTAGAGCAGGATGCATTGCACCCAATTTTCCTGTAAATTAGTTGATGATAGCAGTGTTGTGTTTCATGGTAATACTTGGACGGAAACGTGAAAGAAGGAAAGTTCTAGAGAAAGATCCCCCTCCCATAGTTCCTCATTCTGTCTTTGAGCAAACTGCCCTCAGATTCCTCTGACTTGATTAGCCTCAACCTTGGCCTATAAAGACTTTAACAAACACTAACATAGTTTGTAACAGCTCAACTCTCCATCCCTGGGATGACCCTTGCTCCCTTTAGAGTGCCTGCCAGAGAAAGGTCCAGGCTGCCAGGAATTTGCTGTCTGTTCCAGCCAACACGTGAAGGCAGGCCCCTGCCCGGCCTCGGCATTTGTGGGACCACCTGTGCCTTGCTCACAGAGGCTTCAGTTAGCTAACTCAGTGCGTCTCACATGGACCAACCGCCTTTCCCATTTTGTAACTTTTCATGTCCCTGACCAGCACTCCATCCTCCTCCTCCTAAAATGCCCAGTCACCTCCCTAGGAATTGCAGTGGAGGTCTGTGTATGCAGGACTCTTTTCCGTATTGCAGTAGCTGTTACTGATTGAAATCTGTCCTCACCACTGCGGTGCATCTAATTCTAACATCTTCAACAACGTGAGTTCAGCTGAGAACACCTAAACAATCCCTTGGTTGCTTGGGTTCAGAATTATGAAAGAGAAATTGAACAATAAGGGTTAAGAAAGAAAAGAAAAGGGGTCTGACAGGTTTGGGGGCTCAGGGAAAGGAACAACAAGATGGCCGACGGACTATCCCGCTGAACAATACCAAGATGGCCTACGAACCACCATTTTGGAACATTCTGCCCACTGCAGGCTTCCCGGAAAACACGTCATCTGCTCTGGCCTCATCTCTTCACCTTATAAGGATGTCTGCCCCTGGACACCCCGCCCCCCAATGACTGCCCTATGTAAGGCCCTGCTCTTTGTCCCCCAGTGCGACTTCCCTGGCCTATCCTGTCCGGACCAGGGAACCTCACCGGAGAGCGCTCCCAATAAAGGCCTTTTACATTTATTTCTGACTTCGAGTTTCTGCATCGTCTCTGTGACTCCCGTGGCTTGTTCTCTCCAAGCCATGGAACCTCGCCAGAGAGCTCTTTAATAAAGGGCGCTCTGGTCTCTTTTCCCAGTCTCTCTGTTTTGTGACTTTCTCACACTCAGCCGATTTAACCTTATAGGGTCAAATGGGATAAACCATTAACAAATAGTAAGGCAGGTAGAGTAACACAGCTTCTCTTAATGCTAACACTTTGCTAGAGGGAAACACAACCTTGGCCTGACAATAGCTAGGCCTCCAGGATCCTGTGAGTCATCTTTAGCATATGAAATCTCACTGGAAACTTCCCCTGGACTTTACCTCCTCCCATCCCCTTCCATAGTATATAACCAGTCTCTCCTAGTGTTCCTGGGACCGGGCAGTTCTTCCTGTCCATGGGTCCTGTCCTTGTGCTTTCATAAATTCACCTGTTTGCACCAAAGACATCTTAAAGATTTCTTTTTTGGTGGTCGGCTCTGGACCCCATGAGCCCCACCACCCCCAAAAACCTCAGGGATGTCACATACAGCATGCTGACTGTAGTTAACAACACTGTATTGTTGCTGAGAGAGTAGATTTTTTTTAATGCCTGTTTATTTTGGGGGGTGGCAAAGAATCCCAAGCAGGCTCAGAGTGGGGCTCCATATCACCAACCGTGAGTGAGATCATGACCTGACCTGAAATCAAGAGTCAAATGCTCAATTGGCTGAGCCACCCAAGGTGCCCCATTAATAAGAGAGTAGATCTCTTTCTTTTTTAATGTTAACTTTTGAGATAGACATTTTGCGAAATCTGGTCTGGATCACCCGGTGGAGACCTTGGAAGGGAGGAGGTTTATTTGACACTGGTGTGCTCAGAGGAGATCACTCTCCAGAGGTCTGAGCCCAGAGCATCAGCAGAGGGAGTAATTTATAGCCTGATACTTCCGCATTCCTCATTAATCTGCAAGACAAGCAGGGTGGGAAGAAGAACCCGGAAGAGGGAGCCTTTGATCAGGAACAGGTATTTCCTTATCAGTCCTGTCGGCCATCTTATAACAGATTGTTGCCTATCAGAGAGAGACTGACAGAGAGCATGAGCAGAGAAGGGAAGAGAGAGAGGGAGACACAGAATCTGAAGCAGGCTCCAGGCTCCAAGCTGTCCTGCACAGAGCCCAACATGGGGCTCGAACCCATGAATGGTGAGATGATGACCCGAGCTGAAGTCAGACACTCAACGGACTGAGCCACCCAGGCGCTCCAAGGGAGTAGCTCTTAAACATGATCATCACAAGAAAAAAAAATTGTAACTATGTGAGGTGATTTTTTTCTTTAACAGTGTTTTTCGGGGGGAAGGGCGCCTGGGCGGCTCAGTTGTTTAAGTGTCTAACTCTTGGACTCTTGGTTTTTGGCTCAGGTCAAGATCTCAGGATTTCGTGAGTTCAAGCCCGGCATTGGGCTCTATGCTGACGGTGTGGAGCCTGCTTGGGATTCTGTCTCTCACCTCTCACTCTCTCTCTGCCCCTCCTCCACTCACGCTGTCTTTGTCTCTCCCAAAATAAACTTTTAAAAGCCGTGTTTTGTTTTTTTGTTTTGCTTTGTTTTGAGTGAGAGAGTGTGAGTAGGGGAAGGACAGAGAGAGGGAGACAGAATCTAAAGCAGGCTCTGCACCAACAGCACAGAGCCCAATGTGGGATCTGAACTCACAAATCGTGAGATCATGACCTGAGCTGAAGTTGGATGCTTAATGACTGAGCCACCCAGGCACCCCTGAGGTGGTATTGTTTAAATGTGAGGTGAATGATGTTAACTTACTGTGATCTTTTCACAATATATACATATATCAATTCATTAGGTTGTATACCTTAAACGAACACAATGCTATACGTTAAATATATCTTAATAAAACTAGGGGAAAATGGAAGAGAACGTCACATACTGCAGGGGGAAATATAAAATGGGGCAGCCACCGTGGAAGATCTTGGCATTTCCTCAAAAAAGCAAAATGTAGAATGACCACAGGACCCACCAATTCCACTCCAGAACATATCCACAAGAATCTAAAACTCCTGACACTAATCAGCAAAGCACTCCGAAGTTTGGTGCCCAAGCAGAAATGAAAGTTACAAGAGGGTAGATATTGGTGGCTGCCTGGTGGCAAAAGACCTTTCAAACTTGCCGTACCCTCACCAGGAATTTTCACTCAACCGGTGAGTTCAGACAGATCCCAGCAATGTTCCCACAAATTGTATACACGAATATTTATAACAGCATTAATACCCCAACGTGGAAACTGATGAATGGGTAGACAAAAATGTGGTATATCCACACGATGAAATCCTGCTCCTCCAGAGGAAGGAAGTACTGACAACATGGCACAACACAGATGGACCCTGGAAACATTCTACTAAATGAAAAAAGCAAACACAGAAGATGCATGTTGTAGGATTCCATTAATGTGGAATGGTCAGAGCAGCAAAATCCACGAAGACAGAGAGCCTGGTTGTTATAGGGTGATGTCAAAAAGACCACCAAACGCCGAATAGAAGCGAGGCATCATTTTATTTATGGCCAGGCTAAACCTGATGCCCTGATCTTAAGGAGAGAAGTGCAGAGAATGGCCCTGAACAAAGCGGGCAGCGAGATTTTATGGACAAAATATGTCATTATTTAGTTAACCAATTACATTCACAGCATTCCATAGTAGCCAATTACATCGTAATATACAGATGCTAGTTTTGGTGTAAACCTATCAATTCAATTCTTTGTTCCTTTAAAATGACCAATCATAATTAGATACCTAAGATACTGCAGGGCAGTGACTAGGTGACTTTCACCTGCTGACCTTGCCTTTGACCAGGTCTTAGTAAGAGGGTGTGGGGGAGTTTTGCAACCTATGTTATCTATATAGCAGCAGGCGTTGTTACAAAAGCGAGATGAGGTGGTTAGTAATTAAGCTGAACTTTCATCCAGAAGCTTTCTGATATCTTATAAGCTGACCTATTACATCCCATAAGTTTGTAATGCCCAAGATTTCAATATCACCCCAAAACCAGACACCGCCAGGGAGACCGAGGCACGCATGTAAAAGCAAAGGGCAGTTTTATTACGGCTCAGGCTCGCCGGGCCTAAGTTCGGTCTCACAGCCTTCACCAACGCAGTGGGTCCGTGCTGAGAGCCCTGAGCAAGGGCTGAGCAGGGTTTTTATGGGGTTTGGGAAGGGGGAGTTACAGGAAATTGTGACATAGGTACAGTGATCCAATCATTATTACACAATATTATTGACAGCAGGTTTATCCAATTACAACATTTAGAGTGTTAACCAATTACAGAGTAGACCCAGGACCCAGGACCCTCATGTAGGGTGTAACTAGCCTTAGGCAATAATTGATTACCTATCGCTTCTATTTCTAGGCCTGTCCTTAGGAATGTTAAGGGTATTAAGAGGGTGGTCCCTCTTGCCTTGGGCAATGTGTGCCCTTCTATTGTCTCAAACCTACATCCTTACAAGTTGACCTATTAAACTAGTGGCTACCGGGGAATGGAGGTGGAGGAAAGGCATGGGGGTTCTTTTTCGTGGTGATGGAAATGTTCTGGAATGGGATAGAGGTAATGATACTAAAACCCACGGGGTTGTACACTTATTTATTTTAAATTTATTTATTTTAGTTAACATGCAATGCAATATTGGTTTCTAAAATTTTAAAGTATATAGATTATATACTTAAAACAGTTACCTCGGGGCGCCTGGGTGGCTCAGTAGGTTAAGCGTCCGGCTTCAGCTCAGGTCATGATCTCATGGTCTGTGGGTTTGAGCTCCATGTCAGGCTCTGTGCTGACAGCTAGCTCAGAACCTAGAGCCTATTTCAGAGTCTGTATCTCCCTCTCTCTCTGACCCTCCCCTGCTCGTGCTGTCTCTGTCTCCCAAAAATAAAGTAAAAAGCATTAAAAAAATTTAAAAAAACTTAACTCTATGCTATATGAACTGTACCTTAAAAAAATTTTTTTTTTCAGGACGCCTGGGTGGCTCAGTTGGTTAAGCGTCTGACTTCAGCTCAGGTCATGATCTCATGGTTCGTGGGTTTGAATCCTGCATGGGGCTCTGTGCTGCCAGCTCTGAGCCTGGAGCCTGTCTTCGGATTCTGTGTCTCCCTCTCTCTCTCTGACCCTCTTCTGCTCATGCTGTCTTTCTCTCTCTCAAAAATAAAATAAAACATTAAAAAAAATTTTTTTTCATTTTGAAGTTCATTTATTTTGAGAGCACAAGTACACACCTGTGCGTGGATGCAGGCAGGGAAGGGGCAAAGAGAGAGGGAGAGAGAAAAATCCCAAGCAGGCTCCACACTGTCAGCGCAAAGCCCAACACAGGGCTCGATTTCATGAACTGAATCAGGAGACCGCGACCTGAGCCAGGATCAAGAGCAGGCTGCTTAACTGACTGAGCCTCCCGGCACCCCTGTGAATTGCATCTTAAAAAAAAAAAAAAGAATATGACAGTGCTTGTAACTCAAGTGTCAACTCAAGTGTGTAGAGTAGATTGTACCTCATTAGTTTTTGATCTTGTTGACTGATAACGGGAAACAAAAGACAAAGAAAACACATTAAATCTCCTAACAACTTACAGCCCATTGACGAGTCCTTGAGAGCGACAGAGTGGCCTTCCCTGAGGAATTTAGCTGCCTTGGACACTTTGCTAAAGGCAAAATGCCCCAGGATCCTGTATGTCTACTTTAACATAGAAACGTTCCTTTGGAAACGTCCTTTATCGCTCCCTCCAAATATGTTAGCAATTATCCTCCAAGCATATGGCCCACTGATACACGTCTGAAAGGTCTCCTGACCAAGGTTTTACCCTGCAGCAATAAATGACCTTTTCCTAACAATAGCTACTTCCCTCCCCGCTCTCCCCCAGGGCCCTGGAAACCTTGTTTCCAAAATACCTTAGAGGTTTGTACTGTGCCAAACTCCCTCCCAACTTGAAAGTACAGAAGATAATCAGTCATCTGTTGCAGCTCTTTCTGCCCACAAATCCCATCCTTGGGCTTTAATAAAACTGACTTTTTGCACGGAAGACATGTCAAGAATTCTTTCTTGGATGTCAGCTCCAAACCCCAATATTTCCACATCAATTACTAAAGATGTCCAGGACTTTGGCAGTATAAATAAATAAAGAGAGTAGAAGGGAGCCTGGGAAACAGGTTATTTTGAGGCTACCCTTGGGTGAGGAGGCACTTTGCCTAATGTTTTCTTGGGGAAGCAAGTGGAGAGAGAGAGGTTGGAGGGCCATTACTTTCTAAGGGCTGTGACTGTTTGGAAAGGAAGCCCCACGCGGGGTTGGGAAGGGGCTTCCCTTCCCAGATGCCTGTATCCTGTCGTAACCCTCGTCCTTCGCTCTGACCAGGGCACATGCTACTCAGATGAAACGCAAATCTCCCTACAGCAGCCAAAGAAAACAGACCCAGAGAAAAAGCAAACGAAAACGGAGAGGAAGTAGGATTCTGCATCCTGGCTGATAACATCCTCAAAATCCAAGCTGCAGAGACATTTGGCCGTGGCCACTGGGGAGCTTGGGGACACCCAGGACCAGACTGGCCACATGTGAGGAGGCCAGGTAGCGGCCAACGAACTCCCTGCATCATCTCTCTGTTTATAAACTATAAACTGACGGGTGCCTGGGTGACTCAGTCAATTGTGCGTCCGACTTCGGCTGAAGCCATGCCTGCAAGTTCGAGCCCTATATCCAGCTTGCTGCTGTCAATACAGAGACTGTTTGGATCCTCTGTCCCCCTTTCTCTCTGCCCTTCCTCTGCTCATGCAAGCTCTCTCTCTTTCAAAAAAATATTTTTTTTAAATATAAATTGAGATTTCATTGTGCCTGAGATCCACAGGTAGAGCTCCCAGCAGGTGGGAGGCATGTTTTCCGTTCTTTCTTTCGGCCCATCCATTCCTTGCTCCCTTTCTCTAGCCACATTCTTGACTCTGTGTCTTCACTCAGGGCTTTGTCTCTCCCCCTCTCCCTCCCCACCAAGGAATAAGCAAGCTTGCCGAGGGGACTTGCCTCTTCTTGCTGGGTGGCTACTCTTGGAGAGAGAGGCGGGTGACTCTGAGCGGCTCAGCTAATGCAGGTATAACACCTTTTCCTATTTTCTGATCCAGGATTGCTGGGAGGATGTCTCCGACAAACGGTTTATTGACTCCAAAGCATTATTCCAATGTCAGGGGTAATATAAAGTGTGAGTTTGTGTCTCCCCTTCGATTTCAAAAATACTTGGCCTGCTACTGGTTTTTACTCCCCCACCCTTCACTCCGTTGGGCCAAGGGACGTTGTGCCTCAGGACTTACTCTCCAGGAAGGAAAGAAAGGAGGGCCTCCCTTCTCGGCCTCTCGGACAGGCTCTTAGCACTTCCTCCCCGCCCTTCTCTCCAAAAAGCCGATCACAGCGCCCCCTGGTGGGACCCGTCGCAGACCCAGGGCAAACCCATAGGCACCGTGGAGGTCAGGGCCTTGGGGGCAATGCCTCAAGGGACAGGTTCCAGTCAGGGCCCACTGGTTGCTGGCAAGCAGAACATAGGCTTCACATTATGTGATATTTTGACTTTTCAAGACAAGCTAGAAACTTCCCTATTAAAAAACCAAAACCAAAACCAAAACCCAACTGTGTAAGCCAAAGAAAATAAGCAGCGGGGGAGAGGTTGGGCTGCAAACCAAAAGGAAGCCTTGATTTTTGTGGAAGAGACCAAACAGTGATAACGGTTAACCCCAACACATAAACGAAGAACAGTCTTGGTACTGGAAATCTTTTCAATGAAATACAAAAATCACAACTGTGAACATATTTGACAAAGAAAAGAGTAAACTATTCACTTGCTTTGGAATTTTCCCACATTTGCTTGGGATATTGATTTTTTTTCCAACCTTTTATGTTAACCAAGAGAAACTGGGAGGTTTCGGTAACAATTATGGGAAGAAAAATACAAAATACAAAAATTATATTCATAAGTTATTTTTTTTCCCTGCTGTTTGGGAAAAATGTCAATTTATCCTAAATTAGGTAGATACTCACCAGCTTCCAGAATAGCAATGTCCAAGGGGGTATATTTGTACTTCTTAGGAAAGAGAGCCCTCCAACATGCAAAGCCTGCACCATTTGGCTCATCTTGCCTGATAGCCCACCTCCTAATATTTGCAAAACTGTCTTCCCCCCAAAACATTTCAGTCCTTTTCAGGAAGTTCTATCCCATGTTGAGGGCTTCCTCTCTTTTCCATTTTGTAAAGCTCCTATGCATTCTTCAAAACCCAGTTTACAGGTAACCTTTCACCAAAACCCACATGAGGTGACACTTCCTGAAGCCTTAGGGCACAGTAAACTGCCACCCCCCACCTCTGCTTTCAAAGCTCTAAACCCAAGTCTCTCTGGTATTACGATCACTTTGCTTATGTTATAATGATTTGCTTATATATCTTTGGACATTGAAATCTACCCAATGGTGGGCTGCATCTCTGAATAACCCCCGTAGGTTGGAAGCTAGTAGGACAAGTTTGCTGTCTGTTTTGCTCTACCCAGAGCTTAGTGCATAGCTACGCTCCTTTAAAGCAAGATAATTTAAAACTGCACTGCAGAAATGCTTTTTAAAAATGTTTATTTATTTTTGAGAAAGAAAGAGAGAGAGAGAGCAAGCAGGGGAGGGGCAGAGAGAGAGAAGGAGAGAGAGAATCCGAAGCCTGATGAGGGACTCGAAACTACGAACCATGAGATCAGGACCTGAGCCAAAGTTGGATGCTTAACAGACTGAGCCAGCCGCAAACCCCCCAAAATACTTTATTTTTGAATTTTTGGAGTTGTTTTTGAAGAAGTCATGATATTCATGGTTTAGAATGCAGAAAGCATCAATGTATGTACAAATAAAAGTTTCCACCGCTCCCTTGTCTACAGCCACTCACTTTCTCTTCTTACCAGTAAATAGTTACTTGTTTTTAAATATCCTCTGGATGAAGTTCACGTTCTCTTACACACAGTGAAATCCTTCCCATCCCACTCCCTAAACCCGGCCTTTGCCCCTAACTTTCCAGCCTGTACTAAATTTTGCTGCTCAAAGTGTTCTCTGTCCACCTCTCCTGAGACCCCTTGCATCAGGTCGCAGTGTTTCTGGTGACCCTGGCCTCAGCTTTCTTGTGGCAGCGGGGACCCACTGTGCGTGACACTCCAGGAGCCCCCGTCCCTCCCTCCCTTCCAGTTCTCCTGGCTGTTCACAGATGTGGACCCCTCGCAAGCTTCTGGCCCCTTGAGATCTGAGACTCTGGTCATTATCAAAGCCTGAAGACCCAAGCCTAGCACACGGCAGGGCTGAAGTGAACGTTGCTGTCTCCCGGACAATTGGCCCTTGTGCTGGTTCCAGAAGCCTGAGCTCTCAGCTTCCCGAACTTCTGAGACTGGCATTGGGCGGCTGCGGTACAACCTCCCAGGGGTCCCCAACCCAAACTCCACCTCCACCAATCTGGACGCGTCTCCCCCTGACGGCCTGAAGGAGGCGCCCGCCCAACACGCAAGTAACCCCGGAGGCCGGTCTTTCTCCCTGTTGGACCGCACTGGGAGCAAGAGGCGCTAGTGGTCACACTGACGTGCAAGGTGAGGACATGTTTCTTATTAAGAATGAGTAAAACGGCGCAGGGGTTTTCGGCATCAGTCTCCTGTGAGTCTTTCTAGCAAAGGTTAGTGTCCCTGAGTGCAGTCAACCCCTGGAGACTGAACAGTTAGACTTTCTACTTTAAGAGGCTAAAAGGCAGATTCTGGACCCTGATGACTTTGCCTGGATTAGTCGTCCTAGTGGGGACTTTCTAGACGTACCACCCACTCTCTGTCTCTAGAGTCTTCGCCAAGCCCCCAGCCTGCCGAGGGCAATGTGCAAGCTTTCGCTCAGGCTCCAGCCCCCACCTCTCTGAAGGCCAGATTATTCCATAAATTATAGTCCTATAAAATGCAAGGTGTTATGTTCATTACCATTACTATTAATTCAGATTCTTACACAAAACTTATATATGGTAACTCTGGGGTGTCACAGGAGCCCACCTATGTACATATTTTGTACAAGGACCCTAAAACCCTAAAATAGACTACTTTGTTGTTGGTTTTTTAACTGTCATTTTATTTCAGGTTCAAAAATCTCCTTCAAGCAAGGGAAACATCATACGATTTCACTAATACATGGAATTTAAGAAACAAAACAGATGAAAATATGGGAAGATGGGGGGGTGGGATAAGAGAGAGGGAAACGAACCACAAGAGATTCTTAATGACAGAGAACAAACTGAGGGGTGATGGAGGGAGGTGGGTGGGGGTGGGCTGGATGGGTGAAGGGCACTAAGGTGGACAGTGTTGCATGAGCACTGGGTGTCGTATGTAAGTGACGAATCACTGGATTCTACTCCTGAAACCAATCTTGCACTGTATGTTAACTAAATAAAAAATTTGAAAAAATCTCCTTCAACTTTTCTTTAAGATTTTTATTTTTAAGTAATCTTTACACTCAATGTGGGGCACAAACTCACAACCCTGACACATGCTCTAGCTACTGAGCCAGCCAGGGGCCCCAAAAATCTCCTTAAACTTTTCTTGGCCTTCCTTTTTTCTTAAAATGTTTTATTTATTTTGAGAAGGCGAGAGAGAGGGTGCTCACATGAGCACAAGGGGGTGCAGAGGGGCAGAGAGAGCATCCCAAGAAGGATTCAGGCTGACGAACTGTGAGATCATGACCTAAGCTGAATATAAGAGTTGGTTGCTTAACCCACTGAGCCCCCCAGGTGCCCCAAAATTTTCCTTAAACTTTTTTTAAACTTTATTTATTTGCTTGAGAGAGACAGACACAGTGTGAGCAGAGGAGGGGCAGAGAGGAGAGATAGCATCCCAAGCAGGCTCCGCACCGTCAGTGCAGAGTCAAATGTGGGGCTTGAACTCACGAACGGTGAGATCATAACCTGACCTGAGATTAAGAGTTGGACACTTAACCTCCTGTACCACCCAGGCGCCCCTAAATATGGGAATTTTTACGTTCCCAGTATGTTTGCAAACCTAGGACATTTTTTAAAGTTTATTTATTTTGACAGTGAGTGAGAGAGAGAAAGAGTAAGTGGGGAGGGGCAGAGAGAGAGGGAGAGAGGGAAAGAGAATCCCAAGCAGGTTCCGCACTGTTGGTGCAGAGCCCCATGTGGGGCTTGATCCCACAAACTGTGAGACCATGGCCTGAGCCAAACTCTAGAGTCGGCTACTCAATGGAGTGAGCCACCCAGGCACCCTAGGAAGTGTTCTGGTTACATTAGACACCAAAAAAATCTAAATCAAGTAAGCAGGTGCATAACTTAAATTGGAATCTCAAGGTTAATCCTTTAGATATTCTCACCCCGCCCAAGTTTTTATTTGAATTCCAGCTAGTTAACATAGTATGTACTATTAGCTTCAGGTGTAGAATTTGTGATTCAGCACTTCCATCCATACTCATCATAGCAAGTGCCTTCCTCAATACCCACCACCTCTTTTACCCATCGCCCCACTGACCTCTCCTAATCTTTTAGATATTCTAACATTCCCCACTATTCTCTCATATATTAAATTGACCTAAGTATTACAAATACTTCAGCTATCAAATATACAAATACAGGAACAGAAATATCTCTATGTTTAACACTATTATAACTTTTACAATTGGCATGATGTGTCAAATAAATTCTAAATCTTCCTGTTATTTCATTAAGTTTGAATGTTAGAGTTCTTATTGCATGTGGATGAGATTTTAAGTTGGATAAGTATTTTGGCTGAGACAGGGGACTCTGGGCTATGGACACCCCAAAAGATTTTTTTCTGAACCCGAGGCTAGCAGGTGGAACCCTTCTACCAGCTATTATGCCAATAAAGAACTCCAAGTTCATGTCCTATTTTTTATGCTTTAAAAAAAATTATTATTGAGAGACAGAGAGAGACAGAGCACTAACAGGGTAGGGGCAGAGAGAGAAGGAGACACAGAATCCAAAGCAGGCTCCAGGCTCTGAGCTGTCAGCACAGAGCCTGACGCGGGGCCTGAACTCGCGTGAACCGCAAGATCGTGACCTGAGCCGAAGTCAGTCGCTCAACCGACTGAGCCACCCAGGTGCCCCAACTTCATGTCCTATTGATGGGGTAGCCACTCTCCTATTCTGCAGGGTTCAATAGCTGACCCTCCCCACTGATGATTTTGAATTTCAGCCGGGTTGCCACGGCACTTGACTGAGCTCAAACAATCAGTGTATGGCTTCCTTCATTCCATTTTGTAGTCTTTTCAAATTCTTACTCGTCAGCAAGGCCACACCTTCTGCAGATATAAATGCACTCCTCTTCGTGTAATGTATATATGTGGCTCAGGCTGTGGTTACAGTTTTAATGTCATTACGTCATTTTAAGATGAACAAGAAGCAAACTCAGCACCAACACCCTTCCTCCAAACTCAAGTAGAAGATGTAACTGTTTTTTGGGAGCTGGTGTCGTCTGAAGTGCAGAAACTCACTTGCGATAAACATTAAAACAGAGCCATTGGTGGGGGGGGGG
>NC_043702.1:164387662-164391929 GCF_006229205.1 Suricata suricatta
GGGGGTAAACATATGCCTTTCCCTTTCTCTAGAAGAAAACTGTATGAGCATCCAATCAATGAAATACTATGAAATGAAATGAAATCAACTATGCATCTGCAGACACCCTAACCTAGAATGAAACAAAGCATTCCTAAGCTTACTCTTGTAGGAAAAAGCAAAGGACTGTCCATAGGTGCTTTGAAGTGACAAAAATACACTATTGCCAGTTGTGGACAGCTTTTTCTGCCAAACACTATGGCTTGAGACCAAATCTGAGCATGGGAGACGATCACCCACGTTCCAAAAGCGAGGGGGGTGGAGGGCTTTGGCTCAGTTGTGACCGTGTGACATTTGGCGTCACGTACTACTCATATTGCAAGACGTCACTTGTTTATCAAGTTAACGTTTATTAGAAATGTTTGCTCCTGTTGCGGAACACTCGCAAAACAAGTTACTAGTAATCCAAGGTTTTACTTTATTTTCTTATTCTTAGGAGATGCATGATGTCTGCAACCCATTTTCAAATGCGTTAGGAAATATACATACCTACATGGAGAGAAAGATAAACAAATGTGGCAAGTTAGTCTCGTGTATGATTTATAAAATTTTTTGTTTTATTTATTTATTTATTTTTTAAATTTTTAATGTTTTATTTATTTTTGATACAGACAGAGAGAGCATGAGAGGGGGAGGGGCAGAGAGAGAAGGAGACACAGAACCGGAAGCAGGCTCCAGGCTCTGAGCTAGCTGTCAGCACAGAGCCTGACGTGGGGCTCGAACCCAGGAACGTGAGATCTGACCTGAGCCAAAGTTGGAGGCTTAACCAACTGAGCCACCCAGGCGCCCCTGTTTTATTTTTGAGAGAGAGAGAGGATATGACGGGGGGAGAGGCATAGAAAGAAGGAGACACAGAATCTGAAGCAGGCTCCAGCTCTGAGCTGTCAGCACAGAGCTCAATGTAGGGCTTGAACCCCTGGACCGCAAGATCATGACCTGAGCCAGAGTCAGATGCTTAACCGACTGAACCACCCAGGTACCACAACCATGTATAATTTAGAAGAAGGACTTATATAATTAAGATGAAGAATTTAGATAAAGATAGTTGTATCATACTTCTAACTTTTCTGTAGGTTTTTTTAAGGCATCTCTACATCCAAAGCGGGGCTTGAACTCATGACCCTGAGATCAAGAGTTTCACTCTCCACTGACTGAGCCAGCCAGGTACCCCTTTTCTGTAGATTTGAAATATTTATGAACTGTGAGTTGGGATGAAAGAGAGAAAGTGATCATGGGAACAAAAAACAGCAATAGGGTCCTATAAAAACAGAGCAGGGAGGAGAGGGATGTGCACTTGGCTTGGTAATGAGCAGGTCAGGACATTGTGAGGATGGAAACCAGTATTATATGGAGTAATAGGTGAAGGGTGAGAAAGGCAGGGTCTGTAGACAACCGATTCAAAAGTGTGATTGTAAAGAGGAGGAGAAGGGGATAGATCAGGGAGTGTTTGTAGATGGAAAATCCTTCAGCGTGGTTAAACGTTGCGACATGTTTAAGTCAATGAGAGAAGCAGCTTGATGCTGAGTTAGTAGCTCCCAGAGCAGGAATAGGATCCCAGTGAGACTCAGGTAGCAGAAAGCACATCTGACCCACCGAGCAGGAGCAAAAGGAGAAGTGTGCCCAAAAGGGGTGAAAGAAAGTGTGTACAATTAGGAGCACGGGAGTGAGAAAGCCTTTTCTGATGCCTTTTATTATTAACTCCAAATCTGGAAGCCAGAGTGAGACGGGGAGGAAGACAGAAAAGGAGTTGAGCAGAGTGGGGCACGGTGAGCCCGAGGAATCACTGCTTAGAAACATGGGGTGGCTGGGAATTGTTCAGTCACCTTCTTTCCTGAATGCACCTCCCATTTATAATTTCCTAGAGCTCTAACTGGGCCATTTTGTGCTAGCCAGTAAGGACTTCCCTTATTACATAAGGTCTTGGATCAAGTCATTTCATAGATGGTCAGCTGCCTTGTTGTTACTTCTGGTTTCATGGCCAGTGTAGTAAAAATGGATTCATTCAACTCAGGAGGCACGTGTAATAGCACATTTGTATAGAAATAATCCCCGGGGGTACTTTTCTCCGAAAGGGGGTCTGGGTCTTGCCCCAGCATGGGTACAGAGTGCTAGCGTTATCAGTTCCAGATTCATCTCCTCTTGCAGATAGACTAGGTTTCGTATCCCCTCCTTCCTCTCTTATTCAGCTACACAACACCTGTCATGAATAGCCTGAACGCCGTCGAGCCTCTTGGCCTCTCTACCCGTGTGGCTGTGTGTGTGGCTTCTGGCTAATGCATGTGAGTGGAGGGCTGTGCACCACCTCCAGGCCCATCCAGTATAAAACCTCTCACACAGGGGCACCTGGGTAGCTCAGCTGGCTAAGTGTCTGACTTCAGCTCAGGTCATGATCTTAAAGTTCGTGGATTCAAGCCCTGCATCCGGCTCTGTTCTGACAGCTCAGAGCCTGGAGCCTGCTTTCGATTCTGTGTCTCCTTCTCTGCCCCTCCCCAACTTGTGCTCTGTCTTTCAAAAAAAAAAAAAGTTAAAACCTCCCCATGCAAGAGCCTTGCTTTCTTTCTCCTTTCACTGGCTGAACAAGGAGGTCGCCCAGTGTCTAGATAAGGGGAAAGCCGCAACCCAGAAGGTGCCTGGGTCCTTGAATGGCTGCATGGAGTAGGGCTCCGTTGCTGGCCTGCACTGAGCTGGGATCTAAGGGAGAAATAAATTTGTACTTTATTCGACTGTTGAGATTTTAAAGTGGCTATAATATTTTAGCTTATCTGACCGGTAAGATTTGCTATATGAGTTGAAGGTTGATTATTTTCACGCTCTGGTCATCTGATTTGCACATGTCCCCAGGAGAGATGCACTGTCCAGTGGCCCTAATTAATATTTGTGTTGGCTGTTGGGAGCCCAACTTCCTGTGGGGGTAGAGGGGACTGGAGCTGGCTGGGCAAGGGCGACACTCACCCTTTAAAATCTTTTTTTCCCTCTGTTTCCTGGGTTGGTACTTTAATCAATTGAGTTTTACTTAGATATATGTTTTGGGGGGGGTGAAATTCAGGTGGGGTTGGACTTTCACTTTCACAAGGAATATGGAAGGGAGTCTGTCCTCCGCTCCCTTCTCTTCTCTAGCCTCTTCTGGCCCTGGAAGGTGGTCCTCCTTCCCAGGGGGGTGACTGATTCAGATTTGGGAGGTGGCTCATGGTTGTCTTCTTAAATGTTCCCAGAGCTGTGCCACAATTTAGGAAACTTTTTTTTTTTTTTTAAATAAACAGCCTCGAACCTGAACTAGTCTAAGAAACTGCCCTGTTCACTAAATAGCCTGCATGAATGGAGCTGGGCAGGATGAACTACTGCCAGAGAAAACAAATTATTCAGCAATTAGTGACAGAAGGGGAAAGAGCTGAGATCCAGTGCCATTTGGGCAGAGGTGACTGCGCAGGTTCAAGGAAGAAGGTAGGTGGGTGGGTGCCGCAAGGAGCTCAAGTGCAAAATGACCAAAGGCTGGTCGGTGGAAACCTGGTCAGGCCCCGTCGTGTCTGCCAGCTGGCAATTACTGGAGACAGGATTCCACCCTCCCATAGAGACCTGAAAACGGGCCCTGTCCTTCTTGATGACTCTCTTTCCAAAGAAAGGCTCTCAGGTCCTTGAGAAAGACATTTGTGAGTTGCAGAAGATACACACATCTCAGAGGGCCAGAGGAAGGATTCATACTCGTGAGCCCTTCTGAGCCAATGATCTAGGACAAGGAGGTCAGGGGTGTATCCTCAGACGTTGGCTGGAACAAGGGGTGAAGGGCCCTTGCAGCAGGGAGCTCTTGGGCGGGCATTTTATTGGAGTTGGGGGCCAGGGGAGGTCGCTGGGTCATCCCGGGGACCTGGCCTCACCCTGCCGGAGGCCACGCTGGCCTTGGGTCTCCTGTCGGTGCAGAGGTTTCCAGGGAGCGGGTCGGGGGACCCCGCAGTCCCCGGAGGGATCCGCCAGAGCAAGTAGCTTCTAAAAGTTTCAAAACGTCGCATTCCCCAGCCCTTGGCTAGCTTCCCGGGTTGCGTTCCGAGCGCTCTATCGGGAAAGGGGGCGTGGAGAGCTTGTGGGCGGCCCGAGGGGTGGTCCTGGGCGGGGACCGTCGCTGCGCAGACAGAAGGCGCCGCGCGGGTGACCGCCGCTGGGAAGGTTGCGGCCTCGCATCCGGTTACCGCGCGGCCGCCCGCCACCTGGGCGCCAGCTGCCGGGAGTGCAGGGC